>NC_139333.1:29172324-29548942 GCF_056507025.1 Lutjanus erythropterus
AGGGGACACGCAGGAATAGACGAGCTCAGAGGACGGCTTTAGGAATCAGATAGTTGTGGATTCACTGATCAGGGCCACTATTTAAAGGGACAGTCCACTGATTTGACACATGAAGAGGGTTAACTAACTCATCATGAGTCATATTCTAATACCACCACACAATTTAATATGCCAGAAAAAAAATTATTATGGGACATAATAATTTTTTTTTTTTACACAGTACGCAGCAGGCCAAAAATACCAGGATGTCCTACTGCAGACACTCAACTGGCTTTGCACAGGGGCCTCATAACTAATCTTTCTTTGTGATTCTTTGTTTTCAAATGACCTGATTTATTAATTTAACTTATGAACTAAGTAATTAAATTGGTACAAAAGTTGATACTATATATATGCCAGATATATTAATATAATATAATATAATATAATATAATATAATATAATATAATATAATATAATATAATATAGAATTATATTTTTCTTTGTGTAATAGCTGCAGCTGCATTTTAGTTGTTAAAGGGATTGTTCACCCCAAAATGAAAATTCAGACATTATCTAGTCACCCTCATGCTGATTGAAGATCAGGTTTAGTTTTTTAGTCCATAAAATACTGCTGGAGTTTAACAGGAAAACCAGAATCTTCCAAACAATTGAAGTGAACGCCCACCGTGAGCACACCGTCACACCACACACTCCAAGTTCAGACAGTGTGCATGTGTACGTGAACATGACTCCAAGCTAAGGATCTACAGTGAGGATTCAGGCTAAAAACATGGTTGCATTGTGGGAAATGTAGGCTGCAGTGTTTCTGGAGCTTGACCCGTAAAAGTCCAAATATTTCTGCACCAACTTGGACCATTCTTGGTCTTCCTTTTTAAATCTGTCTTTCACAAATACTCCAGCTTTTCTTGAACTGCAGTAGAACACCTGTTTAAGGTTGCCATTATATCAAACTGCTCCAGCTTCTTCTGCAACCCTTCAAAGGATAAACTGTTATACTCGATGGATGGGTTATATTAAACCAAATCACCTGATCAACCAAAAATCTAATTTTTCCTGCCATTTATTATTTTTTCAGTAATAGCCATTGAATATTACATCTGTGTCTGTCTGTATATATGTGTATGTATGTATATATATCTGTTATTGCCTCTACACAGTAGTTTTCAGTGCTCGTCCACACAGGAAACTATGCATGCACATGATATGGAAGTCTATTGTATGTATTTTTACATACTCATGTTTGGACTCATACTCAAGTTTCTGCTTGACACTTTCTTTATTAAAGGGACAGTTCACCCCAAAAAACATATTTTCCCTTTGGCCTGTAGTGCTGTTTATCAATCTAGATAGTTCTGGGACTCAGAAATGGCACTCAGCTTGTGGTGCTCAAAGTGCCAAAAAAAATAAATAAATAAATACATTTGAAAAATTGTGAACAGTTGGAACTACTTGTCTTTAAATTTCTATTTCTATTTCAGATGTGTTTTTTGAGCTCCATGGGACTAGTGCCATCTACCTCCAACACATTGGAAAGAAGGCAGACATGTCTGTGGTCGATATCTCCAAAACTCTGCAACTCACACCAAAACACAATAGATGGATAAATTTCACCACAGGTAAGATTTATTATTTTAGTAATGGAACACCTACTTTTCTATTTCCTTTTGTGGTGCAGGGAGCCTTTGTGGTTGTTGTGAATGAACTGATTTTTAGTGAATGTAATTGTGTGTCCATTTACTGGTCGGTTATTATTAATTATTTTTATTCCTCGTGATTATTTTGTGGTCTTTTTGTTGCCTTTATTGAAGAACTGATAATTCAGCGACAGGCAGGATGGGAGAGAGACAGAGAGATGAGTGTCATTAATCCATTTTTCCTAATAATTGAATCTTGGCATACTGTCTGTCGGTCTGTTCTTACTCACTGACGTTCTCTGCCCAGAAACTATCCACTTCTTTGCTCATTTCCTACTTACACAGAAAACTGTGGTGTTTTACAGCTGACGCTGCATCTCTTTCAACAATGAGAATAAAACTGGCACCATTTTTGCAAAAAATCTTTTGTCTGATTCTGAGTTACCATTATTCCTGCTCCAGATTTGTTGAGCTTTTTGTTTGACTTTCTGTGAACTTCCTATAATTGAATCCTTATTTCTAATGTTACTGGTTACCTGATGTAAATTTCACAGGTGACATGTTTGTAGACAAATTAAAGATTTCACACAAACAAAATATCATCTTGAAGAAACTGAAGTTATTTAAACCTCTGCAGTGTTACGTGTGTGAAAAGAATGAAAGAGTTCATGTGGTTGTAAAAACTCTGCTGTTCTTCTGTGCTTTTAACTGAATGATTACACCACTTTTATTTTCTTTATTAAATTCTGGGCATCTTATTTCTGCACTTCTGGTCCATATTTTTGTTTATTTGTATTTTATTTTCAGTTTAAAATGTTTTAATCTGATTTTGTTCGATTTTAATTGATTTTATTTAGCTTTTCTTTTTTTTTTTTTTATCAGAGGGTAACTATAAATTTCAACATGGAACCTATTTCCAACACTCCAACCATCAGCTATGAAACAGGCAGATATGTAATCCTTATGAACAATAGTGCAGGATTAAAGTGCATTGATGTAAAGTGTTTTTGCAACTGACAGGCTCAGATTGTTATTATAAGTATCTGATAACATTATGGAAAGGATCCCTACTCAGAGTAACCTTTTTATTAAACAATAAGATCCTTTTTGTTCAAACATACAAAAATTAAAAATAAATAAATAAATAAATAAATAAATATAATAAATAAAAAGTGAATTAAATAAAATAGGGAGGGATTACAATAAAAGGATATAATACTTAAAAAAAGGAAGTCAGTCTGGATCCAGAGAGGTCAAAGTGTCACATATGAAACAATGGGCTGCCATCTGTTGTAAAACTTGGCAGATGAACCTCTTAATTAATGTTTCACCTTTTCCAATGATAGAAAGACATTAAATTGACCCTTTGCTAAGCCCAGCTGTGTCTGGCGCATGTCTGGCTAACTAACATTAGCTTTCTAGCTGCAGCCAAACTTGTTAGTTCTCACTGCATCTGCATTTGTTCTGTGGGGATTTGAGGAGGAGGATGTGGGCGTAGATGCATCTCTCTCTGGCTCACTGTCTCAGGTCTAAGCCGGGTTAGCTTAGCTCTTATTCCGACTGTCTTCCCGTGACCATCAGGTCCAGCTGGTCTGGCCGGTTGATCCGTCTCAAGGTCCACTGCACTGATCGAGTCCCTGCGCTTCCTTTTCTCACGTTAATGAGTGTATTCCTGTCATCTGTCATGCATATGTACCTGCTGTATTTCAACACCTGACCAGTGTTTGCTGAGAGGTAAGCTAGCTTTAGCCTCAGTCTTTTAGGCAGCTGTTAGCTAACTTTACACAAACACTTTCACAGGGTTCATGTTTTCAAACGTGTCAGATGGAAACATTAAAAAAGTCAGCTGGAGACTTCTCAGCTGATTCAAGGAGTTAGCATTAGCATTAGCTTACATCAGCCAGCCACACTTATGAAATCTGAGTTTGAGTCGCCATTTTGGCCGACAAAATACATCATCGTCAGCTAGAAATGAGAAGCTGCTTTTGTTGACTTCTCTATGGATTCAAAGACCTCGTGTTTCAACAGTTATTCCCAATTTTGACGTTAAATCTGCGATCATAAACTGCATAAATGCAGCGTGAGAAAGGAAAGTTTGGCAGGCATAGCAACGATAAGTAAGGTGGGGTGGGGCTTAGCGAAATCAGTTAGTCAACCATGATGTGGTGGAGGGTGGGGAAGCAATAGCAAAAACATCAGAGTGTTTCTTGGTGAGAACGGCTGGTATAAAGGGTTACCCAAAGATGACTATCAAAGGGAAACGTCCTAATGTAATGTTCAGGGCTTTTCTTAATGCATTAACGAAACAAGCTCAGAGCTCAGCCAATTTTGAACGAGAAAAAAACATGATCCGCTGGTGACAAACCACATCTGTCACAAGTATCACTAGTACCTGGGAACCTGCTAAGCCTAGCTCTCATAAAATGAACCCCATGCAGGACCTCTTAATCTTGGTAAATACAGGTCCTAAGCCAAAAACTGGACCATCAGGCCAAGAGAGAGGTGCACAGAGGTGTGTTTGTCAAGATCGAAGGAGGAATTAAAACACGCTGCACTTATTATTTCAATTTTGAAGAGCCTCATCAGATCACTGTCGAGCCCGGTCTGTCCAGCCAGGACCTGGAGGTTCAGGTACGACAGGCGAGCAGCCAGGAACAGGCTTTGTCCATCCTGCCGCCCCTGTTGCATCACAGCTTTTATTCAATAATTTCATAACGTTCAGTAATCTGATGTTCTCGTGAGTTTAATAAGCCATCCACGCTGCACGTCAGGAGGGGCCCCATCGTGTGTGTGTGCAGGAATGTGCCTGCCGAAATGAAAAACATGAATTTTCCATTGAGGAGTTCGAGGACCTCTATAGGAGCTCACTGTATAGATACAGAGGCAGCAGCCTTCTGGGGAGTAACTGTGCCTCCTTCAGGGCACCGTATAGTTTCCACCTGTGTTTGGTTGTGGGCAGGTTCACATGTCAGGACGTTTAAGGTCTCAGTTTCCCTCCATGCCCCGCTCCACCTTCCCTGCCCCTCCCTCTGTGCTTGTTTTGTGGCGTTGGAGGGCAGGAAGCATTTGTTGTGCACAGGATGCCCCTGAATGCACCGCTCCCTCTCGGCTAATAACTTTAACACTTCTTCTTCCCCTCGGTCGTGCACACAAACGAGGCATGTTCACTTCCTCTTTGGCAGTCACTTCCTCTGTGGTCAGCAGGCACGACGTTCACTCACTGAGTGTGTGTCTGTGTGTGTGGTCAGACATCTCAAGTATAGCAATTCTCTCTTATGCAAGCTGTCTTTCCCCGAGGGACGAGCAACTTATGTATTTTACAACTGGGTTCTGTTTTACGATTTTTTCTTGCCAAATATCTGAGATGTTTAGATTTTTTTTTAAAGTTTAAAGTCATACCCAGGTATTATATTTTACATCGATTTTCAGCCCTGTAAACGTCCACAGATGTTTACAGCCATGTCAATGCTTTTATTTTTAGAAACAATTAATTAGCACCATTATAGAGTTTGACAAAACCTGGTTTACTGAATGGTTAAATTAAGGCACTGTCTTTGAATTGTTAGGGGGAAATGTGGGGCTAGAGGAGGGACGGTTTATGTGATTTTTCTTTTTGCTAAATTGTCTGTCTGAAACTTTTAAGATAACAAGGACACCTTTTTTTGCACTAGACAAATATTTTATTCCATCCTTTTTGTGTAGTATTTACTTAAAAAAAAAAAATCAAAAGCAGACACCAGAAATCACGGCTAAAATGGGTTCAAATTACACAAATTACATGTACAAATTTTGTACAGAAATTGGCAACCACACCCACATATTCTGGATATGCACTTAATTAATGACATTTTGGGAAGAGGTTTCTGAGGCATTTGAAATAGTATTTAATCGAAATCTTGCTTAAGTTTCAATGGTAAAACTTTTGGGCACTCCTGAAAAAAGCTGAAAAATATCTTTTACAGATATTAACAACAGCTGCAATTAAATGCATCACAATTAAGTGGTTAAAACCTGACTCCCGACATATAATATGTGGACTGAGAAGGTATGGAAAATTTACAAGATGGAACAAATAACGTACTCCTTGAGACTCCAAAAAGAGCATTTGGATTTTTTATTTATCATCTTTCCCAATTTGTACACTTGTTTTATTCCAAACATTAATACTTGAAACTGGAGTGTATGTTTTTTAATTAAATTTAGTTTATCCATAAACCATATAGATACAGCTGTAAAAAAAAAAAAGAAATGTGAAAATTATTGCTTAAGCTGCTGAAAGTAACATAAGAACTAAGGTTAAAAAAAATTGAATAGATACGTCTAAATAGTTGCATGAAAAAGAAAAAAATTAAGAAATTTTGTGTGGCACGGATCATGACAGTGCATTCAGGCGTATGATGGAATGGAAAATTATGCATGTAACTTTTTCACCAGTTGCGATGTTCACTTTATTGTGCATTATAACATTTATTATGTAGAGGTGACCTATAACAGACGGCATGCTCTGCAGAAACCAACCTGATGGGAGATGTGAACGTTTTCTGGTGCTGAAGCCTCTCAGGAGCTACACAGCTGCTGCCGCTGCTCCATTCATGTGTTCAGTGACAGTGTAGTAATAATCACAGAATAATCACCGAATAAATAATTTAGTGGTTCTGAGTTCAAAAATAGAGAGCAGCTGGATTTCTCAGTAAACAGGATGAAGAGTTTGTTGTATTTCTCATAATTTTGGCCGTATAATTCCTCTCCTAGAGTCCAATTCAAGATCCAGTGTTCAGTCTGATCATGTTCTAAATATACATAAAGACAGAAATATACTGCTCTATTTTTAATGTTGCATTTCAGTTTATTGGTTTGCCTTATTTTATTGAATGAATGAAGAAAGTAGGGAAATTTTATTATTGCATAATTTGACGATTGCAGCATATACATACTCAAAAAGAGAAATAAGAAAGTTGAGACACAACTAAAGCATCATTCACAATCAGGTCTTCACACTGCACTATGACTGAAAAATCTAAAAAATAAATAGATTAAACAATCTGTATTGCCCTCTTTTCTATGTTTTTGGGACAAAGTTAATGAACTCAAACACATAAAAATGAAATATTATTAAATATTAAATAGAGTTTAATAGAGTCATTACATGGAACTTTACCTCTTTTACAGTAAGTCATCATAAAGTCATCCAAATCCCACAGCTCGAGCAGACACCATTTTCCTCCAGAATATTTTGAATCAACCAACTTCCCTTGGCAGAGGAAGACTTGCTCTGATCTTTGGCTTCTAGATAAACAACATATGATCCAGGACCAAAATTCAGTTTGATGTGCACATATACTGTATGTCATCAACTCTGGCTTTGACGGAACAGTTTGAAACCTTTTTTTTTTTTTTAAAGTTCAGTAAAAGCTTATTTTCAATAGAGTTGATATCACAACACAAATTATTCCTGTAGATGTGCAGCGTATCCACCTGTGTGATTTTGCTTGCAATACTCTAAAATTGAGGCAATACCACAATTTTTGAGTTGAACATAAAGTTGGAGGTTATCAGAGATTAAACATAGTGTTACATGTACTCTTTCATAGCAGTTAAATTAAAATGATTGATTACACCAACTCACGCTTTTTTTTTACAGGACAGAACTGATTCATTTTAAGAATAAAAAACAATCATTTTATGTTCGGTAAACTTCCTAAGTTTTCACTCTTTATTACAATTAATTAATGTCAGCAATCAGTTGTTGTCTGCCATTTTGATTATTTTTATTATCTACTTTTATTCCCCAGATTTGTTCTGTCAGCTGTTCTTCACTGGTTACATGAGACTGGCTGCATTGTCGTCTTTATGTGTAAGAAAAGTTAGAAACTTTAATAAATACATAACCTGAGTCGAGGCACGCAACATTGTTTTGAATCAGCTTCTACGTATATTTCCACTACGTTGTGTTTTCTTTTTTCCTCTCTCCTCCTACTCCTCCTCCTGCTCAACAGTAAATCAAGAAGGAAGGAATAACAGAACCAGGAAACATAAGCTACTGTACGTGATTCCAGCACTGCAATATTTTGGGCTTTATTTTTTTTTTTAGTTCTAGGGAGATCCCTCTTTTTCAAAACTTCCCAAAAGGAAGCGGCCTTACCATACAAGATGGTGACGTAAATCTGAGTCACAAGGAGAAAAAATAATAAAGAGGAATAAGACGTGCTGCAGTTAGCACGTTTTCATTCATCAGAACAGGATCTGATAAGCTCTCGGTCCCGAAGTGATCATTTGAATAAAAAAGATGAATGAGTGAGCAGGAAATCTGTGTGTCAGTGGGAAGATGACTTGTATGTAGATGAGGAGGAAACATGCCTCTTTCTCTTCCTCCTCCTGCTCCTCTTCCCCCCTCCAAAACCATGCTTACACAAGCTCCACTGATTCATCTCTTTCCCACTTTTTTACAGAGAGGAGCAGGAAAAACGGCATAAACACTTCTGGGATGGGGGGAAGAGCGAGTGAGGACCGGGGAAGGGGGGGAGGAGGATTACAGGATGTTGTTTGAGTTTCAGATCCTGTTTTCTTCCCTTTTCCCAAGGAGCTGCTCTAACGCAGGTGCACAAGCAGACCTCCACCCACCTCCTCCTTCACCACGCCCGCCTCCCACTGCCAACCCCCCCCCCCCACTTGACCAAATAAGTGCAGCTCTTCCCCCCCTTTCTTTTGGTGGCAACAAAGCCTTTTATTGTTGCATGGACTTTTTGGCTTCAAGCAGTCTGAGGAGATTAAGGAGGACAGAGGGATCAGAGGTTTTCGTGAGGACTTTTTTTGTCTTTTTTTTCTCGTAACAGGATGAAAAATATCCACTTGTCAGTCGTGTCTTACAGTTGCAGAGCCAGAGGCCTGAGTGGCTTTTCTTCTGCTGCACTCTGAGAGAAGAAAGAGTGGGTCATGTAAGGCTTTGTTGGACGATATTTACAGTCAGAGGCTGAGGGGCTCCGGAGGTTAAATATGCATTAAGGGCCCCTACATGTCTGCAGGCCAAGCCAACATAAAAGAAATTCTGTTTGTGGACATGACAGGAAATAATAGCTGCTTTTGGTTACTTGGAAGCATAAATGTCAAAAGTTTAATGAACATAAAAACTCCCCACTCGTGCCCCAAGTCCAGCGCAAGAACCCAAACCAAACCTCACATCCCCCCGCTTCAAAAAAACTGAGGGGCTGCGTTTCATTATAAATCATTCTCCAGTTTTTTAAGTGCGCTGCTCAAAGAGTTTCCATGAGATCATCAGCTGTCAGTATAAGAAGCCAGTCGCTTATATTCTGAAATTCAAACCAGGGCACGCAGCAGCAACATGGCAGGCCAGGCGTGCAGCGGGGAAGCTCCTGCTGGGCTCCATGCAACAAAGGTGGCACGAAACCTGTCAATAATGATAATAATAATAATAATAATGATAATAATAATATAAAACCTTATTTATAAAGCACCCAAAGTGCTATACAATGAAAAAATAGAACACATTAAAGAAAAGGAGACTGAAACAAACTAAAAGCCATAAAAACTAAACACAATAGGAGTGAAACAAAATAAAATGTCAGAAAACATGAATGAAAAAACATTTTGAGAGGGTAGGTTTTTAAAAGCAATGTAGAAAAACAGAACAGAAACACTTTGCAGTCCCTGTCCTAACTTACAGCGAGAATATGTAACATTTCTGCATTAAAATGTATAAAAACACTAGATATTGTTTATTTTCTTGACTTGTGTAGTTATACTAAATTATCCCAAATATTTCCAACAGTGTTCAAATGCAGAGAAATCCATAATGTATTCAAGGAAATGCATTTCCCATACATGTATCTTAGATTTTTCCCAGTGGTCATCCGTGGTATTACAACAAAATTGCCCTAAAGCATTTTCCTTATGATCCACTATTATAAAAGATGGTTTCTAGTTTACCAACAGTAGCTAGATGATGCTAGACTTTGCTAACAGTAGCTATATAATGATAGAATTTGTTAACAGTAGAGTTTGCTAACAGCAGTTACATAATAGTAGAACTGCAAAAGCTTTATCACCTGTGTGCATCAGTTTGGACCGAGGATCAACCAGGAGGGACACTTTGAATACTGTAAGTGGCCAAAGACGCTCCATGGGAAAGTGCGTGTTGGGGGTTTTTTGGAGTTTGAGGTTTTTTACCTTGATGGGGGAAAAAAGGCTTAAAAAGGAAGTCCCAGCAGCAGGAAAGCAACACGTCCCACGGTAAGTGTTTATTGAATTAACAGGTGTGGCTGCTGTTTGTTCACCCAAACATCAAAAGGTGAGTGTGAAGTTAATTTTATCAGTTTCACAGAGGGATGAAAATAAAACTTCTTCTCATCAATCTGCACTTAAAATGGATGCCTTCATGACAATATTTCAACTTTCAAAGAAAGTTATGCAGACCAAATGTTCACTGTGATAGATTAAACAACTCAAGCAAGTTTCAAAAGTTGGCTTAAGAGAGGTCAACACATGACCACAAAGTTTGGACAGATATTTAAAAATCAAAACATGTACAGCATGCAGCAGTTTACAATTTGTAGATCAGCTAAAAACTTGCTAAAACCTGCACAAACACAGGTACGGTCCTTTAACATTTCTTCAGAGACAAATTAAGATACCATAATGTTTTATGAGGATTAAAATTAATTAAAACCATTTAAAAAGATAAATAAATGAAAAATGCACATCTGGAAATGTCTGTCTTTTGTCAGTGATTTAAAGGTTTTCACTAACCTGGGAACTGACAATAAGCATGTTTATAGTTATGTTCTGTGCATTCATTTATGTTGTTCGGTCAAATTTATTTGTTAATAAAAGAATTTATACACAACTTTTAATTTCAACCAAAAAAAAATTAACAAATCAGCCTCAAAATTTCCAGTGAAAAACAAACTTGTTTGTTGAAAAACAAACTTGTTTTTCACTAGAAAACAGTTTTCTGCATTTTCTGAAAACATGAATTCATTTGTACATTTAATCAGATATCCAAGAAATATGTGACTGTTTACTGTCACTTTTTTCATAAAAAAAAAATGGTGTCAAATTTATCTGACTTGTCTTATTGATAATGGTTACTTGTTTTGAGCTATAAAGTAAAAAAAGAAAAACACCTAAGAGGAGGTCACACACACTTCATATGTCAAACTTTTATTCAATATTATGAATTCTGCAAACTAAGGTGAAGTATTTTACAGTATTCATGTGCATTTTCTTCAGCAAATCCTCTTGTTATTTTTTTCCTGATGCCATGATATAAGTTTTGTTTAAATCACAAACTAGATATGCAAAAAACAAAAAGTGCAGATTTTCTATCCATGACTTAAATGAAGTTATATCAGTGAACCCTCGCTGGACCTTTAATACACAAATCTAAATGTTGCATAACAGTGAGACAGTAAACAGAGCCTCTAACCTCTGCTCACAGTGAGCTGAAAGTATTGTATCTCTGTGAAGTGAAGAGGAAACTCAAATGACGTTGGAGGATAAAGGAGAAAACACATTGTTGGAACATAAAAAAAACAACAAAAAAACAAAACAAAAACACAGTTGTAGTGTTGTTAAAAATAAACAGAGGAGCGTTCCAGTGACACCTGATAGTGTCGGACATTTGGAAGCAGCAGTCTGGAATCTCAGAGACCCTGACCTGCAGACACCTGATGGACACAAAGAGGACGGCGTTCAGAGGGTGTGAAAACAACCGATGGACAATCCTCCGGTCCTCGTCAATAATAAACATAAATGAATAACACTTTATATTAAGGTGCTTGTAATAAACATTAATTAATAGTAATAAGGCCCTTATAAGACACTTATTAACATTAATAAGTGTCAAGACAATATAAGTGTTATGATAGCATATTAAGCATGTTTATTGTGAGATTATAAGACATTTATGAGCAGTCTTATAAGAAACTTAATAGTTTATAAACTGCTTGAGAATGTTAATAAAAACCTTATCAGTGTCTTATGATTGTTTATAACAGCATTATAAACGCATTTATTGAGTTTAACCTATTATGTCATTGTGAAACCTTTACTAAGCTTCATCATGCATGTATTAGCAGTTAATGATTCACTTATTAACAGTTAATTACATATTTATGGGTGCTGAATCTAAGGTGTGAACAGTGCTTATTAAGGTTAATTAATCCTTTATTATGCTCTTATTAACAGTTAACTATGCATTCGATACCGATCTAAAGTATGAATAATTCTTATTAAGGTTAATTAATCCTTTATTATGCACTTACCAGTAGCTTAATGTAATAAGGGCCTTATTAACTATTAATTAATACTTATAACAAACACCTTAATATGAAGTGTCAGGATTTTATTTAACTGTCTAAGAATGCAGGACGGGGGGTTGTTTCCAAACTGTAGGATGAACTTTGCTCCCTGAGGTCTGAGAGATGGTCGTGAAAGGAAGGAAGACGTTTTGTGGTGCAGCATAGAGCTAAAAATATCTTAAAAGTCTGAGTCTGAGAATTGACTTGAGAGGAGGAGGGATGTGCGTCAAAACACACTGCATACGAGAGCAGGTGGTGTGTGAGAAACGAGCTGTAACAGGTAGTTTGCTTTGTGGTGGGGCTCCTCGCACACTCGTCCAATCAGCTCTCAGCTGTCTGTTTAGGTTTTCTCGGGCTTTGTTTTGCTTTTCTTAGCCCCTCACTCTCTCATCTTGCTTTTGTTTGCAAGGCTGTGCAGGAGATTTGGTGTTTTCATTTTCTATTTTTCTGCACGCATATCCTCACACTGTACGTGCGTGCAGGGAAGTTCAACGGGTCCAGTTCCTAACCCTGAAGCAGACCGCTTCAGAGCTGCTGCGCTACGTGACATTTCTCTGGCCTGCAAAGGAGCATTTACTGATCAAACACATCATTCGCAAGACAGAACAGAAATGTTGACCCCAAATCAGCCAGTTTGCAGCCTTTAGATCCTCAGGACCCATCAGGAACCTGCCAAGAGAGATAAGGCTTCAGTCACTTCCTATTAGTCACTTCTTGTTGTTTTTTTGTTCCTTTTATTTTCTATTTATTTGTTTTTTGTTTTTAAAATGTTTTTATTTGCATGCATTCATACTAACCTTACCAAAGTACTGCAACATTGTTACATAAATAACATTATCATGAAGTTATTATAAGGGCAATAAAAAGACAATCAAAACGAAATTTTTTTTTTTAATTATTTGTGTAAAACTGTTGTTATAAAAGTGTTTAAATGTCTACATTTCAACGTGTTGCAGGGACCTGTTCAAAGTTACCTTATTTAAGCTGCTGAAGCCAGCAGAGGTCACTCAAGTGCAGATCCCTTTCAGGCAACAGATGGTGAAGCACCTACTGCAATGCCACTGCAACTGACAGATGCAACCAGTGGAGATTTGCAAAGTTCCTCCAACATTAACATGACATGTTGCATTGAGCTGATTTCAAACCTGATTTCAAAGTGTTGCCATTTTACCGTTAGACGTAGTTGGACACCATTTTATATGTTGCAGTTTGTTTAAACTCTTTGAGGTTCTTTTAAGCCCCCTTTATGTACAAAAACGCAGAGTCAAAGTTAACACAAAGAAATACAAAACGGCGATGCTTGGGGAGGCTGTAATAATGAACCTCTTGGCAAATGCAAAGGCAGCGTTGTAGTCAGTGGTGGTCTGTGTGTCCATTAACTCTCTTCTTGACTGTTCTTATGCAGAATATGGACTTCACATTTGTTTTTGTCCAGGGGCTGCAGCATGAGCAGCCCCACTCTGTGCCCGGGTCGCGGTGCTCTCTGCTCTGTGGATCTAAAACCCAGCACCCTTGTACGTCATGCTACATACCACCATCTTCTTCTTCTTCTTCTTCTGCAGCTCAATTCTGGTGCTTCTCTTCTTCTTCGAGGGATAAACTTTTGTCAGATGATGCATCACAGCGTCCTCTACCACTTCGCAGTGCAATTGTCGGAATATCTGGTCTGTGTCTTAAATGACGAGATGTCTCATCAATGGCAGGGAAAGAGTTAAATGCATCATGACACATGAACGCTTTTGTCATCCTGTGAGCGTGTCAGCTTGAACCTTTGGCTGCACTCCCCCTGTGACTACCAGAGGTACTGTGCTATTTCTTCATTATCCATAATCCAGAATGAACACAGAATACAGACAGAGGGCTCCGTCTGTACGCGTCACTCTTTGTCCCCCTGAAATAAAAGACAAACTAAAACAGAGCAGACACTGAGATTATTGTGTAAAAATACCTCTTTTTTATTGAATTTCCATCATTACAATTGCACATAATCAGTTTGAGCAATCTAAAATATTCATAGAAATTCATTGAGCTCTAAATGAACAGTCATCAGTCTTTAGCAGAGGCTTTAGAGATGTGTAAATATACTGAGAACTTCACTTCCCATGGGGCAAGGAGCTGTAGCCACGGTAACCGTCCCCGAAACCCACCCACAACAGCAACGAAAGACCCTCTTCCACGTACAGTAGCATCTCTGGATACGTCTTAATCAACAAATCCCCCACCCCGAATTAAAGAAACACAACACCGCAACATCAGAAGTCACATACAGCCGTGTGTACCAGCAGTTTACAGAAAGCTCCACGGTTCACAAGTTGTGTCGTAGTAATCGACCTCGAGAACGCTCGAAGCCTGAAGTGTTGTGCAGTAGATGGGGAAAAACAAGAGCGTTCAAGAAACCTCAGCACGGTTCACACACAAACAACAGATTTACACTCGATATAATCCGGCAGAACACAGTTTGTAAAGGGCTAGAAGCGTTTTGCACGACACGTTTTTGATTCATCCGCTGACACAGTTTGAGGATGAGGAAGGTGAGCAAAATTTCCTCCGATTCTCTCTGCGCCTTGAATCTGAATCTGGCCTTCAGACAAAAAAAAGGGCAGTCTTGTTCCAGTAAAAAGCCGCTCGCCTACTGGATATTACAGACACATCATCCAGAAATAAGTGTCTGTCGTTGGGCGCTCAGATAAACACAGAGGTTAAGAGGGGAATCATGATGGGATGTGACAATAATCACCCGCGAAGGACAGTTTCCACTCGGACGTCCTGCCCCCGTTAACCCCTAGTGCCAAGAGGTTTACTCAGCAGGTGAGCACGAGCCAGAAATAGACTTGGGAATTCCCTAAGTGCACGCAGACATGCAAACGACTGCTCGCACAGAAAACACAAAGCCTGACATGTAGCAGAGGCCGAGGCAACAAAAGGAGCTTTTTCTCAATGCAGGTTTTGGAGGGAGATGAGTGTTTTATACTCGCTTCATTATCTCGCCAAGCAGAGAGGAACAGCAGGGTAAAGACAGCACTGCCCTCTGGATACACACACACACACACACACACATGCTCAGAGGAAAGAAGATGGCAAGTGATGAGTGATTGGACTCGACTCTTTTCTCATTACAGCCTGTTGGAAACTGAATGAGAGTCAACTGTGAGCAGAAGTGTGAGAGCTGTCTGCTGAGCAGGAGAAACAAACAGCGAGTGAGGAGTTATCAGGTTCTGACCACTGATGAGTTACTATCTGACAAACAGCACTGTGAAGCACTTCAGTAAATGGTTTTTCCTCTTCACACAAACATATATTAATTAATATCAACATTAATAGATGGACACTGTAAATTCTCAAATAATAGTCAGAACTTGGCCTGTTGGTCGGTACAGAAACATGTTGCTGCCAGGCTAGAAAAGGAAAAACATGAAGAATTTATTGTTATAATAAGACATTTTCATGTTATTACAACATACAACATTACCGCATATTTCTCATTATATCAATGAATTATTTATGTTTTTATAACAGGTACAGCTGGTATAAGTCTGTGTCATTGCAGCATCTGCTGTCTACATTTTAAAAGTCCTCCGACCTTTAAGCTGCAACCTGCACGCTGAAAACGGCTAATAAGCACCTGGGATGCTAATGCTACTAGCATAAACAGCAGCAATGTAGTGAATTTAACATGCAAATGTCCCAACAAAACAAGTTCCTGCTCGACACGATTTTGCAGCAGCAGCGTCGCTGCATCCTGGGCTTGGCGGCGCCCAAGATGTTTGTGATTGGTTTAAAGAAATGCAAACAAGGCAGGGAGTTTTTTCCCCCTTTAGCAGAATGTGCATGCGTGGAGCCGGACCTTTCTCCATGTGGAGAGAGGTCTGGCTATGTGAGACTACACATAACATAATGTGAAACATCTCATGTTACAATAATAACATATTGAATATCTTCTTGTGAGGTGAAAAACATCTTATTATAACAAACTTTTCAAGTTATAACTGATCTGTGTATTTACTGTCTAGTGTGGCAGCAACACAGTGCTGTAGGTTGGTGCTGAATAAAGAGCAGAGGAAATACTCAGTGCATTGCACCTTTCAGGACAACAGTCATGTTGTACTCACCACTCTTGCAATAACATACTACATGCGAACACAAATTCATTCTATATACACGTTGTTAATTCTACAGAGGAGTATCAGGGCTAAGCATGAGAAAAAAAATGTTAAGATGATTGTTTTAAAATGCATTTTGACAAAACAAAAAAAAAATTTAAAATGCTGAAAATGAAGTCAGAAATTCATTTCAACGTCATTCTCTAAATTCAACTTATTCTGATTGCACAATAATAATAAAAACAAGCCCTTCCTCCTCTCATTTTTCCCCCCTTATATTTGCCCTGTGGCTAGAAATGAAGAGGCTGAAGTTCACCACTACATCTGTAATCCTACAACTTCAGTTGTAGCTGTGGTTAGCCATGAACACCAAGCTTTTCACACGCCAGCTAGTGGGCTAACGGCTAACATCAGTACAGCTAATGCTAACAGCATCAGTACAGCTAATGCTAACAGCAGATTAGCACTGATTAAAATACATCTCTAGCCAAAAGGAAAACATGACATTAATGTTACATAACTTGCTCACGCATAATAGAATTCCCTCGTGTTTAGGTTGCATTGCATGTGAAGTCATGAATGCAGGAGAGAAAACTATTTAGATCAGACTTTTTTTTTCTCACTTGCCTCTCAGGGTTTCTGTATGAGGTTTGATAGTCTCTCTATCTTTTATTTCTTTGTTCTCTAAAGTTCTCATCAAGCTGCTTCACCATCGTCTGCCATTTTTGTTTGGTTTTTTTTCCAGCTGTGAGCAGCTCCTCCTCTGTGGGTTTTGGGAATATTGTCTCTATTGGAAATAAACCTAGTTTGTAGGCAAATTAACATCAGAGTTTATATAATTTCAATCACTTCTTAAGTGTGATCACCTAATAAAAATTATGACAAAACACTTTTCAGTTAAAAAATGGTAGTTGCTACAAAAAGCCTGTATTGCCAAACCTGGAATTACGTACTAATGTAACTACATAATTAAGATTCTTCATGTAATGGATTTTACCGTCAACGTCATATTATACAAACTGCAAATCTAGAAAGCTGCATATTAAACATATTAAATATATAAAACATTAAATAAAAATGTTATTCCCAAAGTTTTATAGATCATGTTTTTTGTTTAGTGTTATGAAATCTTGCAGCAGCAGCAGCAGTTACTGCAGATATTATCCATCTGTGAGTGACTCCTGCTTCTCTACACGCAGCCTTGTGGGACAATAGTGTGAAATTAAACTCACAAATCAAGCTAATTTGGTATATTGATATCTTAAATATTTAATCTGGTCTTTTCCCAAAATCAAACCAATACAAAAATGTGTGTTCAGTACCAAACCTTGTTTGAAATTACTCCGCACTGTTGGATTAAACTGTGACACAGCTACTGTTTCTCTCATTCAGATTTGACACTCTTTCATATTTAAGTAATATTATGCACCTTTTTTACCTTAAAATAACAGCTAAAAATTATTATGACTTAATATGGTGAATGGTGCCCCATTCTGGACCCTTCATGCCTGCGTCTCGCACTACGTAACTTGGTTTGCAGGGTACTATCGGCACTAAGTCACACACCCCAGAGTTTCAGGGTGGACAGATAGCTTTACTTGTTGCTAAAGTAACACCTAACTTCTGCTAATTGTAGCTGCTGTTAGCTACTTATCTCAGTTAGCCGTGCAGCTAGCCGACTCTGGGGGAGTGTTGGTGTTTAGACTGTTAGTACAGGAGCTTTTGGGCCGTCAGGAGGAGGAGGTTTCCAGGCCTGGAACGGGCCTCAGCCTGTACAGTATGGACATGATCACAGAGGCAAAGAGACCAAAGTGTAACAGAAATAAATAGTAATGGAAATGAAGAAAACGTTAACTGAGGATGTTAAGGAGAATAAAAGAGAGTGACCAAGCAGTGGGCTGCTGGTATAAATTTGGTCATTGGTGAGAGCGTTGTGCAATAAAAAGCTGTCTGACAAACACCAAGCGCGCCTTCGTATTTTGATTATAACATCATAAAATGCAGCAATTGCACATGCACAGCTGTTCATATTTATAATATTTTTAGGGGTAATCTGACACCCCGGATGGGAAGTCATCCTAAGTGTTTGGAAAAGGGCAGGCACTTAAAAAAAAAACAAAAAAAAAAAAACTTAACAGGTGACTGGAAGAACCATCTGTCTATCATGGCGAACTGACTTCAACCAATCAGATCAAACTCTTGCCAAAGCCAGTCGGGAGAAGAGCGAAAAACACTTTTCCATTATTTACGCTAATCTCTTCAGGAGCCGCCATTGTTTGTTCGAGACGAGCTGTTTCCATGGACGCTTCTTGCTAGCGTCACACCTAAAACCACGTCCATAGCTGCCAGTAGTCCATCCAAGGACACTGCTGGCTGCACCACTTTTGTTCCGATACAAACGGCAGACAAACTTGAAGCCTGGCGAAATGGATTCTCGCTTGATCTCCCAAGGTAACTGCTAGGGCCTGTGGAGTTTTTGTCCACTAGTGGCAGTGCTTAGCGATATTTTTACAGCTGTTTTGTCTGTATCTTGTGTACATGCATGAGCACGCATGCGGACAAAAATGTGGTGGTAACATGCCATGAAGCCAAGCAATGTTCCAGCAAAGGCAGTGAAGAAGAAGAAGACTGCGAGCTAGCAAACACGAACGTACATAAAAAAACCCCTACAATGCAGGATTTGAAATATTTAAAAATCAGCTCCTTAAACTGATGTTAGTGAAACTGAACACTTCCAGTAAATTTTTCACAATAAAAGATTTTGCGAGAAGCTGAAATCAATGTTTGAATATATTTAAAAATAACTCAAATAAATGAAAAGAAAACATAGCTACTATTTGAGAATTTACAGTACTGTGATTTCATTTTAAAAAGTCAGAACCTCATAATTTCAAACTCTCTCAAAAGAAAAAAAAAACAAAACACCTTTGCTGCAACTGAAACAATGTCCACATAAACGGCAACCTTTCACGGTCAAAGTGACGGTTTTCTTACAGTAACACACCTACAACGTGACTATGTGATATGGCTCCTCAGTACAGTGCAAAACATCACAGCAACATGCAGTGTCAGTGTGTCCCAGAGAGGACCTGAAGGACGACAACAGTGTTCACAAAGACAGAGACGTGTTTAAAAGTAAATGTTCACCACAGAAATGCATTGTTAGGCACTTAAAAGACCCACAAGTACTACACACACCTACATCACTGCTACGACACCATGCATTGTGAATGAAAGGGGCGAGCATCCCATTATCTTCATGTCAGTGTCTGGACACGTCCTCTCCTGGATGCTCATCAAGCAGCAGGAGGGCTGCACACACTGTCCCCCTCCTCAAAGACTCCCCGTCCCCTGAGCCTCCCGCTCTCTAGTCATATTCACAAAATTAGTGAAAATGATGCTGATTATGTGACGAACACAGAGGAGTCTGGTACACCAGAGGGAGAAAAAAAACAAAAAACAGCATGTAGGACAGGTCAGGACAGACCTGAGATGGGCGTCGCTGCATCTAAACAAACTTTTCGCTCTGCAAAGGAAAAGTGTGACTTGAATTTGGCTAATTTCATAATCCAATAAAACAATAAGAGCAATTTGAGTTTCTCAAGAGTATATTTCCATCTTGGCACAGAAATGTGCTACTGAGGGAGCTGTAATGTCATCATTACAATGGCTGGCAGTGAGTTTTGTTGACAGACTGCCACAAACCCTCTGACTCACCTTCATTACAAAGGAAGAGTTGCTGAAATGTGGCTAAATGAGATGCACATAGGAGTGAAAACACACTTGACGCTTACTGAGTCCTTCCTCTGATTGCTCTGTAGTCTCACAACAGTTGAGCAACCTGTGAATTCGGTGGAACCTCAGTCAAATTTCTCATTTCCTGTTTTCTGCCCTCCTGTGCCTGGCTTGTCTATGTAGAAAAGAAAACCCAAAATATTCATGTTGCTTGGGCACCTGAAAAATGGACATAAGCTGTATAAAGTCACATTTTAAGTTAGCTAATGTCAGCAAAATGCTAGCTAACTAGGTAGCTAATGACTGATGTAGATTAGCTAGCTAGTTAGCATTTGTTTTGATACAGAGCAAAATGCTAGCTAACTATCTTAGAGCTACAATGATAAGTCGATTACTAATTGACTATTAAATGAATCAGCATCTTTTCTGATAATCAATTAATCATTCTGAGCCCTTTTAGACAAAAAAATGCTCAAATTCTCTGATTTGTGCTTCTCAAATGTGAATATTTTCTGGTTTCTTTACTCCTCTCTGACAGTAAACTGACTATATTTGGGTTGTGGACAAAACAAGACGTGAGGACGTCACATCAGGCTTTGGACAATAGTGAGCAACATTTTCTGGACCAAAGAACTAATTGATTAATCGAGAAAAATGTTAATTGTAGCCCTAATCTAACTAGCTAATGACTGATGTAGCTTAGCTAGCTAGTTGTGTAGCATGTTGGTACAGAGCAAAACAGCTACTTAGCTAGCATTTGGTAAAGAGAAAAACGGTAGATAACTAGCTAGCTAACAACTGATTAATGAGCCAGTTAGCTAGTGTTTTGATACAGAGCAAAACACAAAAAACTAGCTAGCTAATGAGTGATGTAGATTTGCTAGCTAGTTAGAACTGTTATTGGAGCACAGAACAAAAAGGGGCGTGGCTTAGAAAGGGTCAGTTGCATCCACCACGTGTCATGTACTTTTATCACCGTGATGGGAGGAACTAAAGGAGGAGGGTGACAGTTTAGTGAGAGAAGAGAGAGAAGAGGAAGCTTCATGAGACGTTTGTCTGCTCGTAACACTTCGAGGAGCTTTCAGGAGTCACCTGGAGGACAGTGAGCTAAAGGCTGCGGGAACTGAGCCCAGCAGGCAGCAGTTTATGGTGTGAAGGGTGAGAGGAAAGTTTACCCGCTGCAAAACAGGAAACTCACCGGTGAACATGTCTGAAAGACGGAGCAGACTGTACTCTACTGAGGACACAATAGCAGAATATTAATAAATGTTAATGAATGTACTGAACATCAGAGAGTACAACCTGGTGTCTTTTGTTAAAGGCTCAATCTATAATTATTTTGTTTTACAAATATACTTGCTGCATGTTTGACCAACTTAAAGCCACCATTTTTATTTGCTCTTATCTTTCAAATAATTCTGAAGGGAAAGTTGAAAAGTCGACACACAGACCAAGGGATCCAAGCCACATTTGGAGGTGGTTTGAAATACGATTGCAAAGTGTCTTCAATGCCATCCAATCCAAGTGCTGCATCAGAGCGGCTGCTGGCAGGACGGTGTGGAGGACGATGGAGGAGTATTTAGCAGCTAATGAACCAGATAATTTCCTCAGTAGTTGGTGGAGACCAAACCGAGCTAAAAGAAATGTGAATATTGGATTTATTTCTGTCGGGTAGCCAGAAACATGACCCAAAACAATGCTAATCTTGCTCTGGATCTGTAGAGGGCGTGTCAATAGGCTAACAGGACAATTTTGTAAGGCGATATGCGATATGTTACTGTAACACTTGACTGTTTTGCAGAAACTAAAGAAAAAGGACAGATTTTTTTTTAAACCTTTGGGATGAATTTACATCACAGATTGAGCCTTTAAGCAACAACGAAACAACTTCAACACATCTAAAGCGACTGAAACTCGGCCAGAATGGACAAAAGACAAACACAAACGCAGAAAACGTCAAGTGATAATCCAGCAACAAAATATTTATAGGCAAGAAGATGATGTGAGTTATCCAATTGTAACAATACCCTGCCATCTACAGTATTTCAAGTTTCCCGTTTTGTCATTAGAGTAGTACTTGCATAACAATCTAAAGGCCTGACGCTTTCCGCCATCAGAAACCACAGCGAGAAAAAAAAAAAAAAAAAGCAAAGAACGAAGGCAACGACAGAGACGAAAGTGAAGAAGAAAAATACCGACAGTCTGAAGCTCCATCTATGACGAGAAACACAAACAGGAAGTGGGATCACGATGCCATGCAGAGGGTGAGGAGGGCGATACGATGGGAGAGGCAGAGATCCCGGCATCATCCTGATTGAAACATCTTATTTTCCTTTAGTTGTTTGCTAACAGAGAGGCACATAGAAGGCTTGCAAGTTACAGTTCAAAAGCATTTACGTGTTTGAGCCGAGAAGAAGACGACAGGAACGTACACAGCCCACACAAACACACGAGAAGAGTCTCTAATGGATCGGTCAAGTCTTCAGAGGGAAAACAGCAGTTGTAATAAATAAGAAAAACTGCAGTAAATATGTCCGGGGAAAAATAAAAACCTGGATCTAAATAATAGCAACAATAATTAATATAATATTAATAATAATAATATTAGTAATAATATCCAGTTCTTTTCATGTTGAACATGGAGTGGAGAGGGTTGTGATTGGCTCAGTACACACAACAAGGAGAAAATGAGCAGTCTTCTCCTGCAACTGACCACAATGTCAACACACACCTCACGCAAAAAAATGTGTGTGTGTGTGTATTGTGAAGGGCTGCATGATCGATCGGATTCAGATCGTGATTTTGCCTCGTACCTCGATGCAGTCTCATTATATTTGTGTGTTTGCATCAGCAGGGCGGTCTGCTGCATCAAGCCAAGCGTTTCTGATTTATCCTAAAGTTGCAGATACAAAACGTGATGGACTTCCTATGTCACGGAAAATAAATAGAAAGTAACGTCTGTGTGAATGAGACAGAATCAGCGGTTCATCCTTCGCAAATATGTAATGAGTGTAACACCATGAACGCCTTCAAGGAGACACGAGCTGTTTCCATCCAAATGTTTCACAAATTTAACCCAATTTTAAGTAAAACGGTAAAAGAAAATGTGAGTTAATGCTTGTTTCCATCCACCACCTTTATGTGATCACGAGGAGTTGGTTTATTGAGATCAGCAGTTGGTGGCGCCATTTCTTCAGCTGGAAAACCATTGGACCATTGCGGCAAAAGAGGATGCCACAAGATGATGAAATTAAAGGAGGGCCAGTTGAACCAGTCAATTGAAAAACATGAGTTAAATGTTCTCTGCAACAGAACTTAGTCAGAAAAAGTGTTTCCATCTCCCTGTAAGTGCACTAACTCTTTTTTGAAAAGAGCAAAAACCACCTCAAGCAACCCTAAAAACCTTTTTGCGAAGTTGAGGACGGTTTTTCCAAATGTTGCCATTTCCATCAACTTTTTTCTTCAAAATGCACGTAAAAATATGTTGATGTTTAGCCCTAATTGTACACTTCAGCATGTCTTGTCCCTCTCTAGACAGCAGGGTTTTCGTGTTGCCTTCACGTGTGACCATTCTGAACAGCTATAAACACTTTTGTCTTCAGTTATCGCCAGATGAAAAATTGTTCAAACTAGTTTAAACCACACCCCTCAGGCCTCTGTGAACAAAACAAAACAAAAAAAATCAGGTCCAGACAAACAAAACCTGATCATTATTAGTGTTAGACAGAATCAAGGAAATTGATTTTTCTAAAGTAAGCAATCTCAAACAAAACAGAGATGCAATACAAAGGAAACCAAAGCTTTGAAAACTACCCGAAAATCAATGACTGCCCATTGTTCCGAAAACCCAACAGTCCAAAAAAGTGTTGCATTGGACCGAAAGGCATTTGTTCGTCAGTCCGTTATCCCCAAAACAAATGCCCATCGCTACAAAAATTATACGCTCTTCTGGCAGTTGCTAAGGTTAGCGGTTTCTTGTTGAGCCAGTGTTCTGCTTTTTACATCTGCAAATACATGAGCGTCAATGAGACATCAATTTAGTCATCAGAAGGAGCAGGTGAGGGTCTGTGTTGAACAATTAATCGCAATTGCACTAAAACTGCACTAAAACTGCAATATGGCCAAGTGCAATATCCAAATCGCAGAACCAGAACTGCACTGAAATTTTTTGAAAAAGGAAAAATGTGTGAGAAAACAGCATTATAAGGAGGTGCTGCAGATGAAAAAAAAAAAATTGTTTGGTTCAGATCTCAATAAATGTCACATCATCATGATTTTAATATTGTTTTCTTCAGTGAACATGAACGTTTTAATGCAAAACTGATCATTTCCGCTAACCATTTCATATATCGCAATTTCAGTCAAAATAATCAAAGTGTGACTATTTTACCAAATTGTGCAGCCCTACTGCGCAGACTTGTCCCTGTAGTCACTACAGTTCTGGATCTAGTGCGCATGTAACATATAAAAAGAACTAAGAGGCGTCTGTGGTGTCCACAGTCATCTGTGTACGCGTCCATTTAGGAGTATAATCCAGCCCTGGGTGTGTTACTGCAGGGAGAGTGTGTACTTTTGGAGCAATGGGCGTTTGTTTTCGGGATAACAAGCTGGAGGACAAATGGGCTCTAAATTTTTTTTTACCATTGGGGTTTTGGAATAATGGGCTTTTCATGTCGCTGGAAAATCTCTGCTTGTGAGCCACAAACCACTTGAAGGCATTGATGTGACTCCACTGAAAAGAATCGATTTCTGTCCAAAACTTTGGACAGAAATAGGAAACAAAGTCAAATAAATAATGAGCCAGAACCGAGGAAATTAATGCCTCAAACCAGAGTTCTGACAAAGACTCTACCAACACTTGAAAAAAAGCCTCACGTTCTTTAGTGAGGAACAGTTTAAGATCTAAACACTGAGCCGTGTGAGACAAAATACATCCTGCACCGAAATGCAACAACCAAGTACCACACGTTGGTACCAAGCAGAGCTGCAGTGATTCAAGAAAATTAAATTATTTCAGTCACTTTTCAAGCAAAAATGTCAAACATTTGCAGGTTCCAGCTCCTTAAATGTGAGATTTTTCTTCTTTTCTTTGTTATTTGTGACATTAAATGAAGAGTTTTGGGATTTTCGACTGTTGTTTGAACAAAAGAAGCTATTTGAGGATGTCACTTTGGGCTCTGGGAAATTGTTATTAGCATTTTTTCACAAGTTTTTGCCACTTCATGAAAATAATCAGCAGATAAATCAATAATGAAAAGAATCTTTAGTTGCACATGTAGTACCAAGGCCACGAAAACAATCCGAAAATCCTGCCGCCCGTCCACAAAATAACGTAAATAACAGGAACTTCACTCAAACATCACTGCATCTGACAATGAGACTGCAGAGGAAATGCAAAAATAGCTATTCTAATTTTATCCAAAATCATGCAGCCCTACAAACACACACACACACACACACGCACACACACATCATGCACCAGCTCACACACACAAACACACTCACAGGCAGCCAGAGCCCAAAAAACGTGTAGTAGACCTCTGCTGTAATCAAGGGAAAGCAGTTGAAGTGCAGTACCTATTTGTGACCACTATGGGGGCCTTAAAGTGAGGCCGTACATCTGCATCTGATGGTCTTCAACCAATCGGACTCTACAACTGCTCCTCACTGGCCATCTGAGCCCGTGTTTCACCCAGAGATATATTCTGTACATGCAGTCAATTAATAAACCGATGCAACACTTTTGCTTTGAGTATACAAACATTTAGATTATACATAGATAGCATTATATCATTCTTCTTTTTTTTAATATAATCTGCACCTCTTTTCACTTCAGCAAAAAGAAAAAAAAAATAACCTTGAGTTTGACCATGTGATGCTCGAGCTCCACACACAGTCAGCTGACTAATGTTTGAGTAGTAGGCGGTGCACAGAGGTGGGACAGATCGAACCAAGGAGGGAGTTTTTGCATACAGACATCTTTAAATTATTCCAGATTTAAGTATGAGGCACCCGTCTCCCCCACCCCTCCCATGTCAGGTAATGTACGGAGGCCAGGCGGGGGGGCGGGGACGAACTCCTCCTTCCGCTTTCGTCAGCTTCTCCCCCGGTGCTCCTCCGGCCCGTGTGATTCTGCAGGGAGGGACGGAGGGGTTGAAGAGTACGGCGAGGCGAGGAGGGGGAGGAAGGAGGGGGTCCTGGGCTGCGATTTGGTGCTTTTTTGTTTGTTGTAAATTTTTCTTTTCTTCTTTTTGAACGGATCTTCCCTCCCTCCTGTGCAGGTGTGGCAGCTCAGTCGCCCCCCAGGATGACTTTCACAAAGCTAGCCACGTCGGTTTCTTTGGCCTCGTGGGAGGTGAAGAAGGGATGTTGCTGAGGAGGAAAGAAGGACTTCAGTTTAGTCTGAGTGTAGAAACAACTGATTCATGTGCTGAAGCATCACAGCTCAGATACTCATATGTGAGGCAGATACTGGTATTAGTACGCCCCCCAGTGTCTCATTAACAGCATTACAAGGTGCACGCAGGTGAAGCATGCATGGGATTTGAGAGAAAAGTACAAGAATGACAATAAATTAAAATAGAAACTAAACTCACCATGAGTTCTGTGTAAGTCGGCCGCTCTTTGGAAACTTTCTTTAAGCTGCAGAAATAAAAAGATCAAACATCAACATTAATTCACAACAAAATGTTACTTGTCACCGACTGCAGTAGAGACTGATGCATAGATCTGTCAACTGATATTATCAGCCAGATATTAACCGATCACAAGCCCATATGCGCCTACATGAACACTTTTAAATTATGTTTTTATTTGGTAGCTTAAAAGCAGCATTTTTCTTTTGTATATTTGATAATTTTCCTTGATTAAGGTTCAATATATACATATATTTTTTTCCTATGTGTTTTTTTTTATTTAACAAATACAAAATCAGATGAAAGTGTAAGACATCCTGTTTCCAATGTTTATCTTTGTCACGAGTAGAGCTGCAACCATTTTTTTTTATTAATAAAGTATTTTGATAATTGCGACTGCAACTCAACTGTAATATTTTATGTTTTACTCCTTTATGACGGTAAACTTAAAATCTTTGGGTTGTGGACAAAACGAGACACTTAAGGACGTCATGTTGAGCTTAAAAAAAAAACTTTGGCAACATTTTTCTCCATGTTCTGACGTTTAATCAACCAAACAACTAACTGAGAAAATGTTTGACAGATTAATCGATGATGAAAATGTTTATGATAAACTAAAGGATAAAGTGTTTTTCTTTTTCTTCTTAGGCTAAATTAATTATTTAAAAACCCTCTTGGATCAGCTGAAAAATGCATCACAAAGCTGAAAACAGTTTTTTTTTTTTCTGACACCATGAAAAGACGTGTTACAGATACGTGGACAGGTGCTTCAGCTGCTCAACAGTCCACAGTCTCTGTTGTCGTATTTTGTGCTTCATGATGCACCACTCATTTTCAGTAGGAGACAGGTCTGGACTGCAGGCAGGTCAATCTAGTACCTGAACTCTTTTACTACGAAGACACGCTGTTAGAACACGTCCACAATGTGTCTTTGCATCATCTCTCTGAAATAAGCAGGGACGTCTCTGATGGCAGCATATGTTGCTCCAAAACCTGCATTAAGCCTTTCAGGATTAATGAGGCCTTCACACATCTGAAAGTTACCCATGATGCCATGGGCACTGACACAATCTGGTAACAATCTGGATGGTTCACACACAAGCACACAAACTTATTAGAGTGTTTACTTTGATGTGAGATCCTGTTTAATTCCAAGGAACAATCAAACACTCAAGCATGAGTGGACTTTCAGTAACTGAGAAAACACAGAGCCGAACATCATGAGTCACAAAAGCATCGGTGAATAGAGGAGAAGTCCCTCCCCTTCCTGTATCCCACTGGGATCTTATTTTGGAAACATATGCACCATAGTTTGATCCTGTTTCAATTGTGCCTGAATTACACATCATGTTTGTACATTTACAGCACCACAAAATGTTCCTGCCTTAAGGTATGTATTAATTATTTAAATATTAAAAGTAGGGCTGGTTATTGATTCAGATTTTCCTGTTCGATTTGATTTATTTTGATTCAATTAAATTCTATATTGACTTGGTCGGGGATATTTCAGTTACATACCAATGTAGCTTAGATATGAGAGAGATTGTCAGAGAGATAATGCTGTAATTTGCACAAAGAAGCCTCTAATCCAGTACATTATTAAAATATTGATGTTTACATTAAGAACCTAAAGTAGTTACTTTAACAGTGTGATGAGATCTCGCACTGAAGTCTGGTCATACAAGAGTAGTGGAAGTTAAAACTGCAGGCTGTGCCACACATCCAGGGGAGAAAAGACATTAAGAGATCGATTTTGGGATTTTATGACGGACCATGCAAAGGAAAGTCGATTATATATGTGCATACTCTACGGCTTTTAGTCATGGGTCTGTGTCTCACATCTATATATATTTATGTATCCTATCCAAGTCATGCTGAAGCACAATTAAAAACCTGTTAATATCCATGTTTTTCAGAATGTAGGTGTGTTTTTTTCTTCTGAGTAGAAGTTTTGGCTTTTCCTTTGTGCATGAATCTCTGCCTCAGCCTTGCAAACAGTTGGCTGGTTGGTTTGTTTACAGCACACAGAGCTGACCGCAAACAGACAACAGGCCGTGTGTTGCAAAACTGCAGTACAAACCCCTGCAAAGAACGCTCCTAAAACCTGAATAATATCGATGTCTTCTACACGCTTTATCAGAAATGCTATAAATGGAAAAAGGCCTAAATTTACTGCAGGTAAACACAGTCAGTGTCCGTTTCCACACACTGCTGAGTGATAAGCAGTGAGAGTAAAGTTGCATCTTGGAGAGACGGATGCATTTCCATCACTTTTCTATCCGTCTCAGAAGCTTCTTGCCTGCTGTTACACTCAGCTCTTATGATATCAGACAGCTGCAGTATCTGATTCAGCCCAGGATGCATTAAATGGATGGATGAGTGTAAATGGGGTCACAGGCTGCGAGCTGAGCTCAGGGCTTCAGCTTAGAGCGAAGTGCACACTGAAACAATCTTGATTAGTTATCAGATAACGATCTGATCGACCGACATTTAATGCTCTACGGTTTTTTACACTTTGATTAATTAGTTAATCGTGCAAAAGCAGCAAACATTTGACAGTTTCAGCTTCTCAGACGTGAGGATTTTCTTTGTTTTTCTCCGTGTAAGCTGAATATCTCTGGAGTTTCAGTTTGTCAGTTAGTCTGTCAATATGTTTTACAGAAGATAATGAAGATAATGAATTCCCTGTGGATTGTTTAATATATATAGATTCATGTGTATCGTTTCTGTTTTTGTACTGCTTGGATTTTATTGGTCAATATATATTTTAGAATTTTTTTCTCTCCATAATATCAATGACAGCCCCAAAATAAAAACATCACCTCAGACGATATTGTTATGGCTCCATTTTGAACAATTTTTTAATTTTACATATTTTTTTTATTTAGAACTAGAAGGACAGCCTGAGAGCGCAGACATCCAGCAAGTCCAAATGATTTCACAGCGTTACTGAAAGTGAAATAATTTGTGCCTCTGCTCTAAAATGTAACGGGTTCTTTGCTGGCCTGTGCTGCATCCTTCCACCAAGGCTCATGAAAACTGAGCCAGTAGTTTTTCCTTCATCCTGCTGACAAACAGACAAACAAACGGCGCTGAAAACAGGTCCTCCTTGGCGGCAGTATTAAAGGGTCTCTGTGCTGTACACGGTGTCAGAACAGAGTCTTGGCCTCACAACAACAGCAACAACAAAAGAATGTCATAATGAACTCAATCTGATTAAAGGGGTAATTAACTGAAGCCCTCTCAGCTGGGATCACTACACATTTTTGTCTGATTTATTGTGGCTTTGTTGAACGGCACAGCGACTCCGCTGCCTTCTCGCCCCAAGAGATCAGCCCCGAGTGGCTTTTTGTGTGGAGAAGAAAAATACAAAACACATTTAAAAAAAAATGTGGAACTGAATGTGAAAACTGGGACAAAACAAGAGAAAAAAAAAAACAAGACGCACCACTGAGAGGTGAAGTCCACAAACTCGGGGGAGAACTGGTCGGCAGGAAGCTGGGGCGAAGGTTCTTCCACCACCTGCTTCAGCTGCTGGAAGGGCGTGCCCCACGAGTCGTACGGGAAGCGCAGGATGGCGAGCTCGATCTGAGAGCCACAGAGAGACGAGAAGAGACACTGAGAACGCAAACTGTACGAGCAGAGCGGAGTCTGGTTCTTCATCACACTGTAGACGTGACACAAACACTATCCAGGTTTTTAATTACAACAGTGCAGACGTACGCACACGTGCACACTGTTGTTTTAGTACAGACCGACATGGACGCCTTGTTAGAGATAAAAGCGGAGGTGGTAAAATTAGCACGGGAGGAATTTTCACCTAATTAACACATGAAAGTGTAATTTCCTGCAAGATATCTCCTTCAAACTCGATCAATAAAGCTGCTCTTTCACCATAAAGCTCAGTTTCTATTGCACTATTCCATATATAAATATTACTTTTTCATTGTGTTCTGCACTTGTATTAAGTGACAGTTAAATGCACATAAAGGATGACAATTTACAGCAAACTGAGTACAATTCCCCCTTCATAAGCCCCGCCCCTTTATGCTCAGTGCTCCAAAGATAGTTGAGCAAACTTGTTAACGCTTGTTGACTGTGTTATTTAGGAGACTGAAATTACGCTTGTCCCCGAGTCCGTTAGAAAACTATTTTCAGACACTTGAATCTTCTTTTTTTTAAAGCTCCTTCCAACAATACAGCACAGCAGACCGAGCTGTGCTACATGTGAGAGAAACAATGATGAAAACAAATTCAGAATGATTCATATAGATTATTACAGCTCTTAATATCAAACACAAACTTAATTAGAATGTATCCAAACAAAAGTAACAGAGTAAATGTGAGTTTTCTACTGTTTATTACAAGTTTAAGTCCAGAAAAAAACATTGTGCGGTGTTTGCTGGGATTTTTGTAAATGGCAGCACACACACTACAAACACATGTCACAAGCTACCTGCTGCTGCCGCTTATTCCAGCAAAATCTTTTTTTCTATTTGGCTGCATTTTGTTTGTGGAGGCCAGGGGAAAATGATGTATTTTTGATTTTGGGGTGAACTGTCCCTTTAATGTTGCCAGCTACAGAGCCACAGTGCCTGTTTTGCAGCCTTTAGATGAACTGATTCAAGCCAGAATCTTCACTCTGCAGTTATTTTAGTGAATCATTGTTCAGGTGGCTCTTCAGTGCAGCTCTCAGGGAGAAACAGATCCTCCAGAAATCAGACCAAAGTGTGTTTTATTCCACACACTGATTGCTCATTCTGTCTTAAGATATTAAAAAAAAACTCCCTCCCACCTTTCAGAATTCATAACGAAACGATTTCTCCATAAAAACAAACAAACTCCAAGCTGTTCTTTTCACCTCCATCATTTAAAACCCCTTCTTCTTCTACCCACCAAACATTTAGCGCTCTTATTACCATTCAAATTAGGCCGAGCTGGAACATTTGCTGCTCGTCAGTAAAAGCCGAAGCCGAAAGGACGAGCCAGGTTCAAATGATGGGAAATTGCCAGAGATTGAATCCTTGAAGCCAAAATATTCTGTGGTCTGAGTTGGAAATGTGCAAATGAGAAAGCGATGAATATTTAACAATTCATAATAAAACGTCTAGACACTACTCTCAGAACGGCAGGTTTCTTTTTTTTTTTTAATCATGAATCATTTTTAGCCTTCAGGTGGGTTTATTATTCCTGCACTAATGAAGACATTTAGAAAAACTGAGAGGCACAAATTAAGGACGAGTGTGTGAGATGAAAAGTTTCCAACACTGAAACAAAAATAAAAAATCTGATTTACCATCGTGATTCCTAAACTCCAGATGTCAGACTTGACGTTGTAGCCCTTCTGGTTCGTCTCGGGGTTGATCCTCTCCGGCTGTGGGAAAAGAAGGTCACATGATGATGTCACTTCTGGAAGCAGCGGTTGTCAACGACGGCCTGCACGCATCCCTGTCATCCTAAACTTCTTGTACACACACACACACACACACACACACACAGACCGCTGTGTTCCCTGAGTGCTAACCTGGCCCTAAAACCCACTCAGCCAATCAGCAGCCGAGCAGACGTAGTTAAAATGTAACCGGGCTCATTACATGACAGACAGAGAGGTGAACCTGTTCACCTGTCTGCTTTAGAAAAAGGACTTTCATGCACAAAATTTGTACTTCTGGTCAAATCTAACCAAAGTCGTGACATGAAAAACTGATCTCTGCTCCAAAAATTTCTTGCAAAGTGCAAAGATCCTGATTCTGAATTAAATCGAACATTTGATTAAGTCAAAGAACGATTAAAGTCCTGAAATCAAAAGGAAGGTTTGTTTTTTTTCCCAGACTTGGGTTGTACCGCTGTGGAAAGGGTCAGCAGCCATCTAAATAAATCAATATCAGCTTAAGTGTACACTATATTTAGAATATTTTCATTGTTTTACTTTGCTGTCATACAGCCTTTTCTGGTGGGAAAACATTGTTAAATAAGCCAAATATCACTTTCTCCAATCCAACCAAACTCCATTGGAAAAATCGGCAATTTTATCTCTCAGAACACAGGAGTTGCTGCTAGTTTGTGTGTTTTTGTGTGACTTTGGTGAAACCAAACTAATGCTTTAAACCACAGATGTCACACAATAATGCTAACTAATCAGCAGATCTATGCAGCGGTAGACCAGCAGCTCCTGTGTTCTGCGAGGTAAAATGACTGATTTTGCCTATGGAGTTTGGTTGGTTTGGAGAAAGTGATATTTGGCTTACATAACAGTGGTTACCTGTCGGAAAAGGCTGTCTGACAGGAAGGTAAGGAAGGTACAACAACATTCTTTGAAGCAAGGTACAACCCTGATTCAAATAATCTGCACTATCCCTTTAAACGGCATCTTTTCTTCTGCAAAAGTTAACAGACAAACTCTGTAAATTGCATTTCTTGTTTTCTCTTTTGAAAAACATGACAAAGAGTCAACAGTCATGCAATCTGGAGCCGTGTTTGTGTCACCTGATGAAAGTCCAATATTCACTCTCTTTTAGCTCTGTTTTTGGTCTCCACCAACTCCGCTATGTTCACCAGCTGGTCTCTAACTGTGTCCGTCTGCTGTTTGCTGCTGAGCAGGTATGTGAACAGCGAGCTTTCAGAGCTTCCTCTCCGACAACAGCTTCCTGCTTCGACTAAAAACAGCCAAACAATGAGCTCGACAAAACTGAGACGAGCTGCAGGTTCAGGTGATGATTCTGTGCAGGTTCATCACTATCTGCAACTCCTTTTACATCGTCACATTGTTTTCATGAAATATTGATTATAACCGCTTTAAAGGTACTCTGTGGGGTCAGTCAGTAGCAATACACAGTCATGTATTTACGAGTGGGCTCCTATTTTGTTTGCATCATCACATGCAAAAGGGCGCACATGTTCATGCAAACACATTCCTGCCTCCTGTTTCCTGCTGCTCCACTAATCAACGGTCTTATTCACCAAAGATGTAGCAATACACCAAAAAAGGCAGGGAAGAAGAAGAGTGCAAGCTAACAAACACAGATGTAAGCCACGGACAATTTCAAATGTTCAAAAAAATCTACTTTGCAAACGTTTGGAAGGAAGGAAGGAAATACAGCTAATAGATTTGTCATGATAAACACAGTATGTTTTGGTGAGTAGCTACCCTGATCATAAACATGATCTTTTTGTTTACTGGAAACTCCAAAGAGCACCTTTAATGCTAACATGCTAACATGCTATGGTTCAGCAGTTTTAAATATATTGTATAAATCATCTGGAAAGCGTGAATGTTTGACCAAAATTCAATGTCATTTCTGCAGATTTTTATTTCTGTCCTGAAGCAATGGACTGACCTGCTGACAGGCTGAGTCAGCTGCTGTTTCTCATGACAGAAAAGTTCTTTAAATATAGACGCCCACATTAGCTCTCCAGCTAATGTTTGCAGGTTAAAGAGCTAATTAGCTGGTTAACTATACAAGCTGAGGATCTTAAAACTTTAGATGCTTGTCTTGTCCTCTTTCTTTAATTCCACTGCCAATAAAAGACTGTCTGTCCTTGGCTGATAACACACTCGGCACAAAGTGACCATGTTTCTAAAGACCTTGTTTTCGTCCTTTCACTAGTATAAAAATATGAAAACATTTGAAAATTACTTTGAGAATGAAGCCTCAGGATTGTCAGAAGTAAAACACCTAATCAATCAAACATCAGTGCTTTAAATCTTTTAATCATGTGGTCTCTCGCTGCTTACCGCCATGTAGGGTTTGCAGCCGGCGTCCATGGTTTTAGCCACAGAGTCGACCAAGTAGCCGCTGATGCCGAAGTCGCACATCTTCACCTGGCCCTGCGTGTTGATCAGCACGTTGGAGGGCTTCACGTCTGCGACGGGAGAGAAAGACGACAGCTTTAGGTTCTGTTTTTTTTTTTTCAGAGAACAAACGTCTCCTGCGGCCTCAGTCACACTCTCAGATTGCGCTGTGGTCGCTGGTTAACACACTGGGTGACTTCATCTTTGACACATAACCTTTCTATATGATTACATGGAGCTTTGATGCAACAGAGGCCACAGAGCGGTGACAGGGGTTTGACACAGGAAGGATTAAAAACCCTTTAATGACTAGAACAGTGTTTGCACGTTGAAACTCCTTCCCTAGAAATAATGTAGGCTTTAAATTTTTATACAATAATGAACTATTTCTATTGTTCCAGGCAGCCATTTGTTTCTCTATCATATGACAATCAATAAGTAGGATGTCAACCTCAAGTCTGCATTAAAAGACAATATTACATTACTGCTGCATGATTGTGCATTTTGAAGTAAAATGAAAATGAAACTTGGGTCTTACTTTCATAGTTTTATATGTCATAAGTCATATGTCATAAGCAGGTCAAAGCTGAACCAGGTCTGTTAATGTGTCTTTACTACATACAGTTTGGTATGAACAGGCACCGAGAAAAAGAGACAAACAGACTTTACGGTCACTAAAATGGATTATTACGCTAGTGTTGAAACGTGCACAGAAAAAAGACGTTCAGCAGCAGTTGTCACTTCTGTTTAGGGAGATAAAGCGAGCAAAACACTGGCATGGTCCTTTAATTATAGCTCCATGGATCAGGGAGACACAGACAGACAGAAAGAAGCAGCTCAGTGCATCCTGACGATGCATCACAGAGGAGGAAATTGACGGTCTCTGAGAGGTTTAATGGTTTCCTCTCAGGCTCTTACCTCTGTGTATGACTTGCAGATTGCTGTGCAGATGCTCCAGAGCTTTTACTATCTGTAATAACAAAGCCCATTAATAAGCAAATGAGAGTTACATAACAAGGATCTGTCATTATGAGTGTTCGCAGGAAGGATGTTCTGTGTGAACCCACTGAGACGGCGATCTTTCCCAGGATGTCCTCGGGGATGGTCATGCCCTTCTCGATCACCTGCTTGTAGAACTTGTCGAGGGATGTGTCCATCAGCTCCATGCAGATCCAGACGTCGCCCTGGCAACAGACGAGTCAGATTTGGAAAGAGATGAGGAAGAGCGGCACACAAAACAAAAGCGCCAGGACGCATTCCAGACGGACGGGAAGCAGCGACAGAATTTTTCCAGTGTTTGAGTCACGGCGAGGAAATCCTGAACATCCACTCGCCGCTGCAGGAAGTTTTCTGCATCCGAAAATCTTCAGAGGTGTTTGTCATGAGGACACACTGGAGGTTTGGGTTTTTCACAAGTCATTAACGAGGGCAGATCTGGACAATAAACCAACTGATACATGTCAGATATCAGCTGATGTCGGTGAATCAGAGACATATTGATATCAGCAGAAGAAACTGTTGTGCAGTAAAAAATAAAAACTTATATTGAACATACAGTGAGAAATATTCCACAGGCTGCATTTTTAGGTATATTTAACCTGAATGTTTTTAAATCTAAGATCAACATTTTTGTGTTATTACTGTTCAGACTTTACTGTTATTTATTAAATGGATGGTTCTGGTCCTTGATTATGATTGGCTGAGCCACATTTAAAATCTGCAACCACATTACCGCCCTATAAAAGGAAAAAGGCAGCAACTTCCCAGAGTGCAGAACTGAGAAAAATGACTTGAAAGTTTTCTTGTTGTCAAGCAAAAATATCAGATTTACAGCTTTATATCATATTAATCCTGAACTCTGATTTGACCTTTGACCTTATTTGGAACTTCCTGTATTCTGCCTTTGCAGAGCGAACCAAAAAATATTGGGGCGTACCGAAGAAAAAGGCAGAAACGTCCATTTTATTTGATCACTTTAGTTTTAAAGTGCAGAATAATGACAAATATGATCAAATCCTCGGTCTGATAATGAGGTTAAATGAAACACATTATTGTTATTATTATTATTTATTTGTTATATTATGTTACACCTGTAATGTTCCAACTAACCTTTTCAGTGGTTTCTGGATGTTTCTGAACATTTGAAGCTGCTAATATTTATATTCCAATCAAATAAAATTTGAATTTTAAATATAAAAGGCTGCAAAAGACAAAAATATTTAACAGCATAAAACTGTTTCTGATAAAATATGAAACTGATTGGTTAATTTTAATTCAATGCATTGATTTATTTGAATATTTTTCTATATATTCTGTTATTACATATAGTAGTATGTCGCACATTGTTCACATATTTCTTGTTTTTCTTGTATAAGCTTATCATGTTTCTTATTTTCCACTTTACTTAAATTATGTTATTGACAATATTCTGTATCATACAGACATGAATCACAGTGATGGTGGTTTTCTCTGCAGCTTTTTGCACTTACTCTAATTACGACCCTCTATTTTCTCCAAATTAGAACACATTTGAGAGAAGATATTTGTCCACATGACAAAGGATGTCTTTAATGTCACAGAAATTATTAGAACTCATTTTCCTTTTTGTAAGGGCAGATTATATCAGCAGGGAAAAAAAATGCTTGAAAATGTCAGATTTTGTTGCGAGTTTTGATTTATTGAGTGGGTTGAAAGAAACAAAACAAAAAAAAAAAAAGAAAAAAGAAAGGAGTCATGCTGAAATGTATGAGAGAGAAATTAAAGAGCTGGTGAGGTCAAGAAAAGACACAGAGACAAAAACACTCCATCAACGATCTATGGACAGTTGGCAATGTAACTTTAGCTTGCAAGTTTTTATTTGTTGCCTATTACGTTCAACTTTTCTCTGGTTATGTTTACATCAATATACGTTTTTTTTTTCACAGTGTAGTTTGGTTACACTACACTGTGTAACACAACTGCACCATTAATGATGATAAATGTCAGTAATTACAACCCAGCCTGATATTAAAACATACTTTCCACTGCGTCTTTGTGTTGCTGCATCTCCGTGTTGCTCGGCAACCATTCTGTTAAATATCACTGAAGAACTTGAGCTCGACGGAAGAATGATAATCTGTTTTCAATAAATGATTGTGTTTTTTGTTTGCTTCTCTTCGTGCCTATCAGCGCCCCCTAGCTGTCCTAAATATCACTGTACACCATCAGCCTCTGGGGGTTTTATCGCTTTAGTTTACTGTTCCTGTCATTTATGATGAGAAAACTGACTGTTTAACTGGACAATATTTATAAAAATATAAACAGATTTTTGGGATTACTATGGGGCAAGTTTTTTTCTTAATATCCATTTTTAAGTCGTTAATCACAAGGGACCATATGGACCCGTATTTCCACCAGTGTCTTTGTAAAAAAAAACAAATATAGTAAATACAGTATGATACAGATGTGGCTGCATCTCAAAATCTACAGTTATATCAAATGATATGATGCTGAATTCAAAACAACTTCAAATTCAGTAATATGTGCTTTAAGAAAGTGTGAATGTGATATTTAGCATGTAAAATGAATATTAAACTTATTTTTGCAGAAAATCAACCTTGTCTACCAACCATGACAGGATAAGTTCTGTGAAATCAAATATTTTGATTTTGTCGTCACAGTTTTCACAGTAAATTGTGTGTTTCAGACAGAAAATAATCTGTTGGGCTATTTCTTATCACAGTAAAGATAACTGTTAATCATTAATGTGTTAATAATCAGTGTATTACATCTGTATGACAGCTCATTACCTCTCTGAATAGTGCTCCGTAGAAGGTGACTGTGTAGAAACAGTCCACTGTCCTCATGGAGATGTCCAGGTCCATCAGCAGCCTCTTCTGCTCCTGAGTGTTCACTGTGGCCCGAATCCGCTGACGGAGGGACGATGAGAGACATGAAGGGTCAGAACGATGAGGAACGAGACGACAAACACTTCTGATTCGTTCGAATGTCTTCATTGTTTGTAGCAGAACGTGTGCAGCTGTACACACTGAGGGTTAATGCTGCTTCTGCAATCAACATTCTTCTTCTATTTTATCTTTCTGGTCATTTTATCCTCCGCTGAATACAAAACATTCTTGTATTTCAATTAATTCAAAAAATAAAAAGCTGAAACGCGGATCAGCCTTGAGAATTTGCTTGCCGGATCTGATTTCTCTGAGAAACCTGGTTACTTAAAGGGATATTCCACCAATTTCACACATCAAATTCTGTTTACAGGTTTTGGGGAGGACGACTGTATATGTGAAAAAGTTACACCGAGCAAAATCTGATAAATCTCCTCCGGTTATTTCACTTGAGTCAATGTCAACTGGGGCTGCTGAGGACACTTGAATCAAGACCACAGATCATGGGGTCTATATGAAGGCACTAGAGGGCACTTTTCCATGTTTTGTCCACTAGAAGGACACTTTAGAGGACACTTTACCATATTTTGTCCACTAGAAGGACACTTTAGAGGACACTTTACCATGTTTTGTCCACTAGAAGGACACTTTAGAGGACACTTTACCATGTTTTGTCCACCAGAAGGACACTTTAGAGGGCACTTTACCATATTTTGTCCACTAGAAGGACACTTCAGAGGACACTTTACCATATTTTGTCCACTAGAAGGACACTTTAGAGGGCACTTTACCATATTTTGTCCACTAGAAGGACACTTTAGAGGACACTTTACCATGTTTTGTCCACCAGAAGGACACTTTAGAGGGCACTTTACCATATTTTGTCCACTAGAAGGACACTTTAGAGGGCACTTTACCATATTTTGTCCACTAGAAGGACACTTTAGAGGACACTTTACCCCGTTCGCCCTTGCTGCCCCCCTCCTTGAGTCCACCAGTGAAGTAAATGTAAAGTCAAATGATTGGTTGAAGGTTGAAGTTAATCTGATTACTTCCTTCATGTACCAAACACAGACCCGCCCTCCACTCACCTTTACAGCCATGATGAGGCCACTGGGCACGTGCTTCATCTTGTCCACCACGCCGTACGCTCCGCGGCCGAGCTCGCAGATCTGCTCCAGGTCATCTGCCTTCACCTCGAAATTCTGCTCCGGACAGCGAGAGAGCGAGACGAGAGGCGGAGACAAACATGTCAAAAATAAATGACAGAGACTGAACACAGGAAGAGGATTAAAACAGTGATGTCTGAGCTGCAAAATGTAAAGAAATCTGAATCTCCTCCACAGAAGCAAAACTTGTACTTTTTTTTTTTACATTATTCAAGCAAATTCACTTTGACATGGGGCCAAGACGGGCAGAGAAAAAAGCAGGCACCGCTGCCAACGGAAAATTCCATTTATTTGATGAGTTTAAAATAAATATTTTTACTGCCTGATGGGCAATAAAAGACATTCCAGTCTCCCCACAATCAGAAGTGTTCAATTCGGCTGTAATGTTCAGTGGGCCGTCCTTTACAGCGTACAGACCCTTTATGAAGCCAAACCGAGGGACCTTACTGAACCAAAAATACACCGAGGGAAGGAAAAGAGTCAACAGTGAGGAGTTACGTAAGAGTCGAAGGTACGAGGGAAAAAATATAAAGCTTGAATGGGATTGGGAAAAGTGCAAAGATGAAAGTAAATATGTCCTCATCCAAAAATGAGTCAAAGGAATAAAATCACCTTCTCTCCGATGGTTACACAAGCCTTCGAATCCAAATCTCTGGGGGGTCTGAAACACACAGGACACATTTTATTCCATGGAAACAGGTTCAAGTTGACTGATGAGGAGGAAATCAACAGGATGAAGAGGAGAGATGTCAGAGAAATCTCAGGGGAAACGTGATGTGTGTTAATTTAAATGTTAACATCTACGTCTCTGTTCTCCACCAGTCTGAGGACAACAAATAAAAATAAACAAAATTAAATATACTAATAGATAAATAAGTGAATAAAAACAAAAACAAAAAAAAAACGTAATCAAAATCATCAATGTTCATTTTTGACCGTGCAAACAGTAGTTTGACTCCACACAGCAGATGAATTACATGAAATACAGCTGAAAGATTCAGAAGTTAATTTGTTTTTTTCTGGTCAAAGTTACAAATTGGTTCATAAAAACAGATACAACTGAAGATACTTTACATTTTATAAATTAAGAAAATAATTAGACAAAAATTAAAATCTAATCAGGAAAAAGATGAGTAAAAAACAACTAACAACTACAAAATAAAATAAATATATTTTTTAATATTATTATAATAATATAAATAATAATGATAATTATTGTTATTAATAATGTTATTAATAAATACAATAAAAAAAATAAAAATTGTAAAGTGATATAATAAAATTCAGCAGAGTGATGAAAACAATTAACTAAACTATTAGCATTATATATTAGCATAATTTCACTTTCTTTGGTTTGTTAGATTTTTATTTAACATATTCAGAATTCTGTCAGTCGGGTCTACAGAGGTGAATCAAACAGGATGAGATGATCAATATAAGTATTGGAAGTGATGAAGAGTGATTGTGAACTTACACTGCAGCGGGAGGAGGCTGCTCAAACACCTCCTTGGAGAGCTTGAGCACCGGCTTCCTCTTACCTGGAAACAAACACAGGACACAGAGCAGCGTTACACATAAACCACTTCAGTTCAGTCAGTTGATTGACTATTGATTTTAGCTCTAAAACCAGCAGCATTTTACTACATCTGGAATAATCAGATCAGCTGATCTGCAAACCTGAATCTGGATTCAACTATTTTACATAACAAAAGTAAAATGTTGTGGCCTGTAACACGACAAGACTGACTGAAGACTAACACTTGTTTTCATTACTGATTGATCAGCTGATCATTTTCTCAACCAAAACAGAAAAAAACAGCAAAATCTATGAAAAGTTTGTCATTTTGATAGAAAAATCAATAACTTAAGACCAGAAACTCAAAAGTCAGAATTTAAAATGTATTGAAGAAAGATAAATGCTCGTACATCACATCCAAATATTCTGGAAAGTTTCATTCAGTGATTCAGGAGGTTTCTGACAAAACGTTCTCACTGACTCCTTCGTTTTATATTCTGAACTATATTTTCATAAAGTTGTCAAATCTCTGTTAACAGGTCTTTTATTTTTGGATAAAAGAGTATTTTGCTGTGATGGCCAGAATCTGTCTGGTGTCTTATAAAGATCATGAGTCAATTTCTCCAACTTTGGGAACCGCTGAACTTTTTCCTTCAGAAACTTTGACTCACCTCGTGTTGGAAAGCAGCAACTGACTGACTGCTAATGTCAGTGTCACAGTGCTGTATACATTTCTTTATGATTTATTTATCTATTTATTATTTGTAATGCTTTTAAAGATAAATGTTATAATTTCCAAACTTCACAAGATATTTTTATTAGAATCTGACTGATAAGGATTTTGGAGGCTGACGCCGACATTAGGGAGAAAGAATTCTTGCAGGAAGTTTAACAGAGGCAGGACGTTTTACAGTGAACTGAAACAGTAACTTTCACAGGGATTTTTAAGAATGAAAGGAAACTATGAGTAAAAAAAAACACAAATAGAAAAATATATGTATATTAAACTTGAAAAGGATCAAATATACATAAATGCTATGTATAAAGCTAAAAAAAATAAATAAAAACATCTGATGAGCTGACAGGTCAATAATATTGGTTGGCTGTTGAGCTCTAATTTTAATTAGGGCTGCAACTAAGGATTATTTTCACAGTCAGTTAATTGATAAATTATTTTCTTGATTAATTGATTAAAAGTTGTTTTAAAATGTCTAAAAAAAGTGAAAAATGTCACAGTGTTCCCAAAACCTATGATGATGTTTAGACACAACCCAAAAATATTCAGTTTACTGTCAGAGAGGAATAAAGAAACCAGAAAATATTCAGATTTCAGGAGCTGAAATCAGAGAATCAGAGAAAAAAAAAATCTCAAAACCGATACGGGTCGATGTCGAGCTGATAAGCCAGTAAAGGGGCGATAATATCATCTGAACAATATATATCAGTCAGGCTTCAAATTTAATTTAACAAAACATTCTGCTTCAGTTCATATTTGGTGTTCATTTTCACAGTGATCACTTGAACTTGAAGGCAGACACACACCTGTATCAACAGACCGGTCTAACAGAAACCTAACAGCTCTGTCAATCAATAAAGTTAGAAATAAAATTAAAAAAATTTAAAAATCTGAAATTCCATGAATCTCTTTAGTCAAATTAAAGACTTTTAATTTCTCCATTTAAAACCTTAATAGAAGCTTTGAATATTTAAAAAAAAATGACATTTAGTAGAGCTCGAGTTCCCAGAATTCAGTGTGACGTCAAATTACTCTTTTTATCTGAGTCATGGTTCAGAACTCAAATTAACTCAACTGACTCTCATATAAATCTGAGAAAAACAGAAAATCCATGACAGTAAAATGACTTCAGAGATGAATCGATTATCCAAATTGTTGCAGATTTCTATCTTCAGCTCGTCTGATTTGATTCCCTGAAGCTCCAGCATCTCAGTGTGTGTGCAGATCAGCGCAGCAGCCGAGCGCGAGTGAAGTCAGAGCAGAGGAAAGCAGCCGAGCGAAGAGACTCCAGAGAGGACGCTCTCACTGGCAGCCGAGCATACCACGAGATGAAAGCATACTTCACTTCTTAACTTAGCTCAGGATGAGAGATCAGTTCATCAGACTTCATCCTGCTCAACCTTTCACTGTCACAGAGTCAGACGGAGTTCAGTCTGCAAACCTGATCAACTGTACTTCGACAACGACTGCAGAAAATCAGTTTTAAGATTTGAGATGAGACCGAACCAGCATTCAGGATGAGTCAGTGGTTTAAGGCAGATTAGTGCTGAATAACTGACTGCATGTATCTGCACTCCAGCGAGACTCGATGTCAAAACACTGATGATTCTTCAGCCACCAGCTCTTCAAAACTCCCACTGATGCAACATGACTCAAACTTCCTGCAGCCATCAGTCCAAACACGACCAACACAGAAATGTTTCACATCCAGTCTGCAGCTTCTTTTTTCAAATATTCATGTCGACATAGAAACTGCAGCATCACTGACACTTACGGTTGGATGCAGTAAGTGACTCCAGATCCTAATTGAGTGAAACAGGCACTGAGAGCAAGAAGAAGAAGAAGAAGAAGAAGAAGAAGAAGAAGAAGAAGAAGAAGAAGAGGAGCTCAGGTGTGCTCGCTCCATCTGGAGGTGCTGCACTGACGCTCAAACGGCTGAGCGCCTTGTTAACAGGGCGTCACAGTTTCGTAAGGGTGGCATTGTCTATGTGCATGTGTGTGTGTGTGTGTGTGTGTGTGTGTGCCTCGTCTGGCTCAAACCTCCTCAGACCAGCTTGCAGCAGCTGAATCCAGTCAGAGTTTGTTCTAGTAAATGTAAAATGTGCAGGCAGACGTGGACACCAGGAGGAGGAGCAGCCATGTTGGATCTGCCTCTGATGTAGAACAACTTACGTTCTTTTACAAACCTGTTTCCAAAAATGTAAATAAAAACTGAATGCAATGATTTGCAAATAATTTTCGACTTGTATTCAATTGAAAACAGTACAAAGACAAACTGCACTGCATTAAAAACTGAATTAAAAGCCCACGTCATTGTATAAAGGATACTACATGGGCTCAGGAACACTTTGTAAAACTGTTGTCAGTAAACACAGTTTGTTGCTGCATCTACAAATGCAAGTTAAGACTCTACCATGCAAAGAGAAAGACATATCAACAACATCCAGAAACACTGCAGACTTCTCTGGACCTGAGCTCATCTGAGATGGACTGACGCAAAGAGGAAAAGTGTGCTGTGGTCTGACGAGTCCACATTTCAGATCGTTTTCACAAAACAGTGTGTCTTCGTAGTAAAAGATTTCAGGTACTAGACTGACCTGCCTGCAGTCCAGACCTGTCTCCCACTGAAAATGTGTGGTGCATTATGAAGCACAAAATACGACAACAGAGACTGTGGACTGTTGAGCAGCTGAAGTCGTATATCAAGCAAGAATGAGAAAGAATTTTACCTTTAAAGTGTCCTCAGGTCCCAAACACAGACTTTTTTCAGAACATGTTGCAGCCATCAAATTCAGAACGAGTGTACATTTACAAAAAAACAATAAAGTTAATCACTTTGAACATCTGACATCTTGTCTTTGTACTGTATTCAACTGATTATAGGTTGAAATTGTTTTGCAAATCATAGCATTATGTTTTTATTTATGTTTTACACAACGTCTCAACTTTTTTGGAATTGGGGTTCTAGTTTTATAAATGTACTGGGATATATAAATAAAATCTGACTTTGACTTGACTTGATCCCACTTTTCTGTCTGAGAACATTCTTTGTATGTTGCCAGGAAGTAAATTACTTCTGTCTTAAATTCCAGATACATTAACTTTGCATGTGAGTGTGTGTTTCTAAAAACGGCGTGTTAGTGTGTTCACAAAATGCTTGGAAATGTGTGCGTCTCCCTGATCAGCTGACACACAATTCTTTCAGGCAACATTTAAAGTCACCCCACTGTGCACCGCCCTGTGATGTCATCAGGTGCTATTAAAAGTAAAACTGGAGGTGTGTCTCCTCAAAAGACGTGGAGCAGAGCCAGAGGAATAACTGGAATTTCTGTGTCGTGAGAAAATGCAGACACATGTAGCTGTGGACGGCGAAAAAGACAAATCACTAAAAACGTGCGCACACACACACACACACACACACACACACACACACAGACGATGCGTCCAGTGTGTCCTGGCCTGTTCAAACAGTGCAGGGTGTGACACTGCTGCTGTGCTATGCGGCCCTCCACCGGCGGCCTCCTCCTGGTCTCCACTTTCCAAAGCAGCTTTGTTGCACTAAAATGTCAGTTTGAGCCCCTCCTACATGCATTTACACAGACAACAATAGTAACTGGAAACCAACACTCTGCTAACACGTCCATAACACGCACACACTCTCACAACTAGAAAACTGTCAGACAGAAAACACCTGCACCAAGTCTGCAAAAAAAAAAAACCTCTCAGTCGCTGTGCCACTTTAATATCAGGAAGAGTTTTCTCATCTGCATGTGAATCTGCATCAATATACCGAACACACTGAGAGAGAGAATCATGCTGATTGGCTGATGGTAGGAAAATGTGAAGTGAGACACACTCATGACCAACAGAACCATCCTAATGTATCACGCTGCTCTGACACCTCCTATAAATGTCAATCATAACATGGGTGTGTTAATAATATTTGGTTACAGATGAACAGTGAGTTCAAAACTTGTGACATTTTTTGTTAATTAGGACAAACCTGGAAGAATCTGACATGTTGTAAGGAAACCAAACATCATAGGAACAACTACCAAATTAATAATTCCATTTCCACTGCTGAAAGTGAAAACTGAAGGCGTGAAGGATTTTTTTTCACAATTATCTGGGAACATATGACCCTGAGAACATATATAACATTGAAGGACACCATAGGACCCTAGGAACATGGGACCCTGGGAACATACTGTATATAAGCTGGGGAACATCGTACCATGGGAACATATGACTGTTGGAACGTATGATCCTGGAAAGATAGGACCCTAGGAATATGGGATCCTGGGAACACAGGACCCTGGGAACATATATGATCCTGGGAACATATGACTGTTGGAATTGCTGGAAAGACAGAACCAAAAGAACAGAGGACCCTGGGAACATAAATTACCTTAGGAACATAGGCCCATGGAAAGATATGACCCTGGGAACACAGGATCTTGGGAACATAGATCCTTAGGGATGTATGACCCTAGAGACATACAACTCTGGGAATACAGGACCTTCAGAACATAGAACCCTAGGAACATGGGACACTGGGGACATATACAACACTGGGAATATATGATCTTCAGAACATAGAACCCTTGGAACATAGGACACTGGGGACACAGACCCATGGGAATATAGGACCCTGGGAACATATATACAACACTGGGAATATATGACCCTGGAGACATAGGGCCTTGGGAACATTAGACCATGGGAACATAGTACTCTGGGAACAACCCTCATCTCTTTAGCAGAAGGAACCACAAGTTCCATTCGAGGAGAAGGATCAATAAATACTTTCAGATGCATTAACCAGACCTGAACTTTGTCAGATGATTGACCTCAAACAGCGTCAGAACAAAAGATTCACTGTGTGATCACAATGAAGCGACAGCATCCTTTCTCTTCCTCTGTGAGTAACTGACTGAAAAAATCTGCCTTACAGCCTTCAGTGCACCGAGATCATGAGACAAGAGGCAGCACGCTCCTCCACGGAACAAACCTCAGCCTGCACATTAACATGCACACAGCATTTCAGCCCGATTTAATGTACGCACAGAGGAGACACGGCCGGGCTGCAGGCACAGATTTGTATGGAAAGTGCAGCAAGTCATAAGTGGCAGGTATTGCAGACGTGCTGCATGTTGTGGTGGTGATGGAGGGCCACCCAGCAGCCACGCATGCAAATCAAACTGACATGCAGCTCCGTGCTGCAGCACGACGACATGTCTGAACCAACTGGAACACTGGATTCAGTGTTTGCAACGCTGCACGGCTCCAAAACCTGCTGCTGCCGACCGAGAAGAAATGACACGGAGAGTAAAGAGAGGTGTAAGACAGAGAGAGAGGAGGTGGTGGGGGGGTCGGAGGGCCATGGATTATGTAATCTTTGTGGCTGGCAGGAATAAGCATGTGTTCTACTTTATACCACAGCACAAAGCAAATTCAGATCATTGGATTAAAGTAAAAGGAGCAATTACAGCTACAAACTATTAGCCAATGAATGGATTAGTCGATCAAAAGATCTGATAACAGATTAATCAGTTCAGTCGTTTTTTATGTAAAAAGAATCCAAAAAATCTCTGGTCTCAGATGAAAATATTCACAGGTTTTCTTGGTCTCCTTGGGGTCTGGGAAATTGTTTTTTAATTTATTATTTATAATTTATATGTATTCAGAGACCAAATGATTAATAGGTTAATCACAAAAAAACTATACAAGATCCATTGATGATGAAAATAATCTTAAAATGCAGCTCGAGTAGCAAGAAAACAAACTAAAAATACTCAATTAGAATAAAAGTCCCAGCGTTCAGAATTACACAACAGCACATTTCCATGTGTTATATCATCATTATATATTATATACGGCAGCAAGATATTAAGTTTTCAGTCATATAAACCACAGAGTGTGTTTGCTGCTTTTAGTGACATGACACACATCAGTCCATTATCAAAAGGTTTATGAACATTTGTACAGATATTCATGGTCCTCAGAGTCCTAATCACTTGTGTCACTATGAGATCAAACTCTTCATTTATGGCTTAACATTCCCATGAGCCTTAGCTGTACTTTGTATTAGTGATCAACATTATACCAATTAGCATTTAGCTCAAAGTATGGCTGTAGATTCTTAGGCTAAGCTCCAAATAGCAAACCTTTTCTTTTATTTTTAGTAAGCACTGCCCTTACAAGTACATACTGCTGCATACAGCAGGACAAATGAACACTGTGCCTTTAACTCTGACCCTCTTGCTCATAAATCTGTTTGCAGATGAATATGTAGTTTGTAGCGCAAAATCTGTACAGATGAAAAAGAAAAAACATGCAATTTGGACAGCGAGCTTTCATCTGCGCCGCCTTCACACTGACTCAGTTAATGTGACGGATGTTCCGCTGTGCAGAGGATTGTGGGTCAGAATAACCAGAAAAGCACACTGGCTTGTTTACTGCACAATGGAACACACTATATCTTCTTACAAAGAACTTTATTTCATAGCTTATTTTGATATTTTCATGTCATTTGCAATATTTAATTAAAGCGTTCCATTAAAAAAAATGTGTTCTGTGAGCGCCCACACTTTTTTAAGAAACTGGACCCGATCCAAATCAAACAACCAGTCAAAGTTAGCGAGCACATAACCAGCCAATCATAGCAGTGACTCTGTCCAAACAAGGGTCATCCAGGTTCTTTGTGTCTTTCTTTCCTCTGAGGCAGACATAACTAACCAAGTAAAACAGACGTTAGTTTGCTAGTTATTTACAACAGTTGACAAGCTTGACTTTCTGCCCAGTAACATGTGTGCTTGTGTTTGGTGCATCATTTGGTGGGAGGGGCAAAGCTGTCTGCATTGTGTAAATGGCCTCCTGCAGCTTTAATAACATGGTAGTTCTGGGTACTACCATGGATGCACAGTCAGTTTTGTTGCATGCTGCTCTGTCTGTCAGCTGTGCAGGTAACCTGGAACTCCTCCCCCCATCATCCCCTGCTTTGTGACACCTGTTGACTGGAAAACCCTCTCCAGCCCCGCCCACACACACTCTCTCTGACACACAGTAGCCAGCTTCATCAGCTGTTATCAGCCACCTCTTTCTGTTTCTTTGCTTTAAGTGCACCAAACCTTGTCCTGAAAATTCTAGTTGTTGTTGTTCCTCCTCCTCAGCACACTGACCTACTCTGGAGAGGGGCCAAAGCGAGCCCGACTCTCCTCCAAGCAGGCTGCAGAGACATCTAGCAGGCCGCGGCCAACCCGCGATGACCCTCCTCACTCTCCCTCGAACAAGTGTGATACTGAGCTCTTGTGTGTTCAGGAGAGCAGAGAGAAAGATGTTTCCTGAAGTCTCTTTCTGTTCAGCTCTCAGGACTTTTGTAGCTTCTAACTGAATCTCTGTTCTTTTAGTTTCTCTCCTGTGTCGCTGTTTGTACCTTCAGATCTGCATTATTTTACCGCTTCATATTCACTTTCAGCTTGTCGGAGGCGTGTTAAGTTACTGCTGGTGAAACCCCCGAATGAAAACACAAACACAAACAAAAAACTAATTTACCATGTAATGTTGTGTCAGATATCATCACAGTCTGTTACAGTATGGAGACATTTTTATTGTGACATTCAATATATTCAGGCCTGCAACTAATGATCATTTTCTTTTTCTTGATTAATCAATTTGTTAGTTAGTTAGTTAGTTTGGTACTTGGAAAATGTTGATCAGTGTTTTCCAAAGCCTAACATGATGTCCTCAAATGTCTTCTTTTGTCCACAACTCAAAGATATTCAGTTTACTGTCATAGAGAGAAGTATAGAAACACACTTAAGAAGCTGAAATCAGAGAATTTTGACTTTTTTCTTGCAAAATGACTCAAACCAATTCATTGATTATCAAAATAGATAGTGATTAATTTAATAATAATCTATTATTCTCTAAATATATTGTTATCCCTAATATTCACTATACTACTACAATACTAATGAAGCATTAATATGTAAAGAGAATTTACATGTTGTAGGATGTTGATGTGGAGTAAATTCTAACTATTATAATAGTACATCATATTTTATGAGTAAAAAGTAAAATACTTCCCTCTGATAAGCACTGAATTCAAAGTATTGAGCTGCATAAATACTCAAGTAAAGTATAAGTAGCTGTGGCTAAATGTACTTCGTTACTTTGCAGCAGGCTGACTAGGAAACATGGCGAGCGATCTAAAAATATCCCATTTCAGATGTTCTCCAGATTATGTTGCATAACTCAAATACACAATTCCTTCCTTTCTTCTTGCTGAGCTCAGCATCGAGCTGCACACTGTGGTAGGCAGTGTGGGTTAATTAAAAGCAGCAGTACATATCATTCCCGGTGATTTGCAGCACATGAGCTCAAGTATGCATTGAGATGCCAGAGCGAGGCCACAGGAGATGGATGTCTGTGCTCCCAGTTTCTGCCACGCCCGATACGAGCATGCAATCAGCCTTGTCGTGCACGCGTGTCCGTTTGTGACAAGAAAAATAATGCAGACTTGAGGGTTTGCAGGGCAGAAACAGAGACACAGAGTGCACGCAGGAAAAGGCTCGGAGTGTGAGGGCAGGTGACGGCCGGCCTGCGTGATAATGAGCCCTGCTCACCCACACATGCACCCCGGCTGGAATTCCAACAATCCCAAGAGTTCCTCAATGGAATTCCAGAGAGCCAGAGGAAGACAGATCAATCACAGACTGTGGGACGCAGCAGACCGCAAACAAGTGACACAAGGAAGGACAGGAAGAGACAGCAGAGGGAGGAGGAGGGGGCGGCTGGTAGCAGAAAGAGATTTCAAAATAACTCCCTGAGCTGTTTGGCCCCCTCCGACCGCTCTGGCAGGTTGTGAGATACTCTATACTTCCAAAGATGGCAGCTCCTTTAGGTTACAGCTGTTGGAAGCTCCTTTGGGAACCATGTCGTCACCGGCTCGCGCTACACTTCCTGTGCACCCGATGATACTCGCAGAAAGACTTCAGAGCAGGAACACAACACTTCCAGCAAATAACAGAGATCTGGCAGGTTCATCGTGCAGCTACAGTCTACAGACGTGTGCAATCTAAGACCACCGTTCTGGACATCTCAAAATCCACAACCACAACCCTGTAGACACAGTAACAATCTGACCTGAGTGTCGTCCACCTCTGCTTATGACTTGATGTGTTTTTGTTGGGCTGTGCGTCTGTATTTGTTTCGTCCATTTAAATTTGTCCTGTTTTCTTCATGTACATAAATGTGAACTCTTTGCATTAATAAAGGTGAAAATTCTAAAACCAAACAATATAAAAGAGCCTTAAACTGAACTTAGACTCTGGCGTCGGTTCTGTGCAAACTAGGGGTGCAAGAAAATACTGACACTCTTGAGTATTGCGATATCATGTTTTGTGGGCGCAGTCTTGTTATTAGGGCTGCACAATATGATAGAAAAGTCATTAATTATTTTTGGTGAAATTGCAGTTACGATACACGATACAGTCAGTGGAAATGATCATTTTTGCACCAAACAAACATGTTTTCTTTCATCTGGAAGAGTTTTAGACCAGAGAATCTCTGCAGCACCTCATTATAATTTTTTTTACACTTTTTCCCTTTTTCAAAAAGCTGTGATTTGGTTCTGATTCTGTGATTTGGATATTACACATGGCCATATCACGGTTTCCATAGTTTGATGATTAATTCTGCAGCCCTATTTGCTCTGATTGAATGAAATAGTAAACTTTTTAAAAGCTTTTTTGGTGTGTTCTTTATACTATACTTTATACTTAACCATTGGTTAAGGAAAATGCACAAAAGTTTCAAAAGTTTTTAAAAGTTTCCTACCCTACTTATTTCTTTATTTCTCAGGGACAGTGCATTAATAAACATTACTGTAAATATGACAGAATCAGCCAAAAGGCTAGTTTTCATGTGCAGTCCCTGGTCAGATGTAAAGTTAGGAACCAAAAATAATTACAAAAACTGACAATTAAGGAAGAAGTCATAACAATGATCCTAAAGGCTTGTTAATTATATCACAACAATCAGCTGATTTACTGCCAGACAACAAAAAGGTGGAAATCAAGAATCAGTCCAGGACACTAAATAAAGAACAAACATTAAACCTTGTTGTTGTTTACAGTCAAGCACTCTGATGTTTTACTTCATATGAAACAATCTGAAAACTTATGGTTATTGGTATTATCAGGGTATTGTTAAAAAAAACAAACCCGCATTTCTGTTGCATTATTTCGTCCCTTTCACACATGCACGTCAACATGTTTGTGTTTGCATTTTAACATTTCAGTCCACGTCTGAAGAAGCACCAAGACCAGGATTACATTTCTGACACAATTTCTACAAGACTCGGGCCTGAAACAAACCTCCCACTGCTCCGACGGCTCATCATTCCAAAACCCCATTAGTCTGAAAAATGTCCCTTATCCCGACAGCCTGTTGTCCTGAAAATGAAGGCCCATTGCTCTGATAATACAAACTCGCTGTGCAGTTGTTGGAGGTAAGAATTAGTGTGTTACTGCACAAGCAGACAAATGGGCTTTCGGTCTAGTGGGACATTTTGTTGACATGCTGTTGGAGTTTTGAAACATTGGAACGGCGCTGAAATAAGTATGATCGTAAGAACGGACAGGCTACATAGTGCACAAGGTTAATCTATTAGAGGATTCACAAAGCTGAGTGTCCCTTCACTCAAAAACATGGGCCTTCAACTGCAAAAAACTGAGTCACTGATGCAGACTGGAGCACAGCTGAGGGCACAGACATGAACTAATTATTATACCGTCCACATTCATGTATCCATGAGGGTCTGTATATCTTGAGATCTGGTTGTGTGCATGCAGAAAACACAGGAGAGCATCTCCATGTGTGCAGACGCCCAACACAGTACAAACAAAAGCATGTGTGCATCCACTGTTCACATCTGTGTGCGTTCTTCTACATGATGCCGGCAGTGTTAATCGATTAGCTTTATCAAGTAAAATGCTGAACCAATCTCAAATAGGATGATTTGCTGCATTTCTCTGTTTTATATCTTTGTAAATTGAATATTTTTGTGTTTATGTCTATAAATCTGACAAAATTAGACATTTAGAAATATCATTTTGGCAAAATCTGTGGCAATTTCTCACTGTTTTCTGACTTTTTGAAACAATTCATCAAAAATGTATGAGGAGAATAATCAGTTATACAAATAATCTTTAGTTGCAGTCTCTTGCTAGAAGCTCTTATAAAATATAGATGCTCCACTGTGTGTTTTAATGGGACTTTTCTTTCTGCACACACTTAGAAAGACACATGATCGAGCACAAGTTGCCAATTTACTGAAATTCCTTTTCTTTCCAATCTCTGCTGAGGTGCTAATTGGAGCTGGTGATGACTTGTTTTATTCAACACGAGCAGAAACACAAGCGAAGGGAGAAAAAAAAGCCAACAGGTGTAAAAACTGCTGACTGTTGGGTAATATCAGCATGAAGAGGATCTTCTCATGCAATTACAACAGTTTAAAATTCAGCAGAGAGAAAATAGCTGCCGGTGCTGCCACTTTTCCTAAATCACCAGCGTGAAGCATGGAGTGAAACGTTCGGCAATACTAAATTCTCATTAAGTTGTATCAAATCCAGACAGTCATTAAATGCATGAAGTGTGGCGCAAATATGTCTCCCTCCAGAGTCGTTTTAGCTGCAATCTTTATATACTTCAGAGAATTAAAAATTGTGAAATAAACAGAAGAGCTGCAGCTGCTTCAGTTTTAAAGTTGGAGTGAAGGTTAAGAGAAATACACACACATCACGCAATCAGATGGAGATCAGTGCCTCGATCTACCTGCAACAAACTGCATTTAGAGCTGCAACGACGAGTCGATCAATACACAAATAATTCAATTAATTTTAAAAAGTAATTCATCATCCAAACACGGCAGAAAATGTCAGTGTTTCTGCGTTTTCATATCACATCACACTTATCTTTAGGTTCCGACATCAGTTTGGACATTTCTCATCATTTTCGGACATTTTACAGATCAAACTATTGATAAATCCATAAAATAATCAGGACTCAACAAAAAGACTTGCACGCTTTCCTGGGGCAAGTTAATCTGGAAACTCACCCACCTGACCAGGCAAGTTGTAAAAAGGAATAAAACTATGAAAATATTTGATAATAAATTAAATGTTAAAGTCATTTTTCATTAAAAATGGCAGAAAATGTTGTTTTCAGCCTCTCACATGTGGAAGTTTCCTGCTTTTCTTTGTCTTTATCATATTAAACTGAGTATCTTTGGATTTTAGACAAAATGAGGCATTTAAAGACATCACCTTGGACTTTGAAAAACTGGGATGGACATTTTTCTCTATTTTCTGACATTTTATAGACAGAAGACTTTGTATTAATTTGTTAGCCGATAACACATAAAACAATTTGTGCAGGCGTTAAACCCCAAAATAATCAGTAGATTAATTTATTATCAAAAACTGCTGTTAGTTGCAGCCCTCATTGCATTATTTATAGGGCTGCGCCTAACAATTATTTTTCTTATTTATTCATAAGTTGATTATCTCCTTAATTAATCAATTGTTAATTAAATGTTTGAACCATAAAATGTCAGACATTGGTGAAAAATGTCCAAAGTGAAGTCCCCCAATGTCTTGTTTTGTCCACAACCCAAAGATATTCAGTTTCCTGTCTGAAGCAAGATAATATTCACAGGTGAGAAGATGAAATCGGAAAATTTTGACTCAAAACGATTAAACAATCATCAAAATAGTTGGTGATTACATTAATAGTCAATTAATAATCAATGAATTGCTGCAGCTCTAATTATTTCCTTCCACTATCTTGCATTTCAGGGCTGTTCCTCACCCCTCCCTGCCTCGTCCTCTTTCTTGTTCTCATCACATTTCAGCAGTGAAATCTGGAAACCTGCTGCCATCACGACCAGAGAGTTACTCCAGGTTGAACTGAGACCTGGATTTATGTCTCTCTTGTTTTCGGCACGCTCTCTGTCTCTCTCTCTCTCTTTTTTTTTATTTAATTGCACAACATTAAATTTAATATCTCAGCACACACCTCTGCCTGCACGCACGGCTGCAACAAGGCTGAAATAAACAGGAAAAATGTCCTAAATGTTGCTGCTGATTCTTGCCATCAGAGAAGTGGCTGCAGGCAGAATGTATGCACGCTTACTCAGTCATCCCCCCCCCCGAAAACAGAAGTACAGTTAGTGGATCATCTGAACAATGCTCTGAACAATTCTACTGTTATTGCAGCAAAAAAAGCCACTATAGGCCTGGAACCGGACCAACAATTGGCCCGTCGAAACAGCAAATTTAGTATCTGTGCAGCTGAAAACGCAGCCTCCATTTGCATGACAAACGGGACATTTGTGCAGGGGCGCGAGGGCCGGCCGAGGCTGCAGGGGGGACACGAGCTGGGAGGGCCGCTGTCACGCTGCCATCGGCCAGCCGAGCACACTACAGCACTCAGCACACCAGAGCGCACAATGGCGAGGGCAGAAAGCGTCCGGGCCGCACTGACAGGGCAGCGCTCGAGACGGAGACCCAAGACTTCACATGTGTCTGTGCCAAACGATATGAGAATAGAAGGAAACCAGCAGCAGCAGCAGCAGCAGAGGGGTGAAGTGACTGAGCTCAGTCTGGTCTGATTTAAATAAAACACAGGGACCTGATGCTTATTTTAGCTTTGTACTCATTTCCTTCAGCAGTTGTAAGTTATACAACACTTTGTACAATCTGTGCAGAGCTGAGAGTAACATGCACTCTGTCTTTTTTTTTTTTTTTATACAAAACAAAATGTGTTCAGTAGACTGAAGGTTAAAAACTGTCATGTGTCAGAATTTAGTATTAACTGTCCAGCCAGGTTTATAATATTGTTTACTCATTCTTTGATCAGGTAGTTCCTGATTGAACTCAAAATTTTTCCAATTTTAGACAATTTAATTTAGTTCTTGCACAGCTTATTTTAGACAACATTAAATATTAAAGAGGCTTGGTTGCTTTTGATTAATTTAAAAAAAATGCTTCAATTTTATCTTAAACCTGCTTAAACCTAAAAAATTATATTAACCACTTGGAAGCAGTGAAACTTTTTTAAGTTGAGATGAAATGCCCTTTTAGTCTTGAGATCACATCCTCGTTCATATTGTGCAATTTAAAAATAACTTTAAAGGACCAGAGTGTTGGATTTAGTTGCATCTAGTGGTGAGGTTGCAGATTGCAAACTTGTCACCACACTCTCCTAAGTCCATATCTTAATTAATTCAGTAAAGTCATAAAGTCAGTATTTGATTTGTCCATTCTGAGCTACCATAGAAACATGGTGCAACATGGCAGCAGCCATACAAGAAGACCTGCTCCTTCTGTACATATAAACAAACAACAACATTCTTATGAATATTAAATTGCATTTCTGCCAAATTTGGCAAATAAATCCGCCTTTAATTCAAATCATATAAACATCAGCTCTCATACATTCAAAGTCAACTTTTTGAGAAGTGACAACAGCAGTAATGTTGCAGTGCAGTAAAAGTTCAGATACTGGTATCAGTGATACTTCTCTGTAATTCATTCATTAGTTACGTCATTTATTACCCTGATAATTTTACCATAACTCTAACCAACCCAAACCAAAGGAGGCAGCGAATATCAGCCAATCAGATAACAATGATAGTAATTATATCACAAGCACACAGGGGTTAGTAGTGTACGACTGTACAGTGTACTATACTGTATATGCAAAGTTCAGGAATCTGAATCAATATGATAAAGGAAAGAAAAAGTATCAGAACATCACTGGAAAATATCCGTCACACATCTCTGAAGCTAAAGGTGATGATGTCATCAGATTACCAGTTTTATGGGACCATGAGCACAAAATAAAAACAAAATATTCAACTTATTATCAGACAAGAAACAGAAAAGCAGCAAAGTCTGACCAATGACAAACATTTTTACTTTAAAGACGATTTAAAATGTTGTCCAAAAAATGGCTACTATTTTTCTGTCTACAAATTAATTGTTTCATCATTACTACGTAGGGATGCTAATCAATCAGAGCTGCAACGATTAATCAATTATTAAATCAATTCATTGGTTTGAAGTTTTTTTCAAGGGAAAAAAAGTACAAAATTCTCTGATTCCAGCTTCTTAAATGTGAATATTTTCTGTTTTCTTTGCTACTTTATAACAGTAAACTCGAAATCTTTGGCTTGTGGACAAAACAAAACAAAAACAAAACAAAAGAGCAGCTGTTTAGAGCGAGAACCTCATTGTTTTATTATTCTGTTAGTTTAAATTGTTTGTGCTTCCTGAATTTGAGTTTCAGATGCTAATTTTCTCCTAAAATTGTTTAAATAAAACTGTGAAAAATGCTAATTGACTGTAAACACGTTCAACTATCAATTAAGATGAATGCACAAAAATTGCAGCCCTTCACACAGCTGCAGGAGAAGCATGTGTGTGTCCTCGAGGTGACTGACAGAAGCCATTTTGCTCTTGTTTGTTGAGCTACAAAAAGTCAAGACAACAACTTCATCAAGTCAATTAATGACAAATCGTTTGATCGAATATTGCTTCCAGTACTCGATCTGCACCGTCACAACATCAATGAACGATGACAGAAACCAACTTCTGCTGTCAGGAAAGTCCCAAACCGACTCATTCATCTGCTCACAATAAAAAACTGTGTGTGCATTATTCATCACGAGATGAACCGGCTGCAACAAGAAGACGAGAAGACAGTTCCTCTGTGTGGGTGGGAGGACGATTGACTGTAGCAGATAAACACTGAGAGGCTCCAACCATCAGGGGCGATCGCTCTCCTACCTGTTCACATCCTGCACAGACTCTGACTCTCACTCTGTGTGTGTGTGTGTGTGTGTGTGTGTGTGTGTGTGTGTGTGTGTGTGTGTGTGTGTGTGTTCTGCATGTTGTGCAATGAACCAGCCTCACTTTGGACTTCTTGGAAAACACGGTAAGGGGAGGAAAAACGCCTGAGCTGCTTTCACTGTAGCTGCTTTTTTCCTTTCTCTGCAGGCTGCATTCAATGAGGAACTTAAAGGAATAGTTCGGACCATTTGAAGCAGGGTTGTGAGCAGTGCTTAGATGGCGGTCGATAAGGTCCCAGTTTGGACAAGCAGCAGGAGTACTGGTATAGGAAGCAAAACATATTTTATCCATCGAAAACAATCAGTTAACGTGTACGCTAGGGCTGCGCAATATGGTTAAATAAAATCATATTGCAATTATTTTGACAAATACTACGATATTAGTTTGAATGATCATTTTTGCATTAAATCTGGAGAAAAAAGATTTGTAGGTCAGGGCATCTTTCGCAGCACTAAAATACTCCATTATAATGTTGTTTCATCACATATTTTTCCTTTGTCAAAAAAAAATTGCGATTTGGATATTGCACTTAGTCATATTGCCATTTCAACAACATTCAAATTAATTGTGCAAGCCTAGTGTACAGTGTATTTTGATTATTTTTCAACACCTTACTTTGTCATCAGACAGCCTTTTCTGATGGGAAACTGCTGTTATACAAGCCATATATAGTTCTGTCCGAACCAACCAAACTCCATAGGCGAAATCATTAATTTTACCTCATAGAACACAGGAGTTTCTGGTCTACTGCTGCCATGATCTGTTTGTTTGTTTGTGTTATTGTGCGACTTCCGTGTTTTAAATTATAGCTCGGATTCATCGAAGTCACACAATAACACAAACTAACTAACAGATCAAGGCAGCGGTAGAGTAACACCTCCTGTGTTCTGTGCGTTAAAATGACAGTTTTTGCATGTGGAGTTTGGTTGGTTTGGAGACAGTGAAAACTGGGCTTATGTGAGAGCAGTTTCCCATTACATCAGCCAATACCAGCTTAAATATTGGCTATAGTTAGAACATTTTCTATGCTTTACCTTGCTGACAGAAAACCTTGGTTATTTAAGCAAAATATTGCTCTCTCAAAACCAACCAAACTCAACTGGCAAAAACAGTCATTTTAGCTTGCAGAACATGGGAGGTGCTGCTCTACTGCTGGCTTGGTCTGTCAATTTGTTATTGTGTAACTTTGGTGAATCCAAACCTGTTAAAACACTAAAGTCACACAAAATCACAAACAAACTAAATACTCAAGGTAGTGGTAGACCAACAACTCATGTTCAGCAAGGTCAAATTACTGTTTTTGCATGTGGAGTTTGGTGCTTTGTATAGAGCAATATTTGGCTTATGTAACAGTTGTTTCTTGTTACACAAGAAAGTATCAGTTTAAGTGTACACTTTAGAATATTTTCAGCACTTTACCTTGCTACCAGGAAACTGTTTTCAATAGGAAATAGTCGCTATACAGGCCAAATATTTATTTCTCCAAACCAACCAAAAAAAAATGTAATTTTACCTGGGAGAACACGGGTGTTGCTGGTCTACTGCTGCCCAGAACAGTTAGTTTGTTTCCATTATTGTGTGACTTTGTTGAATCCAAACTAAACCCTTAAAACACCAAAGTCACACAATAACACAAACAAATTAACAGACTGAGGCAGTGGTAGACGAACACCTTGTGTGTTCTGTGAGGTAAAATGAATGATTTTATCTATGGAGTTTGGTTGGTTTGCAGAGAGCGATATTTGTATTTTATTACAGCATTTCTCTGTTAGAAAAGGCTGCCTGACAGCACAGTAAAGTGGTGAAAATATTCTAAATATAACATGCACTTAAACAGATATTGATTTTTTAGTTGGCTACAATATGTTTTGCTTCTGACTGCTGGTACTCCTGCGGCTTCTCTAAACTGGGGTCGTACCAACCACCATCTGCTGCAGGTAACACACTGACTGTGGGCATGTACCCCACATCAAATAATCCAAAGTATCCCTTTAAATAACTCCCAGGCTGCAGGGAGTTTCTCCTCCGCTCTCCTTGTTGTTGTTGCTGCTGCACGGTGATAAAAGTTGGGGTCAAAGTGTGACATGCATGCTTGTGTATGCACGCTGAGGACAGAGCTGGACATCAGTGGACACTCACCCAGGGGTTTGACACACATCCAGCTGACAGAATGTGTTTTAACAGCCCGAACGAGCCCCCTGTTCCTGAACTCACCACCACAACAAATTCTATTATTAGATTCCCATTTTCTATCCCATAAGCAGAAACAAATCTGCAGCCAGTAAACAGTCAAACTTGACAGCAGCTGCAGGTTGTCACGTCATGTTGCCCTCTCCTGCACCAAACCACGCATTATTTGTAGTCCTGCACGCGACATGGCTCTCATTATTTACCTTGAGCCGTGCAGCAACTCGTGCGGAGTTTATTATAAAGAGTTGCAGTGTCCTTGTCTATCTCGTGACTATTAAAGGCGCCCTGTGCTCAACATCCCTGCTGCCTGTGCGCTGTTATAACATCAATATGAGTGAGTACATAGAGCATCGTCTTACCAGGAACTGTGCAAAGGGGAAGATCTTAAAACAGGAAATGCAACTGACCCTTGTAAACCATGTAACTTTAAAATGCACGGGCCGAGCCGGAGCTGCAGCCGTGCATGTTGCACACCGTGCAGCCGTGATTGCATGTCGCTAGTTTTGCACAGATCGGTGCGATATTCTTACCTCCCTTTGGCTGAGACATTTCCCCTTTGCTTTGATGAGGGGGAGGGGAAGCACAAAAGACTTTGCCTTCTTTCTCACTCCCTCCCTCCATCGCCCTCGCACTGGAGCTTCAGCGGCTTGCTTTTGCAACAAAGATGCAAAATACAAGCCTCGATCTTCATGCACTTGGAGCCTTTTTGCGTCCGAGGCGTGCGTGTCCGTGCGGGGAGCGCTGGTACGAATGCACCGCCCGCGCAGGCGACGGGAAAACAGGTAATTTTGCAATTGCACTGCAAAGAATTCTCCGCAGCACTTACATGATGGGCCAAGGCTGGCAGCTGAAAGCTCCTAACTTGGATCAGTGTGAGCCCCTGCGAGAGAACGTTCTTCCTGCTTGGAGCGCGGGGGATGATGGGAAATGTAGTCCCGGCAGTAAAAAAAAAAAAAAAAAAAAAAAAACCAAAACGCTTCCTTTCATCTCAGTACTGGTTTTGTTTTATCTTAGCTGGAGCCTTTATTTGTGAAATGATATTTACTCATGTAATAGTAGTACAAGTTTATAGTACTAGTACTACATTGTGGTATTTACTGCACTGCACTCAGAGGGAAATACTGTACTTGTCACTCAACTACTTTTGTCCGCCAGCTGTGGTGCATATTATGAATTCTTTAAACAAAACATGATCAGCTCATAAAATGCGAGGCTTTATTCAGATCAAGTAAAAGAAGTTATATCAGTTTAGTAATACTCCATTACAAATAAAAGTACTGTTTTCAAAATCAGCTACATGTGCATTAAATATTAAAAGTAAAAGTAATTAAGTAATTAATATAATATTATTACTAATGCATCCATGTGTAGCTGTAGGGTTTGATTTTTTTTATTTATATACTATGTATATAAATACAAATATAGCAGTGGTGGTAAGAGTACTGAAAATCTGTACTCAAGTACTGTTACATTACTAAAATATTACTCAATTACAAATAAAAGTGTTAGAAAAATACTTAGGTGAGTGTACAAATTATTTCAAAAACTACTCAAAGTATTAGTTACTTTTAACTGTTGATGTTATGGTTTCTTTTTCTCCAAATCTCCAGATTAGAACTGAAGATTTCCTTAACCGCTAACTGAAAACACTAACAATTAATTAATCATTAATAATTTCTTAGATACAAAACATGTTTTTTGTCATTGTCAGTGTTTTCTAGAGTTGTTGTCTTTTTTTTTTTTTTTTTTTTTTTTTGTCATTTTAAGTTTAATAACTTTCTTTATTTAACAAACGTCTCCACCAGACAGTGTAGTGTCAAATAAGGTGCAATTTCTGGCATGACTATTGACTAAATATCAATTGATACATTTTTAATTGATTAAAGTCTTAACGGCAATTAATTGATTAATCATGAATCATTAACATTCTTACTCCAAACGTTTCCTGGTTTTTTTTGGGTGATCAGATCACCTGATTGGCTCCTAAAATACTAAAATGCAGATGAAAGGTTTGGATATTAATTCAAATTATACTCAGTAGTCAACTATGATTTTTAAAAGTAACTAAGTAGATTACATAGTGTAAAGTATACTCAAGTACATGTCAAAATACAGACTTGAAAATCCATTCAAAAAAGTACAAGTACCCAAAACAACAACTTAATTACGGTCATTTGAGTATTTGTAATGAGTTATTTCCACCCCTGTGTAATGTTTCACGACACAATAATGTTATTATACTGTTTTACTCCTCTGATTTTTACATGTTGGTTGTTTTGTCTGTCAGTGTCTTAACTTTTGTCATGTTTTTATGTTTTGTGTGGAATCCAGGAAGAGGAGCTGATGCTTTATATCAGCTAATAAAATTCTCTGATTTCAGTTTCTCAAATGTAAATATTTTTTGTTTATTTTAGTCCTTTTATGACAGTAAACTTAATATCTTTGTGTTTTGGACATGACAAGACATTTGAAGACATCCGTTTGGGCTTTGGAAAACACTGATCAGCATTTTTCACCCTTTATTGACATTTTTGGACCAAACCACTAATCAATTAATAATCAATTAAAGAAAGTAATCAACAGATTAATCAATGATGAAATAATCATTAGTAGCCCTAATAGTGTTGATATACATGCAGCAGTGACAATGATGCTGCTGAAAACTTCTGTTTGTAATAGAGGATGTGGTATTGTCAAATTTACTTAAAGGGGAAATTCACCACTTTTCATGTGGATGTCCAGTCAGTGTTGATGGTAAATGTAATCAGTTGAAGTAATTAATTGACATGATGAGTATTTTTGTCACCTAAAACTACATTTTGGCCAACAAAGTAACAGCTATAGGTGGTGATAGATGCCAACATGGTCATCAGAAGATTGTGTGCGATGTATCCTGGTACATGTAGGCACTGCCAGCTCGCTCTCTGAGCAGGAGAACTCAGTTTTTTATGTCAATATAGCAGCAATGAAGAATTTATTGCTTAAATTGGCTGCAGTGGACACCTGCGTGGAAAGTGGTGAATTTTCCCTTTAAGAGAAATAACTTCATGTCATTCTGTTTCTCTGTATTGTGATGTTATTGTATGTCTGTACCTTCTAGAGGAGAATCCCTCCTCTGTTTCTGTTTCTGCTCTGCCCCCCATTAAAGGTTTTTGTGGGGAATTGTCCTTTACCTGTGTCACATGTTTTTATTGCATATTGTGGTGAAGTGATGAAACCATGAAATCAAATGACAATCAGGACTTTCTTTTTTTTAAATTTACTTTTAAAACTTCAGTAAAAATCTTTATTATGAGGTAACACTGATTAATGACAGTGAATCTAACGACTTCAATCACATTGATGAACTAATTACGTCTACTGTGGTGTGAAGGCTTATAAGAGTGGTTTTGTAAATATATGATGAGTAAAGTGAAAGTAAAAGTAAAAATGTGTCTGTCTGCACCTGAAGTTCAACAGGTTCAACATCTGGTGCCCATTAAGAGCTGATTTAGTGATCTGCAGGTCAAAACTAAAACTAAACTTTGAAGAAAAGTGTTTTTCTTTTAAAAAAAAAAATCTAAGTTACATATAATTACTATTTCAACCTCATCTTAATGACTATATTTCACTTCCAAACAAAGTCATTAAAATGCTGTTGAAACAACAGTTATTTGAAACCTAAACATCTAAAAACATTTTTATTTTTACATCAAATCTCTCCCAGCAGACATCTTCATGTACTTTGACCTGCAAATCACTAAAACCAGTTCTGACTGGGTGATGAATAATAACTGACCCCTTCATCTTAAATGGGGGGTAATAGCACCAATATTTCACAACAATACAACGAACATGTAGCAGGAACAGAATCTAAAACATAAGGGTTAAAGCTGAAGATATTTTATATTTTTCTTACTGTCAACAGATCCCATGCAAAGAACAAAGCTGACAATGTGTCAGTATTTTATGACTTCTCTGTTTGTGGCTTTCAGCGCCAAGCTCATTGGTTCCTACTGATGATTTAAATTTCTAAAAACTGCTCATAAATATAGTTTCTTTTTCTTTTTTTTCTTTTTTTTTTTTTTTTAAAAGCTCAGTATATTCCTAAAACAGCTGGTTGCTGTAGTTTTTAGGAAAAGTTACTCAAACAGGAGGAAACAGTGCATTTATAGGGGACTATTTTCAGCTGCGGATTAATACACATTTGGTTCTTTAGTGAATATTTATAGCGGGAGGTGGAAACTCGAGTTGCAAGTTGCAAATTTGAGAACTTGGCACTTTCCTGAGACTTGACACCAACGACTTGATAGGGCTTGACTTTTTTTAAATTAAATATTTGCATTTTTATAGATATTGTGAGAAGTTATGTTTTGTTTCTGAAGCATGATTGAGTGACTTCTAGTGCACTGTGTGCAAATGCATTCAAATTGATTATCCGTTTTATTGAGACGACATATCGTTAACAGGTAAAAGACAATCAGGGGGCTGATTCGGGGCCGTATAGCCAGATATCCAGGTGCATTATTAGCTACCTTACTTGTGACTCCCACAGTACTTGTTAGTAGATAAATTCATTGTTTTAATCTTTTCATGGGTTTTGTTGACAGTAATAGAAAAACAGAATCACACCAGACTCATCCTTTAAAGGGATAGTTCAGGGCCCCGTTTCTCAGGGCCTTCGTAGTGCTACGTGCATCGTAAGTTGTATTTTAAGGTCTCCCTTAAGGTTGTCCCAACTCTGGGAAACAGCCCGTAACCTTAAGGAAGACCTTAAAATACAACTTACAATGCATGTAGCGCTACGAAGGCTCTGAGAAACGGGGCCCAGATCATTTAAAGTGGGGGTGTATGAGGTACTTATCAATGGTCAGTGTATTACTGTCAGTAGATGTCGGTTGGCAAAACCCCAGTTTGGAGAAGCAGAGAAGGGTACCAGCACAGAAGCTGAGCATTGTACTGCTGTATTTTAGCAACTTAAAAAAAGGTTCAACTAAAAAAAAAATCAACATCAGTATGGGTGTATTTTTAATATTTTCACCTCTTTACCACGCTGTCAGACAGACTTTTCTAATGGGAAACTGCTGTTACATAATCCAAATATTGCTCTCTCCAAACCAACCAAACTCCATAGATCAGTAATTTTACACAGGACGTGCTCGTCTACCACTGCCTCCATCAGTTGTTATTGTGTGACTTTACTGAATCCAAACTATCCTTTTAAAGTCACACAATAACAGAAACAAACTAACCGACAGAAACAGCTGTAGATCAGTAACTCCTGTGTTCTGTGAGGTAAAATTACTGATTTTGCCAATGGAGTTTGGTTGTTTTGGAGTGAGCCATAATTGGCTTATATAATGACGATTTCCTGGCAGAAAAGGACGTCTGATTGCAAGGTAAAGCAGTTAAAAAAATTCTGAATATAGCATGCACTTAAACTGATATTGGCTTTCTTTAAGGTGGACCTTCCTTAAGTGGCTTAAATACCTTTTGTTGGTGACCCCATCGACAGCGGTGCACTGCTTAGCTTCTGTGTTGATGACTTTGCTTCTGTCAACTATTAAGTGCCTCATACAAACCCAACTTCAAACAATTCATAATGATTTTACAGCCTGATTCACAAAATGCTCTCAGACAGTCATGAGTCAGGCTGTAATGAGTTAGTTGCCCAATGAAAACAGCCATTGAGATGAGACAAATGATCCAAACATCACACATGAGGAGGATTCAGGTCCGTGACCTCATGATGTGATATGAGTGAGATGTCATTTCAGAGGGTTGAACTGTGTGCATGGTGAGGTACGGTGGCTCAGAGGGTCAGTTCTTGGTGGCGATGAGGGTTTGGTACAGCGGCTTCACCACAATATGGAGGAAGAGGGAGCTGTCGATGAGGTATTCCGATGTCCGGCGGTACAGGTCGGCTTCGGCTAAGAAGTCGCCATTCTCCTCCGTGCTCTGGTGGAAGTTGTAGACGTGTTTCACCACCACCTTCCCCTGCTGCTGCGCCATCACGAGCACCGTCTTCTGGAAGTTCACCCCGGCGAAATCTGCGCTGGACGTAGCCGGTGTGATGATGATGCGAGGGCGTCCTCCCTCCACACGTGTCGGCTGCATGGCGCCCGTCTCTGTGTACATTGGCCTCATGCTGAGTGGTAACCAGCGTGGCGAGAACAGGGCATTCCAGGTGACACGTTTGCTGGAGTCGTGGCCGCTGGGGCCCAGCTGGGTCTGGAAGCTGGTGCTGCGGTCGTCTCGTGTCGGGTTGCTGATGATCCAGGGTGACCCCCACATCGGTGACAGGTAGTTCCTGGGCATGAAGAGGCTGCAGTTCACATCAAAGTACTTTGCCATGTGCAGCGGCGACGCAGAATGAAACTGGTAGGACATGTAGAGCAGGTCACGCACAGACTCCTGATAGCGAGCCAGGACTGATGACTGCGTCTGCAGGCGGAAGAGCTCTCGTGGCGGCATCATGGCATAGCGCACGGCTCTCAAAGCGTTCTCCGCTGTCAGACCGTCCGGCTCGTTCTGAATAATCCAGGCCTCCAGCGCGGCGAAGAGCTCCATCTCACTCTGCAGGATGAGGTCGGAGCGCTGCAGCAGCGACATGAGCAGCTGGCTGCTGATGGTCACCCACTCGCCGCTCTGCAGCACCGACGACAGGTTCCACGCCATGTACTGAAGACAGCTGTCCCTCAGGGTCACGTCCCCAGCTTGCAGGGCGTACTCGTACCAGCCCGCCACGTAGCCTGAGGTCGAGTCCCGGGCCAGGTTCTGGGTCATGTACTGGGTGATGCCCTGCTGGAGACCTGTCACCTGATACTTCGTGGCCAGCTTGTGTAGAGGTGTGGCCTGGTCCAGATGCAGAGAAATCTCTCCACAGTACAGATACCTGCTCAGAGACAGGAAGTACAGGTTGGATTACATGTAGGAGCATTTAAAACACAACATACAGACAGAATATGAACATGTAGCCTAAAACTTCTGTTCCAAAAATGTTTTATAGGGTTGTTGCTAAACTGATAGCAGTATTGGAAACGGCTCAGATACGGCCTGAAATGCTGGACTGGGTAACGGCAAGTTGGTGAGTCAATGTACTGATCTCATATTATTAGCCCCAAAATGGGATCCTGCTATTTTACAGGAGTGTCTTGTTCATGCAGGGTTATAATTCTTTAAAAAATGACAATATACAGTATCTATATTTTTATCCTGTTTGTATTAAATTGGTACTTGGTGTGAGCCGATATGCAACATTCATGTATTGGGTATTGCAAAGGTAAAAAATAGTATCTGAAAATAGGATGGGGTGCATCTGAAATTAGTAGAGCTGCACTACAGTGTGGGCCAGAAACAGTAATGGAAACCAGTGTAGGCATTATGTTACGGGCAGAGTGTGTTAATGTGAACAGACTATGCTGGAACAAAGGCTCAGAGAAGTGCTGTGCCAGAGCGCAAGGCACAGCTATTCACTGTGTTAACCTTCATTAAATCACTTAAAAACAACACCAGGCTGCTGCGGTATAACCATACAGAGCTGTACACACATCAGACTGAGTGGTTATAATTCCATATTCTGCTTTTTTATGAAGGAGAAGTAACCAGGGTTTGCTGCTGTTTTTAACCCTGAAACACATTGCACTGCATTAATGACTAAACTATGTGAAGCAGGTATGAGGTGAGATCCAGTAGAATGACTGCTGAAATAGCATTCATCTGATGTAATCATGTGAATGGCTTCGCCTTTATTTATTTTATTTCGGCCATTTCTTCCTGATGGAAAATCACAATCAAATTTATTTTTGGTTGCAAATTTATGTTGTTGCAATCATTCATACTCACATTAACATAATGACATACGTCCTGCAGCTTATAATATATATCATATCCAAAACACATCCAAAAACCACATAGAGTTGACTGTAAACAGGGAAGAGGCAGAGTGTTGCGAACTGCAATAAAAATCCCAATTTAGATGCTTATTTCAAACATACTTTGCCAAGAATGCTTCTAAAATCTGCATAATATCAGCATATCCCACTTGTCTTAATTAGAAAATGGTACATTTGGAAAAAGGCCTAATTTGGAATATCCGACGCAGTCAAGTTTGGAATATTGTCATCTGGAAGTGTGCATGCAGTCACTGTTTCAAGTAACCTCATAGCTGCTCCTTTCAAAAAGTTACAGAAATACAGAAAAATACATTTTGTCGTTCTGTGAAAAGATGCAGTTCACAACGTGAAGAAGAAGATTTTCTCAGTCTGGCAAAAGGCCGGTCTACTGTTTGATCAACCTCATTAACATTTGAGATAAAAAATAAATAGTATTATTGATTACTTCTGCAGCTCAGGCTCCACAGTGTCTCACTGCTCCACCACAGGAGCTGCTATTGAGCAGCACAGCAGTTCACTGATTGATCGATTTGTTTTATGTTGAACTCATCATTGATTCTCAGATGTAGGTTTGCAGTTGCAGAGTTCAGCACTCTAGAGGGCGTGATAACTCAGTAAAACTGGGTGAAGCAGCAGGTTGATCTCCCTCCTGTTGAGATGAAAGTCTCCTCCCGTTGTCTCACCTGATGAACCTGTCGAACACGGCGGCACAGTCGGAGCTCTCCTTCAGGACCAGCGTGCTGCTGTTGCGGCTCAGCAGCAGCTCCTCGAACACGGGGCTCTGCAGGGTGAGCACCAGGGAGTGGGCCAGGATCACCTTCACCTCGTCTGCGTTGGGCGTCTCCACCCTGAGGGAAACGTCGCTGCCGTTCCCCTGAACCAGCAGGGCCTCCAGACGCTGCACCAGGGTCAGAGAGTGGCTGATGGTGTCCCCGCTGCTGCCACCTCCGTCCTGGGCCCCGTCGACTCTCAGCATGCCTGGAGAAAAGAAAAAGGGAGTTATAAGACTGGAAAACAAGTAAAAGAATATATAAATACCAAACAAATAACTCAAAAGCAGGGAAAGTTGAGTTTCTTCAAAAGTTGCACATCAGTTATTAATCGGGGCAGATAGTGGGTCAGTATCATCCAAATCCATGCCATTGATCAGTCCAGCTGCACTCGCTGTCTGGATAATGAGGGATTGTGGGTCATGTTTAATTAAAGCTTTGTCTCAGCTGAGGCAGTTGTTGCACCCTACCCCTCCTCTACCTCCTCCTCCTCCCCCCTGCAGACTAAGCTCTTACTGTAAGTGAGCCTTGATTCATACAAACAAAGTGTGGTTCCTCTTTCTGATTCATGATAAAGAGTCGGCACTTCCTTTTACCCCTGATAAATACAGAACACCACACAAACTTTAGTTGTGGGCCATGTTTGTTCCCTTTAAACAACAACCAGGACTAGACAGAAAGTTTCTGGTGCAGCCTGTTCACAAAGCAGCAGGACAGTTTCATCAAGGTCTAAAGCCAAGAGGAAGAAAGATATTAAAAGGCTGGTTCATCCAATGAATAAAAAAGTTGCTATGAAATCATTAATCTTGGTATATATCTGTCAGCTTTTACATGTCAAAAAATGTTAGTAGACAACCTGGAGTTAAAGGTTTCTGAAATATTCACAAAATGTAATTGATAGATTTTTGCTCATGGACACAAATTGTCCAAATTTGTACAAAAATGATGAATGTGAATGTATGCAACTTCATCTGGTATCACACAAATTAATTAATTAATTATTTTTAATTTTTGTGTATAAAGAACGAGAAAGTCCATGCTGGGAGGAGGTCGGGGTCATGTGACACCAATAGTCAGTGTTAAGGCAGGGATTTGTAGTCCCGGACAGTGATGCATCGATGCAATTTGGATATTGCAGTTTGCCATATTGCGATTCTGATAAAATACGTTTGTTTTAAAAAACCCATATCATGATCCTTTCCTAAATCTAACCAAGTAGTTTTGATGCCTAAATCTAACCAAACTGCAACCATCACCTTAAATATTTCTCAGCCAGCATTACTGTGAAAGTCTAACTGGACGTTGCATTTTTATTATTGCAAACTTCACCATGAAATGAGAGCAACAGTGGATAGTACATTTTGTTATAAAAAAATTATAACTATTTCACAAACTGCTGTAAGACTGTGTGTTTGGGTGGGGAGGAGGGGCTGAATGTTATGTTTCACTTTCTTCTTTTAAAGAAGCAATATTAATATTTTCTTTGGACTGCTGTTAAATCTTAAAGCGATAATTCAGTGTATTACCTACAGTCGATGTCAGTCGACACACCCCCAGTTTGGAGAAACAGTATTGGTAAAGGAAGCAAGAAATGTCCTGCTGTGGACAGAGTCAGCAACTAAACATATATAGGCACCTAAAAAAAATCAATATTAGTTTAAGTGTATACTATATGTACAATATTTTCACAGCTTTACTTTGCTGTCAGAGAGCCTTTTTCAACAGGAAACTGATGACAAAAACAGTCATTTTACCTCACAGAACACAGCAGTTGCTGCTCTGCAACCGATTTGATCTCTTAGTTTGTTTGTGTTGTTGTGTGACTTTTTTGAATCCAAACTAAACTTTTAAATTACAGAAGTCACACAATAACACAGACAAAGTAACCAATCGAGGCAGCAGTAGACCAACAACTGCTGGGCTCTGTGAAGCAAAAGTGATGATTTCGCCTATGGAGTTTGGTTGGTTTGGAGAAAGTGGTATTTGGTTTGTATAGTGTTTTTTTCTCATCAGTAAAGATTGTCTGATGGCAAGGTAAAGTTGTGAAAAAATTCTAAATATAGTATACATTAAAACTGATGTTGATTTTTTTTTAGGTGGCCACAGCAGGACATTGCTTAACTTCCTGCACCGGTTCTCCTGCTGCTTTTCCAAACTGGGGGCATGTCGACCTCCATCTACTGTAGGTAATACACTGAAAAACTAACTAACAAACTATCCCTTTAACATCTTATTGTAACAATAATATAGCAGCTGCCATGGTGCCAAACTGCAGCTTTATTCTCAAAAAATATTTCTTCTCTTATTTTTTTTCTCATGAGTGGCAATAATACTGGAAGTCTGACTTATTCTTGAAATGCAAAATTAAAAAAGATATTTTTTTATACTACTATATTATTTTTTATACCTGGCCCTAACAGTCTTCCATACCAAGTGCTTATACAGTATGAAAGATGAGAAAAAAATCACTGCACACATAAACATTAATGTTTTCTTTGTCACTCGCCCAGTCGAGCAAATGGATCAGAAATCTACTCATTTGTCTAATTTACTTTACAAATTGTTTTAGTATTAGTGGCTATCAAACAACAAAAAAGCGTAATGTGTAATCCAAGGCTGCAACATCTCTAAAATGTCAGAAAATAGTGAAAAATAACCACCAGTTTCTCAAAGTCCAAGACAATGTCTTTAAATGTCTTGTTTTGTCTGTCCAAAATCCAAAGATATTCACTTTAATATGATAAAAAATAAAGTGTCTAAACAGTATCTTATTTTTTGTAATTTGGGTGAAACAATTCTTTCAATGCACAACTGAGAAACAAGATTTATTTTCCTGCAGAGAATCCATCCGTGATTACTATTATTAGTTTAAAAGCCACATCAAAGACTCATTTTCAACAGCGCCTCTGGCCTGCACACCCAGAACCACCACACAAACAAACTGCCAATTCTTTGTTGCAGCCTTAAATTAAAACTGGATCAGACTACAAATTATTCAACACAACATCGTCTCGGTTAATGATGTTTGAGGCGTTAATGAGCTGAGCACTAACTCACCTGCAGCAGCTGCCCCACTGAGAACACAGAGAACCACAAACAGCATCTGAACAACTTGTTTCTCCATCCTCTCTCTCAGTCCTCTGTCTCCGTCCTCTCTGCGTCTGTCTGCCCTGCCGTGGAGGACGAGGGGGTCTGTGTCTGTCTGAATGTGGGACAGGGGTTCTCCTCGCCACATCCGGCCCGCCGCACACACACACGCAGAACCTCATCGATTGGTGGGTGGAAACAGGCCTGGGTTGTTTCCATGACTACCGCTTTGATTCCGACTTTCCTATCCTTGGGTATCAACGCCTGCTGCATGACATTGATTCGATGGGGGGGCCACGGGGGTTCTCAGACAGCTGTGGGATGAGGAACAGCTGGAGTGGTCGGGGGTCTGACTGAGCGAGAACGCTGACATTTGATCTGTGTATGAGAACCGTTCGGAGCAGAATCGGTTCTGATCACAGGTTCTATCTGAATGATCAGTGATCTCTGTGAGCTCTGAAGCTCCACGATGAACCAGCAGCATTAAGAATTTACACAGAACACTCTGAGAAATAAAGGGGCTCACTAGAACCAGAAAGGGTTCTCCTGTGGGGACAAACCGAAGAAAAGGGTTTGTTCCTCTCTGGTTCCAGGTAGAACCTTTTATAAAGGTTGCACTTGGAGCCCCTTACAGTTCTGCTTAGAACCCGACACGCACCTGGGAACCTTATGTGAAAGGTTTCACCCAGAACCCTGCTATGAGAGGATCTACAGAGAATCCTTCCATGGCATAATGGTTCTATGCAGAACCCTCTTTGGGGGTTCTTTCCACAACCTTTCCACCTTCTAAGGGTGCGGCCAAAAATCCACCCAGGAGGTTCTACCAAGAACCTTTTTATATTCCACAGGTTGTTATCTAGAACCCACCCAGGGGTTCTACCAAGAGTCTTCTTATATTCCAAGGGTTTCATCTAGAACCCACAATGGGGTTCTACCAAGACCCTCTTCTATTATGTTACAAAGGACCCACGATGAAAGATTTCAACAATCCTCAAGGAACACTTTGTTCCAAAACTGGTTCTTTTGATGGAAAAGGTTCTTAACAAAGAACCCTTGATGAAAGTTTTCTTCAAAGCAGCGTTCTTCAGAAGCTAATGGTTCTAGGTACAACAGTGGCCCCTGAGGTAGAACCCTTTAGGAACCCTTATTTGTGAGCCTGTAGTTGCAGACTCGACATGATGCAGTTATGTGTGTCAGTGTGTTCAGCTCGTGTGTGCGTGACACAGCAACAAGAGCAATTAATTCACAGCTTCGGGCAACAACACGCCTCATCAGGGGGGAGTAACTTATACAATCAATGATTCTCTGCTAATGATTTTCACTCTAGTTCTCATCAAACATGCAGAACCACAAACCAAAATCCAGACTGTGTCCAGGAACAAAGTCAGGGGGAACGGCTCCACAGCTGACACCCGTCATGTTTATGATCTGTTTATGTCATGTCATGTCAGTGTTGTTGACCTGCAGCCTGCAGTGATCACGTGTCACAGTTGATGTTGATCCCAACAGGACGAGTTCTTCTGTCCCACTGTAACTCTGGACAGACACCGTGTCACTGAGTCTGGATGTTCTCCAGCAGGTCAGTCAGTCATACAGCAGCCACACTGTGATCATACAGAATAAATAAAAGTATTAATCAGTTACTGTGCAAGATTTTCTCCAAAAAACACAAAAATCACCATTGTCTCTGGTCCTGCTGATTCCACCTGAGTGGAAACACCTTTTCAGACACTGTTCCACTGTGGGAAAGACAGCAGGTGTTGTGTCAAAATCTGCTCCCCCTTTAATGTGTTCCCTCTTACTTTAGTCTGCTACACAAAAACATAACCTTTCCGTCAACACAGTGGTGGAAAGAGTACTGAAAATCTCTACTCAAGTACAAGCACTGTCACTTTGCTAAAATATTATACAATTACAAGTAAAAGTACTGGTGTTAGAAATATACTTAAGTACAAAGTATTCTGTGCAAAAACTACTCAGAGTTTTAGTTACTTTAAACTCACACCTCTGCAAACTAGGGTTGCAAATTCATGCATTTTCCTGAACAAATAGATGAAAATGCTAATAATAGATTAATCAGTAATAATTTATAAGATACTAAACATGATTTTCCATAATTTTCATTTTTATTTGTGGTCATTTTTTCTCATTGTAAGTCTAAGAATGGCTGCAAACAGATCCACCAGACAAAACAATGTCAAATGAGGTGCAGTTTCTGCCATGACCATTGATTAAATATCCATGAAAATATTTTTAATTGGTTAAATTCTTAATGCTAATTAATCAATTAATGCTGAATCATGAACATCCTTACTCCATTTGTATGTCACTGCTTTCATTTGTGATCAGATCACCTGATTGTCTATTAAAATGCAGATGAAAGGTCTGGACATTAATTCAAATTGTACTCAGTATTCAACCATGATTTTAAAAGTACTTAAGTAGATTACATCTTGCAGTGCATACTGCAAAAGTACAGACTTGAAATTCTACTCATAAAAGTACAAGTACCCAAAGAAACTACTTAATTACAGTAATTTGAGTATTTGTAATCAGTTACTTCCACCCCTAGAGAACACACAGATACACCGGATCACTTTCCATTTCCTCAGAGGCCAGGATCTGTGAAGAAATGATCAGCATCACTGTGGAAGTAAGAGACATGTCCACTGAAGACATACACTTCAATCTTGAATTTGGCAACAGACAAAATTATGTTGTATTTACGTGCATTATATAGTAATAACACATTTTGAGTCATGTTAGTCTATAGCTTTGGACAAACGAGTAACTGCTGCAGAGGCTTGTGTCTGGGTGGAAAAAGAAAGAGAACGTGTGTTTGTTCATTCATTCAGTCTGCAGCAGAGACATCATTTTCCCTGGAAAAATCACGCCTGGTGGCAGACAGAAGTGCACAGTGAAAGTGAGGCTTAAAGGCAACAATCTAAAAGCGGATGGTGTCATTATTCAATGGTCATTATACTGTGCAATCAATATTTACTGCATAATGATATGTTCAAGCACAAAAAGTTGTCTATTTCCACATGAAAGTTTAGCTTGAAAAAACCTCAGATATTACATTTCTTGGGCCACAAAGCTTCCTAGTTACAGAGAGTGGCTCCTGGTGATGAAAGAAGAAAGCACGACTGAACTTCTGACTTCACTTTTTGGTCAAAGTTAAGTTTATTATCAAAGACCCAAAGACCACCCAGGTTTCTGCACTGTGTTTAGGATCTAAACCCTAAGTCAAAGGAAAAGTGCTCAGTGGAGAAGTCAGGACTTTTAATAATGACTTTGATTTATCTGACAATAAGAGATGTTCTGTGTTTGCGGTTTGAACTCCTCACCTTTTACTTCCTTTCATGGTTGGTTAACCCAAATTACAAAAAAAAAAAAAAACAATATACAGTATCGGCTCCTTTTCCTTCATAGTGGTATCTGGTCATATTAATTTGGGTTTAATGTGTTCTGGTTTTAAATATTTGTCTCAGAGATTTTTGTTTCTTGTCCCAGTATGCGGGACAGAACTGTCTGCCTGGCCATTTACTAGTATAGGTTAAAAAAATGTTGTCTGGAATTTGGGTGATTTCTCCCTTTAATATTGTGGCAACACTGTGGTTGCACTGAATAACATCCACATGTGTGTGTGTTCAACCATCTTGAGTCTCGAGCACCAGACCATAACCCACAGAGAGAGAGGGAGCGTTCACCAACCACCTACTGTCTCCGACGCTGCAGACTGTGTTTACATGTCGTGTCCACTAGAGGACAGACAAGCTGCGTCTCAGAGTCCAGACAGTAAACAGGATGCAACTGAGGCCTCATCACAGAAACAAACATGATGGTTAATATGAGGTTTTATCATTTTTTAAAACATCTTTGTCATAATTTTGTCTGTTTTTAAAAAAAAAACAAAAGGAAATTGTGATTTATCAGATTTTAGACAATGCAAGACAGGAGGTAAACAAAATAAAGAAAAGGAAATAGTTAAAAGTGAAGTTTGGTTGTTGTATTCATGTATATTTGTTTATATAAGAGTTGCTGTATGTGAGGATGTGCAATTAGAAACATAAAAGCAGAGTAATACTACTAAAATAGCCATAATAAAAGTTGTCAGAGTGAAGAAAAGAGGTAAAAAAAAATTAATATATATATGTATATATATATATATATATATATACACACATACATATAACACAATATGTATTGTGAAACATAAGAAAAGAAAAAAGAAACCTTATTTATTGTCAGTATTCTTTTTCTTTTTTCACAACAATAAAATTAACCAGTTGAAGTGAATGAAAGAGAAAAAAAAATACAAAAAACACAAATAATGTCACACAAATAAATCTTCAATAAGTGCACAATAACTGATTCACCGTAATATATTTCAAAAAAATATATATATTCTAAATGGCATCAGATTTCTTGCGATTTTTATTTATTAATTAATTTATATATATAAAAAAAAACAATAATTAGCAACAGCAAAGCGTATCTCGCAGGAAAATTCTTTAACTTTTCTCTTTTTCCGTGAACAAACTCGACGTCATTTTGCTACGACGCAAACCGTTACAAAAAGTTCAGATATTTAACTTCTCGCACTCGTGAAGCTCTCAAGATGGACATTAAATGCAGAGATTTCTGTGGAAAGTCCTACAACACAAGTTGATCTTACTTTAAAAAAAAACCTAGGAAATTGATTGCCTTGAAAAAGGTAAGTAAACTTTTAGTCTTAATATATTTACTTTAATGTACAGTGATGATCTTAAGCCTCAGTCTGTTAACGTGTGCTGATTGTTTGTTCATTATTTCAGTGGACTGGATGCTAACTGACGCTCTGTAATCACACAGGTTCATTCTCTCACACAGCTGCAGCACAGCTGACCGATCGAGGCCGTTACGTAACTGTTAGTTCTTGTTTGTTTTACTTGAAAACTTCAACTTCAGGTCTTAATTGAATGAATAATGCAGCGTCTCTGCCAGATAGAGTCACTGCTTCGGTATGATCTGAAACAATAATGAAGAAATGTGAAATCAGTCAACAAGATAACCTTGAGATATTTCATGGCAGGACACACAGTTGCTGCAATTACCATGAGAGCGAGTCTCAGCCAATCTAACAGTCATGCAGGTGCACATCAGCGCCTTTTCTTTACAGATCTGGTGCTGCATTAAACTGTATCTCAGCATATATGGCAAACAGGTATTATGGTGTTCCTCAAAGGTCGGTTCTTGGACCACTTCTGTTTTCTCCATAAATGCTCCCTTTGGGTGATTTTATCATCCACAGACATGGTATTTATTTTCATTGTTATGCAGATGACACACAGTTGTACCTCCCAGTTAAGCCCTTTGTATGCTGAGTTCTCTACAGGACTGTCTGAATGTTGATACATATACTTCATCTCAATTACAATGAAACAGAAATCCTCATTATTAGGTCCCAATATAAAAAAGAGATACTACTATCTGACTGTCACAGCCATTGATATATAAATATATATATACGACGTGACAGCTTGCTGATGGATCACCCCCTGGTGGCTGGCTGCAGTATAGGTCATAAACCTTTATGGGTCAAACTAAAAAATCAAAGTTCAGGTCAAATACATTTTATCATTCTAGTTGTTCTTATCATGCTGATATTTGTCCAAATGCCCATTTTTCTGATCAGTTTGTATTTAATTAGTTATTTGATGATATAAAATTTGGATTTCATGTCACGACTGACAGCTGAGCTCTGCTCACAGCTCAGTTGGCCGGGTGTGTGGGTGCAGCTTCAACCCAGACTCAGACTACAGTGAGAGGAAGTGGGGACACGTTGTCCATCATATAGTCACAACATATGAAGCCCGTTGCAATAAATGTTGTTGTTTCGTATGACAGCAATTCATGATTTGTGCAGCATAACACAAAGCTGGTCCAGTCATGTTTTTATCACCTCACCTCATTTTGGTATTTTATTAGAGTTTTCCCTCTTTGAAGCACTTAGTTTTGATAAGAGATCAATCAATAAATAAAGTTTAAATACAGTATTATCATTATTATTTTATTTAAAGTTAAAGGTGAAGTAGGTGATTCTAGAGAAAGACAGTAGATTGTTGAGTCATTTTCAGATCGTCAGATGTTTTGGGTTGGTGGCTCAGAAAGAACTAGGAACTCAGACTCAACAATCAGTTCTCTTCCTCCAGAATCGCCTACTGCACCTTTAATTTTACTGTCACATGCATTAGAAGAAGAGTATTTGGTGAAATAAAAAAATTAACTCTGGCTAAAGAATGCAGAAAATACAATTAAATGTAGAACAGAAACATAAATATAACTGAGAGAAAGAAAATGTATGTTTCAACTTTGATTTACACAAAAAGAAGACAACGAGGAACAAAATCCCTTTTTCATGACTGCACAGATTTTATACATTAAAAACAAAGAAGTGTCAGTGAATGAAGTATTAATAAAATGCACAAATTCAAAAAAGGATTCAGAGATTTTTCAGCAGGATTAGAGCATGAAGTCATCATGAGCGTGTGTCTGAGCGGAGATAAAATAACAGTGTTTGTCTGGAGAGCTGCTCATGTTACAGACTCTAAATGCCTGAAAGCTGCACAGAGTGACAGTTTGGAGAGCTGAGGTTATGGCAGACGTCCAGACCGAGGTGACCTGAGAGAGGAGCTCTGCCTCAGCATCAGTTTATCTCTCTGCAGCGGCTCCATTAGCTCTTCCTTTCTCTCTTTTTTTTTCCCTCCCCCCGGCATCGCTCCAGCTGCAGAAGATTTGTTTTTCATGGTGGCTGTTTCTCAGGGACGAGCTGAAGGTAGGCAAAGTGAAATTGACTATAAATCTGAGCTGCCAATAGATTCTGCAGGCGTGAAATTGTCTCTGTGAGGTATTCCTCCTCTACAGAGACGATCATTCAATATTTGAGTACGGCCTCCTGGTTTAAATCCACAATTATGTAATCAGAGGCAGGAATGGTGCAACTTTGTGATAATGTTATTTCCATTTTAGGTAACTTTGTACCACTATATTTATCAGATGGCTGGAGTTTACATCCAGCATTTGATGGACTCAGAAATCTTTTCAGGTAAAAATGTTTTATTTATAAACTGTATAAAATGTAATATTTATAAACTTAGGCATTTTTTCATAATCTGCAGAGGAATAAATATCCAGTGAATGTGCTCTCTCTGACATCACTAACCTCTCTGTGTCTCTTTATTTTTCATTGTTATATTCATAGTTTTTGTCTGTTTATTAGATTTCTTCACAAACAGAAAAATACATATAATAAAATATCACGGGATGCATGGCTCAATCTAATGTGGCATCTGTCAAATATAGACTTGACGCGTGTTTGAAGTGGACTGGAGAGCCACCTCTGGGACATGTTGAGGTGCTGCTGATGGACAAGCAGCAGTGGTGGACCGCTGGGAGGAGATTTTCAGGTCCATGGTGGGCGTGACCTAGCAGGGAATACTGGTTTCTTTGTTTTTAACACAATATTAGTCATTCTGTTGTCTGTTTTATTTCTTTGTTATTCTCTCCTGTCTCCTCTGGTGGCTGTTTGCAGCCACCTGACCAATGCATGATGTGTGTGGACTGATGGGAACAAGATGGGACTATAGACATTCCTCCAAGACTGGGATGTTATATTTTTTTACTCTGTCAAGAGATTGGGAAGGGACAGCAGTATTTTTGTGGGACTGGGATGAGACAGGTGAAAATTCATTCCTGAATCAGGCTCTATTTCGCATTCCAGGATGACGTTTGACCCAGAATTGACAGAAGAGACGTACAGTCCTGCAGTACACTGACAGAGCAATAAAGATGCACTTAAATGTGACCTCAACCAGGGAACAAATGGTTCATGAACAGACATTACAAGGACAGGAATGAACTCTTTAACTTTATGTAACCTCAGGAAGTATTTTAAACTGTACAATTAGTTGCACGTTACCTCTTTTTCATGCTTTAAATTATATTTCTTAAATACGATGGAGAGATAATTCATGGGCAAAAGGTTTTTAAGTGCATTTATTTCCTTCGTCTAATGTGATTCATGCTCTCAGGTCTCTCATTTTTATTCAGTGACTCATGATTTTAATCATCTGAAATAACACTTGTTTCCAACAGAATTTATTAGCTGTGCCTTGGTAGCTATAACTAACTAAATTAATTCTACGAATTGACTGAAAATTTATTGTCTGCTTCAGTTTTTAATGTTTCTGTCTGGCTGTTATGAAAATGAGAAACCTGCAAAATATTCATTTGATGCCTATTTGATGGCCGTGTTTCCACTGCATCGTACAGCTCGGCTGAATTTGCTCTTTTTTGGTTTTCCATTGTCAAAACTTGTGGACAGTACCTGCCACTGTTTTGGTATCACTGAGCCAATACTAAACAGTGAGGTGAAAACAATGCAGACCACTGATTGGTCAGAGAAACGTCAACAGAACCATCACTTATATGAAATGGAGTAAACAGAGTCGTCTTGTCGTCTTTGCTCTGATGTCGAAATTCCCAAACTCTCCTGTTTTTTTTTCAGCAGTCTTTTGTCTTGCCGTAAACAGCCATGCCTGCAGTACCCTCCATTGTTCCTGTGTTTGTGTTTGTGTCGTGTTAAAGATGATGTCATGGCAGTTTCACATGATGTCACTATGACGATCAGTTAAGAATCCCACCTACATTGAGGGGCTACTACCTGCACTGGAAAATGTGGCTGAGAAAAGTACCTGATGAGGTCTTGTGAGAGCCTGACCAAAGATGGCAGCATAAATAACCAGCTCCTGATAAACACTCGATGAAAAGCCCAGAATTCAAACATTTAAAATGTAAGTAAGGACGTCTAAAATAGAAATGGAAGTGAAGAAGACCAAGAAGACAAACAACCAGGAAAAACAACTCAAACTGACCAATGAAGACAGAGAAGACATGTCAGACACAGGTGGTGAAGAGGACGTGCACATGGAGGTTGGTACAGTTGGTTTAAAAGATATTGTCAAAGCTCACAGAAACTACGAAAGAGATGGTGACAAAAACTGCAAAAGTTGAGGGAGCCGAGCAGAGAATTGGCAATAAAGAAAACTGGAACGTGGAGGTGAAAGATGCCCTCCTCCAGTCTCTAAAGCGACAGAAAACACTCCAGGACAGACTGACAGACCAAGAAGGAAGAAACCGACGGAACAACATCCGTATCTTTGGCCTGAGAGAAGGAACAGAGTGAGGCTCCGTCTCTCACTTCATCGTGTGACTCCTGAGAAAAGTACCTGATACCAGAAGTGAAGCAAGAAGCTGCCGTGGAAACAGAAATAAAACTAATTTGCAATAGCAGCGACCAGCTATTGCGACATATGTATGTGCATGTGTCCACTTGTGCATGCATTCACACACACACACACACACACACACACACACACACACACACACACACACACACACACACACACAACCACTTGACCTTGATGGATAAAGTATACGGAGTGGGACCAGGTCACACCAATGGAAAAAGGAAAGGGCTACTCCCGCTGTCACACCCCCTTTTTTTGCCAGTTGGCATGAACAGTTAATCAGCTGTTCTTAAGCACATGATGAAACTTTCCACTAAATCTAGTCTCTGAATCCATCCAGAAGTTGTGCGCCTTTTTGCGATAGGAGACAAACACACATCTTCATACATCAGCCTCCTGAGACCAAAACTGTGGCTGCCAAAGGGTGGGAAATTTTTGTGGACTGACCGATCGACCAACCCACCGACAGCAACCTATAGAGGTGCTGGTTGCAACAATAAATTGATGCTAAAGCTAACAGGACACAGTTTAATTGTCAGTATCCTCACCAGTTGGAAATAAAGGAGCAGTGTTGTTCCTGTCCTGCAGAGTAGAGCCAGCACTTCTGATGGTACAAAAACTGGTTTGTAAGTAAAGGTACTGCCTCAGTGACACGCTCTGGGTTTTCTAATGTGATTCGTGTCCTTAAAAGGGAGCTTTGATTTCTGTTGACCATGCTGATGAATATTAACTGAATATCAACATTAATAGGGCAGAAAACATTAACCTTAACCCCTCAAATCCAGCTTGATTCTTATTCATTCCCCCTGCATCAATTTAACAGGTCTGATCAATAACGAGTCATGTCTGAGCATGATCGCCGGCTGCCGAGCTTCATTATCTGCGCGAGTGACCCCCGCTGCACTGCAAAGTCAGAGGGATAATATTATGTCAAATAAACACAGAAAATGATCTGCAGCTGCAGGGTGAAGGAAGCCAAATGGAGTCAAACAGGCGCACGTAGGCCTCAGGTTTGCAAACTGACGGATGAATTAGTTCTTCAAATCTGCTTCTTTAGTGCTCTGTTTGCTTTGGAGCTTTGCTATCGTCAACAATTTGCAGCCGTGAGACGTTTTTTCTCAAAGGGTTTAGCTAAATTAAGGACACATTTGTCTTGAGCGAAACAACAACTCAGCTCCCAGATCCACTGATCTGATTTCCTCGCTTGTAATTGTGTTAGTTTCAACTGCTGTTAAGAATTCATACATGAAATTAGGAAGCTGCGGCTGCTGGGTGTCGTTATTCTGCCTGTTGTCAGTGTTTGTACTTCTACTAATCACATTAATCTGTTTGCTCACATTATGGGGACACGTCTTCCTTTTGGGGACAAACTTTTTGTCCCCAAAAGGAAGACGGATGAGTTTCTTACCAGTTAAGGTTCATAAGTCTTAGTGGGATCAATGTAGGCAAAACAAACATCAACACTGTGTTCCATTTCCATGTTAAATACTGTGTACTATGTATATATGTAATGCTGCATGTGCCAGTTGTTATCAGAATGATGAAACAAGCCTATGTTGTGATACATTGATGTTGTAACTGCATTTTAGCAGGTTTAAAAGGGCGGAAACAGGTCTTGGACATTCAGATCAAATATCAAACAGTTTTCCGGTCTGTTCTCTAAACTCGATGTGGTTTCAGTAGCTAGTTTTTATTACAGACATCTGACAGGGTGACATCTTCTCCCAGCAGCCACAGCTTCTTCTTCTGTGTTAGACATTCGCTTTCTTCGAGCTGAGAGGGAAGACTAACCTGACACAGAAACTGTTTGGAAAAGGGCAGGCACTTTCAAAAACAGGGGCTAACTTCAACCAATCAGATCAACTCTATGCGGCCCAGAAGAAGAGCAAAATTTCCATATTTCTGATATAGTCATTTCTATGGATGCCTCTCGCTGTTGGCGCAACTAGAACCAAGACTGTAGCTGCCAGTGGTCCCTCTGAGGATGCTGATTGGCTGCACCACCTCTGGTGCGGACACAAACGGATAACTTGAAACCTGGAAAGATGGATCCTCTCGTGAGCTTGAAAATCCAGCTGCCTCACAAGGTAAAGGAATGACAGCTGGTGACAGAAAATTTCAAATTAGAAATGAGTCATGAGAAATTAGTTATTTTACATCCAATCACAGTAATGATGTTAACAAATCAATCAGACAGTGCACAGGTAATTTGGTGATATCGATATGTGGTGGTCTTGAGACTGATCTGGAGACCAAGACAGATTCTGAGTACTACAACACTACTTGACTGTTGTGTTTTGTGTATTATATGTTGTACATACAAAATGACCTAACTATACTGACAAACAGGTAAAGGTTACATGTTGTGTGTCATTAAAGCTGCTGCAAGTCAAACAAGATCTTTCTGGAGCTGTTATACCACCATCTGTAAAATGTTTTGATTTTTTTGGCTCTAACTGGATCTTCAATCTTCTTTAAGTCCATTGCATTATGGGACAGCAAGTCCATCAAAGTTCTTATCATAATGATTACTAACTTCCTCATCAGTAGGTGCAGTTAGTTGCTGTTTCCAAGGTCAACCTTCAGGCTCTGGGTTTTCCAACGATTTACTGCACTTCTTGTTTGTTTGCCAAAAGCTCAATTTCCCTGTGCATTGCACTGTGGGATAACAGCATCCATCAACAACAGACAAAAATCATGCATTCATTTTTTAGTGTCAAGTCTAAAGGCTCAAGTTCAAGGTTTTTTGTTATTGCTGTTGCTGTTGTTTGTTTGTCAAGTACAGTATAAAGTCATCAAATGTCTGACTCAAGGCCACATCTCTGGAATGAAGAATCTGTAGGTAAAATTTTGGAATCACGAACGTTTCTGTTTGTGGTCCAAGTAGTTTTGACTGATCACTTTTGGGCAGGCTTTGGTTGCTTGTACGCAAACAGTCCACATGGTGACCAAAAGAGGCAGGAGGCACTGGAACACAGCTATCATCTCTCAGTGATTCAGATTTTTTAAAATTTGTTTGCATGCAAATCCAGATCTGTTTATGGAGATCAGCCAAAATGTCATCTGGACCTAAAACCTGCCCATAAAAAGATGTCTGTTATCTGTTGTCTGGATATTCTCTGGCTATATCAAAAGTGATTGTTGTCAGACAGTTCAGAGATTGTGTTAGCATACATGGCCTCACAACGAGGACTTCCTCGTTAGCACTTCCTACATGTATAGTCTGCATGTAGCATGAGACCTGGAGACAGCGTTAGCTTGCATATTTCTGTATATTTATTTTGTCTTAATTCCAGTGTGAATGTAGAGCTGGATAACAGTCCTGTCAGACTGAATGTAGTTTTCCTTCAGTTTTTCCTCTATTTCTCTCCTTTTCTATTTCTTTTGATCTGTTTCCCCCCTCGTTCACCTCTCTCCACCCACAGATCAATCCCCTCCCTCTGTCTCTCCCCTCCCCACATTTTCACTCCCCTCTGCCTCATTTCTCTCCTCTCCCTCCGCTCACTCGCTGCAGTGATGTACCGGCTGCCTGGACTCCACTTCTCCTGCTCCTCCTGCTCCTCCTCCTCCTCCTCCTCCACGTCTCCTCAGCGGCGATGTCGGGGACTCTGTAGGGGAACAGCAGAGCAGGACGCCGGCTGTAAGGCAGGTGGAGAGTCACTGTGAGATCTGGATGTGAAGGTAAGACCACAGACTGACCATACAAGGACGAACAAAGCCAAAGAAAACTGTTTATGCATGAGTGTCTGTTGTGAAAGGATTAAATGTTCCTGTTTCTTGTGCAATCAGCACTGTTCTACATCAGTGACTTCACATGTTGGTGCAAGGCACAGTCTTATTATTAAAGTTATTCAGGGAGCAGGGAGTCTGGATTGTCTCACTTCAGGTGTTTCAGAATTGTCTTGAACTTTTACATTAACATTAACAGTGTTTCATTGTTATTTCACCTCCTAAATCTTATAGAAAAGAGACAGTTGTCATCATGTTAGTCTGTAATTTTTGTTGCCAAAAAGTCTGGATTCTGTCGTCCTAACAACTCCGACCACAGGACAGGATTTTGGCCTCGTGAATGAACTTTGTTCTTCACGATGAGGACATTTATTCGAAGCCAGATTCTACTGTATTCCATCCAGTCATGCTCGTTGCGCGGCTGAAGCGATGGCATTCGTCGTCCACCACTTTTTGTCCAGACTGAAATGCACACATCCATTTAATTTTTAATCTACCTCCGCCAGGTTAAAGACGTCACTCATCCAGTGAAATGTCTCCACACCTCCTGGATGGATTGGCTCTTAATTTGGAACACACATTCATGGTTCCTGCCTCGTAGAAATTACATTTGTATATAACTAAATCGTTTTCAGAATTATGCTGTGGTGGCAAATGTGAGCCCTTCCTGGATTATGTTCACAGAAGGCGTTTCTTTGAAAGAAAACACTTATATAAGCATTGGATTCACTTTGGGTGGATGGCAGGCGGACAATGTGCAAACCTGCAACAAAAGTGCTTTGGTTAAGATTAGGAAATATCACCATTTTGTGAAGGTTTAGGTAATAACAGCACTTTGGTTAGGGAACGATTGTCATCTCAAAATACTTACTGGCACACACACACTTTGATGAACACCATGACATTATCATTATGTTAATAAAAATGTGTTTCAGTCAGCATTTCGTTTCCCTCAAACATGTATTTGCTGTTGCATATTATTTTTATATAAACAATTTCTATGAGATAGAAAAAAAGAGACATTAGTCATCATAGCAGGGACAGGATTTTTGCTTCATGAATGAACTTTTAACAGGAGAACATTTTTATTGTGCTGCCTGTCAGACATTGATTTTCTGTCTAGTCTTGCTAGTGGTGTGGCTGTAGTCACTTTCACTTTGGTCCTGAGTCTGAAATACACACATCAGTGGTCAGTGTCCACCAGCCTGACTTTTTTCAGAAGGGCGCTGGTGTCACCACCGCTGCTTTTTTTTTTTTTTTTCAGGAAGCCAGTCATATATTAAATGGGGACTCATCACCTTGGTAACCATGAAAATGGAGGAGAGTCTGCCTGTCTGTTTTTTTTTTTGTTTTTTTTTTCTGACACAACTTGTGTCTGGGCAGGAGAGCAGAGAAAAAGATGTTTTTCAAAGTGTTCAGTGTGTTCATCTCTCAGTACTTCTGTAGCTTCTAACTGAATCTCTGTGGTTTGAAGTTTAGTTTCTCTCCAGCGCCGCTGTTTGTACTTTCAGGTTTCTTATCGTTTCATGTTGCTTTCAGCTGATAGGAGTCATGTTAAGTTACTGCTGATGAAAACCAAACATTTCTGGATTTTACTCCTTCATAATAAAAGCGTTTAGATCACAAAATATTGGAGGACTTTTATTGTGTAGAATTGATAGGAAATAATTTGAGGTTCAACTCAAGACACTCATGTTAATCCCAAACCAAGCCAGCATGTCTGTGGGGAAAAGGGAGAGCAATCATCTTCTGATCAGCGCTCACAGTGAGAAAAAATATAAAAAAAAATAGATTCTGAAAAGCAAAGGGGTGATGCTTTTTTCTTAACTGTACAGACGCTTCATCCCAGCCCCTTTCTGCCAGAAAAAAACACAATGTGGACACTATTTTCATCCAGCAGGTCACAGATTTCACTTTCTCTGTGAAATGCCTCAACATCTAGTGGATGCATCTGCACTAAATTTACAGACATTCACAGTTAATGATGGATGAGGAATCTTGACTTTAATGAGGACTAATTTCCTCTGGTGCCAACATGAGGTGGTCTGGATTGTCTCACTTCAATTGTTTCATAACTGTCCTGAACTTTTATATTAACATAATTTACTTCAAGTGTTTTGTAGTTATTTCACCCCCTAAATGTTCTTAGAAAGATACATTTGTCATCAGATTTGTCTGTGAGTCTGTTTCCTGCACTCTGTCTTCCTAACAACACTGACCACAGGTCAGAAATTTGGCCACATGAATCAGTTTGAACAGCGGCGTGACGAGGAAATTAAACTGAAGCCACACTTTAATGCCTGCGGTTTGTCTGGATTGTCTAACTTCAGGTATTTCTTAACTGTGTTGAACTTTTATATTAATAGAAATTTAATAGTACTTTGTTGTTATTTCGGTGAAGCTGTGTCTATTGTAGATTAGGTTTTGGGTCATTTCTTTTTTGTTTAATCAAAAATTGCTAGTTCTCTTAAATTTTGACTGAATCACAAAAAGTTAGGATTGTAATGAGGTTGCTAACTGAGACTGAGTCTATTTAAGGACTAACAGAGATGTTAAGATAACCTTGGTTAATGTATGTAGAGGTCCTGTGTTTATATTAAAGGTAGAATCTGCAGGATTTGTCCGAGCTGTTCGTAAACACACCAGAAAGATAGCTCATTGTTGGGTCTCATTTCCAGGATGTCAAATACCAAGTTTTTGTGATTGGTGAGGCATCCTGCAATGCAAAATAATGAGAAAATAAAAAAACACAATTGCAAGTTATGCCTGTAAGGTCAGTTTTTGTCTGAGAGCAGATCCCCTGGTTCAAGTCGAGCCTCCAGCTACTTTAAATGTTATGTATGTTATGGAAATGTCATTTCAAGTACATGCCTGTCAGCGCCGCCCCGTCGCGTCTACTAGTACAGAGATGGTTCGAAGACCTGGCAACCTTTCTACTGTTCTCCTTAAAGCTTATCTTCGTTAACTGCCCTTTTATAAGTACTTACTTTTTGTACTTGTATATATGAATGTCTGAAAGTGTGTGTAATCTTGTCTTTTAACTTTTTTCTTTTCTTTCCTTTTTTTTCTTTTCATTACTAATGAATTCAGGTATGCACTGGAGAGCAGGCTTGATTAAGCCCCTCTGAGGGTTTTTGCACCTCTACATCACATTTTATCAGTTTATACATGTGTGAAGTGTTATTTTTTATGTGCGTGAGAAAATCTAGAAATATCCCAGACTCCCTTCTAGGTGGCGTTGTCAGAGAACCTACCCTGCTCACATTCCCTCCTAAATCTTCTGAGAAAGACACATTTGTCATCATATTAGTTTAATTTCTGGTGCCAAAATTCTGGACTCTGTCTTCCTAACAACTCTGACCACGGGTCAGGATTTCAGTCTCATGAACAGCAGTGGAAATTTATTTGAAGCCACATTCTGGTGTTGCCTGTCGGCCATCGATATATTCGATCGATCCATTAAAATATATGAAGAAGCTGTTCTCCAGCAGCTCTTACTTTCCTGATGAACTCCATCTTCCTCCTCGATCTCATGTGAAACAGCAGCTACATGTTTGCTGCATGGTTAAGCTGGCAGCACCCTGCATCTCCCCGCGCTGTTGTTTCAGGTGCTCCGTCTCTCGATGAATAATTAAGAGGACTCAGTGGAGCACAGATAAAGTTCAGTTCAGCTTCCTGGGCACTGAGCCCCCTGCAGAGCTGCGTCCTATAGCCTGCAGCTGTATCTCGACCCTGGGAGCCAAAACAAGAGTCTTAATCAGAAACATGCCTCTGCCTCCGGTCCTCACTGATGATGTCAAGTTGATGCTCTTTTTTGGGGGGGCAGTTTTCCTGCTGACACTTGACAGGAACACTATGATCTGTGATGATCGGTATCCCTCATTTCCTCCGTGTAAGACAACTGTAACCGTCTGAGAATGGACTTAATAAAACACCTCTGAGGTGAGAACAGCTCCATTCTCACCCAGAATCTGTAGCACCCGAGGGACCGGAGGTGGCGATTGAATTTGTGATGAAGAGCGAGCAGAGGAGACAGAGAGCTCTCTGGACCCGGCCGGCGTAAAGAAGTGGCTGCAGGGATATTGATTGGTCAGTGTAATTACTGCTCCATGTTCTGTTTGCTGTGCTGTGCTGGCGACCTCGCGGCCCTCTCATTCATAATGATCATCTTTCTTACTGCTGGTCCCGGGACGAGGCCGCGAGCAAACAGATCAGGTGTCTGACAGAAAGACGAAGTCTGCAGAAGACATTTTAACATGTTTTTAGAGTGAATGTGTGCAGTAGTGATGTTCAGAAGTGATTTTCATCAGGTCCACTCTGCTTTTTTTCCCATTTTATCCCTGAAGCACAGCTTTTTTTACTTGCTGCAGTGAAGCTTGTAGCAGCTACTAATGTAAGAAGTGCTAGATAAAAGTCACTTTTTTTCTATGTAAATTTATCTTTTGGCATGTATTTAGGGTCCAGAAATAAATAATAGAACAATAGTTAACATCATGTTTATTCATGCATAACAATTTATGACAATAAACCCAATGCTATACTCCTGCTGTGACCACACACGCATCAGGATGCACTTATGAATTGTGCGTCATTTGAGTGAACGCCGTCTGGCTGACAATGACACCACACCTCTGTGCAGTGGCATTTTTTAGACCAAAAACTTTGTTTCAATGTTGTCCCAGGCTAAATATTGTCGGATTTACAGATATTAATTCATCATTACAAGGACAACACAGAAGAAAATGTGATTCACTTTGAACTTCTCCTATTTCACAGAATTCACACAACCTCCTGCCAACTTCAAGCTTCAGAGGAAGGATTCCTGCTGTCAGCTGTGCAACTTAAGACCTTTGACTCCTTCTTATGTTTCCTGTTACATAAGATTCAGGGACATGATTAATTTGAATATATGTTCATAATTTTGGCTTCACAAAATATTATTTAAACATTTTGCGTCAAATCTTGCAAGTAACTGTCTTCTAACTGTGTTCATGCTGAACGATAAATTATTTCCACACACAGATTGGAACTTGGCTTCCTCAAAAACAGCATGAATCTCTTTAGCTCAGTGAGATTTGTGTGATTTACTCCAAAGAAAAATCCTCTTATTGATCCTGTTTTCTCACATATTAAGCAAATGATTCCACAGTCTGATCATTTCACATTTTCACCTCATTGAAACAGGAATCCAACCCACACTGAAAAACAGAGGCAAGCTTACGAACGCCTCTGCATGCACATCTTTAGTGTACTGTCACATCCTCCAAAAAAGGGTTCCCCTGAAAGCCATGGTGTAGCTCCAACACTGACAAAACGGGATAAACTTTGATGATCGATTACTTGTTGAAGCTTTTTTTTTTTTTAGGAAAAAATCCCTACCTTCTTAAATCTGAATATTTGCTGGTTTTCTGCTTTCTTCAGACGAAACAAACAATTGGAAGATGTCGCCTTGACTTTTAGAAAAATTGTGAAACAACTTTATCATTTTAGGCAGTTATAACATATTATATAAGATTTTACCAGTGTAACACTTATGCATAAACACATGCAGAGGAGAAAGAGTTGTGTTCCTCTCTGAGGTCAAACGCTGCAGGCATGAATGTATGTCTGCATACAGACTGCACCTCCTCTGGGAGTTAAGGCCTATTAATACTGAATAGGACATCCTATCTCAGCATGTGGGATGTGGTTACATAACAAAGACTGAAATATGAGAAGGTTTTATTGATAAACAAAGGCACCAAAATGCATTTGAGTAAAGAAAAACAAAATGGAAAAAACACCATAAAACTCTCAACTCACATTTCTCAGGAAGTGTCATTTAATTTATGGATTTAAGTTACTGAGCCAAAACGCTGGGAGCATGTAGCGTGATAAAGAGTTCTTATCACAGCTGAGACAAATACATCAGCTGTACAGATTAATTCAGAGACAGGACAGCTTTATAAGACTGATATGAGGTCTGTCCTCATCTCAAGTTACATTAAATGTTAATACCAGTGGACAGCATGAAGGCATTTGTCAGAATGCAACATATGAGCCATCTGACTTCCTTTACAGATGTTGACTTTTTTTTTTTTGTCATTTTTCCAGTTGAACTTTATTCTTGACCTTGAAAACAGAAGTTGACAAAATAATCTCACTGCAGTCGATCATATAACATGATCCTTATCAGCAGATGGAAGCTGATCATTTGTCACGAAATTGTGGAAGTTCAGATTTTCATTTTCTCCGAAGAACTTCACGGACCTCTCGTCGCAGCCGCAGACTTGACTTAGCGATAATTGCGGGTAACGGGTCAGTTCTGGATCTCAGCTTTGCAAGTGTGGGCAGGTTTGTTAAGCTGGACCCGCACAGGACTTTGTATCAGGGGACAGAGGATGCGAAGACCTTCGGGTGCTTTTGATTGGTGACATCAATCGAGGAGCCAATTTTAGAAGTTATGGGAAGTGACAAATTTCTGTCTCTGTTTGCCAACTTTGACACGAGACGACCAGAATGCATCATCCTTCCTGATCTCACTTAACTTCCCATCATTCATTCATAAAATACAAAGTATGTCTCCACCTTTTGACTGTAAGATGTTTTAAGAACAACGTGAGGAAGCGTCTATCATGCCGACCTCTCCCTCGCCTATACAACTTAATTACACCATTGATCCTGACGATTGCCGTTCGATCCTGGCTTTTCTGCTAGTTTATGCCGCTAAGGTGAATCAAAGCAGGAAAACATTTGATGCTGTCCAATTTTATGATCACATTCCTGCTACAGGCCATAAAATGTGCCAGTCATATCATGCACATGCAGGGATTTGGCACTTAAATAGCCTTTACAATGGCAGTAACTAAATATGAGATGCAGTGATTGCCCCGCTCAAATCACGAGGCCAGTTTCAACGAGTGGGTGTCCGCGGCTCCGTGATGATGTTTATGTTGGTTCAGCATCCACAAATGGTTTGTCACTGAAAGCTTGAGAGATAACGCAGTCCAAATATGGCTTCACGGATGAGTGAAGTAAATTAGGAGAGCAGGCGGAGGAGAGGCAGACGGAGAAAAACAGGATGGATGGCTCCCAGGTGAAAAGGTTAGTTGGGGAGACAGGAGGATAATGACTCAGGGGAGGGTGGAGGGTGACGGGGTCATCGCCGTCAGCCCATCTGTTGTTGTGAACCTGCAGTTTAATCGACTGAGTCCAAACTCAGTGTATTTACTGACTGTTTGTTTCCACACGTTTGTCTCTAAAAACAGCAAACAATTCAGGTGTTAAAATGTGAGATAGAAGCAGCAACATAGAGCAGATTATCATCTGTATAATAAAGAGTTTTTGATACTTGATCTCATCATTTTAGACCAACAGTTTATATAGAACTATTTATAGCCAAGACTGTCCCCTGTGACTTGTATGAGAGTTAATTATCTCTGATTACAGCAACATAAACAAAAGTATTAATGAAAACATAACCAATTATTTTTTTATTTCATTTATGGAATAATTTAAAGGCCTAATGAATCCCAGAATCCTGCCACTGGATCGACAAAAAACTCTCTCAAATGTAAAAATGTTCTTCTTCTCCTTGTCTTAAACTAAGATAAATTCTAGTTTAAATTATGGGTTTTGGACCATCGGTCAAATAAGAAACAAGAAATCCGATGACATCGCCTTGGGTTCTGGGAAATTATGAAGGAAAGGAACCAGCAGGTTAATTGATTAAGAAAATAAGTAGGGATGCACCGATTGACTGGCCAGTTTTCAGTGTGACCGTCCAGTCAGCGTCATATATCTGATTCTGTGTTGGACATATTCACAAACATACTCCGGATCACATCATGTGTGCAGCAGACAAACGGACCGTAACATCAAAGTCACAACAGCACTGATCACAGCCACACACACTCAGACACAGGTTTGCATGAAGTCAGTGTTAGCGATAGAGTCCAAGAACAGGATAAAGAAAAGACAGTTTACAAGGAGTTGGAGCAGCTGAGTGGCTGACAGTGTTGGCAAACAGCCGTAAAGTTTCAGCTCTCCATGCTAATGTTAGCCAGCAGCAGACTGCTGTTCACAGACTGACAGTTAAAATCTCACCTCCTGTTCCTGTGTTGATGAGTCTCAATTTCCTTGTTTAACTTTTCCTTCTGTTTTTCTCAATGCAAAGTTTTTCTACAGCAGCACAGCTTCATTTTCCTGTTTCTTTACATCTGCTTCCACATGAGATCACGTGAAATTGTATCCTGCAAGATCCTGTGAGATTCCACAAGATCTCGCAAGATCACATTCCCTCTAGTACATAATCTTAATAAAATAATAAAATAAAGCCTGGACTTGGAGGACTTTTGGAGAAAATTTAAAATAGTTTTTAATAAATATTTTGTAGTTGGTGTTTTATCATGAATATCCTATTTATTTTTGCAAAAATGTTTGTGAGTGCTGTCAATTACAGTGGTTAGAAATCAGAATGAATCAAAAGATTATTTTTCAATGCAAAATACTTTAATTTCAAGACTTCAAAAACTACTATCTGCTAAATCCAACCTTAATTTAAAATCTAGTGTAGTATTACAAAGCAAATCTAAAAATGATGTCACTGATCACTGATGTGTTTTAAATAATTTTTGGACAACAATGGGGCTCTGTGACACAAAGGAGGAAGATCAGGCTGTGATACACACACACACACACACACACACACACACACGCAATATTTGTTATTCAATTGATTGTTTGTTTTGTTTTTTTCATTAGATTTGATGACAACAAGAAAAATACAGAATATCATCAAACCAATCAAACCAAGTTCACAGTCTACCAAATCCATCAGTTTCCCTTCTGTTCCCTGCTTTTTAAATTAAAACACTGACTCCGGGCCCTTTTCTCTGTCTCAACCTCATTTTCCAGGCGAAGCGCCAAGGTCATGATCGACTGGCCCAATGTGACGGCGTCCGGCCACCGGGAGGAGGGCCTGAAACCTGAGGAGCTGCAGAAGTCCAAGTGTGTCCTGGGCTTCATCCCCGTCATCTACTACAGCATCCTGCTCTGTGTGGGAGTACCAGGTACACGGTCATGATGGCATGTGGTGGGAACTGTGTGCAGATGAAGTGTTAACTCTCGTAGCTTTATTCTGCAGGGTTGATTAGTCGATCTGTCTCAGATGTGAAGCAGGGAGCAGGTGAGCTGGATGAGGACCAATCAGGAAACCAGGAGAGTGAGGGAGGCGCCACGCCCACAACACAGAAGCACAGAGGCACAGTTCCTCTCCAGAAAATATTCCGCCACATATTTTTTTAATTGTGTGGCTCTTCTAGACTTTTCAAATGTTACTGGACCAAACAGATGAAATCCTGATAGAAGTCATTTTTCAGGGGGCTGTGACTCCAGTGCCAGGACTGTAGAGCATCACATGGCGTTGTCATTACACAGTTTGGTGACCACGTCCTGTGATGAATAATGAGATTGGCTCCCATCCTCTGGGAATCCCACAGGTATCCTGTGACCCACAGGATTCCCAAAAAACTGTCAGCTTCTAGTGGCCACTTCTTACATAATGGACTTTAAAGGTCAGCGTATTAATCATTGCACTGCATGATTTTATTAGTTGGATTTGCACTGAACCACAGCTTGAATCTCTGCATTGATATCTATTTATAACAGAAGACAGAAGAAATCAATACAGCAGTGAGTTAGAGGGACATGACAGAGCTCTAATGGACCAGTGAGACATTGTTGGAGCACGGGACCGAGCTCTGATGGCTCTTTTCACAGGTCACAATAATCTAATCATCTGATAATCACTTTGTTTATGAGTATTTATCCGTCCATCGATCCCTGCAGCCAGCTGTCAGCGTGATGGACAGCGTTCACCTCAGCATTGTTCTCATTACTGAGCTTCCTCCACAAGTCGATGGCGGTCATTTGTTATCGATCCAGCTGGGATTTAGACGGAGCGGTGTCCAAAACAAGCGGACGTGTCACCAAAGCATCCAGATGCGTCACGTAATTGTTCCCAAAGGGAAATAAATATTAAAGGCCAGCGGGCCAGAGTCAACAGCTGGGTGAGTGACGAGGTCCGAAGGTCTGAGTTATTTAAATAAATACAGTGAAAATGTCACGCTGACGACAAGACAACAGACTGCAGATACAGTACAGAGGAGATGCTGTGTTAGATGTGCTGCGAGGAGACAAATGAAATCAATGGTGTGTAACTTACACTGTGATTATTTTTTCCCCACAAACACACCACAGTCTTTAAAGGGACAGTTCTGATTTTATAAGTGTGGTTGTCTGAGGTATTTAGCTACAGTCAGCGTTGATCGATACGCCTCCAGTTTGTGCTGCTGTGGTCAGCGGCAACACCTGTTTTATTTAATGTCGTGTTTTGAGGGGTTAATTCAGATTCACCAAAGTCAACTAATAAAGATGAACACCTGTGTTCTGCAAGGTAAAATCACTGCTGGTGGACATTGGTGCTTTTAAAAAGAGCAATATTTGACATAACGAAAATTCTTGCCATCAGAAATGGCAAGAAAAGTGGGGTTCAAGATGAAACCACTTATGCAGTTGGACAAAGGGGTCAGAAATCCATTTGCCAGAAGTCAATTTTTTACTTGCCCATCAATCATTTAGTCTACAAAATGATAGAAACGAGTGAAAAATGTCGATTGAGTCCAAGGTGATTTCTGTAAATGACTCTTTGTGCCCGTCCCAAACCAAAGAGATTCGGTTTTATTTGAAAACCGATTCCCCAGATTTTTTCATGCAGTTAAATATAATAAAGAGCAGAAAATGTGATCTAATTCTCCTCTTCTTTTTATGTGTTTCTCTTTGTTTCCATCAGTGAACATCCTCACAGCGGTGGCTCTGTCCAGACTGGCGTGTCGCACTAAGAAAGCTCTGTACTACTATCTACTGGCGGTGACGGGCTCAGATATTCTCTCCCAGCTCTTCATCATCTTCGTCGGCTTCCTGCTGGAGACGGCGGTCTTTCACCGCGACGTCCCCGCGCTCCTGCTGCACTCCGTCAGCGCCGCCGAGTTTGCCGCCAACCACGCCTCCATCTGGTCCACTGTACCCCTCACCGTGGACCGCTATGTGGCGCTGTGCCACCCCCTCCTCCACCGCCAGATCAGCTACCCGGCACGGGCCAGGAAGATCATCGCGGTGGTGCTGGTGGTATCGCTCGCATCGGGCGTGCCGTTCTTCTGGTGGTCGGACATGTGGAGGAACAGCCACCCGCCCACCGCGCTGGACACCGTCCTCATCTGGACCCATGTGACTATCATCTACTTCCTGCCCTGCAGCATCTTCTTGGTGCTGAACTCTCTGATCATCCACACACTGAGGGCGAGGCAGCGGCAGCAGCCCTGCCAGGAGGAGCACGGGCCAAAGTCCGCGCCTCGTCACCGACTTGGGAAAACGACGGCGATGCTGCTCGCCATCACCTCCGTGTTCTCTGTGCTGTGGGCTCCCAGGACGATCGTGGTCATCTACCACCTGTACGTGTCCTCAGTGCACAGAGACTGGCGCGTCCACCTGGCCTACGACCTGTCCAATATGCTCGCCATGCTCAACACGGCCGTGAACTTCTTCCTCTACTGCTTCGTCAGCAAGCCGTTCCGCAACGCCGTGCGGGACGTCGTGCTGCTTAGGGGGGGCCCACTGTACCCACGCCGCACTCTGCCGCAGCAGCAGGCCCACACCAACGCCTCCATCTCCTCTCTGTACAGTGGGAACAACAAGCGCTCACAGCGGGACTCCACCCCCCTGTCACCTCGCAGGGCCAGAAAGCCCTCATGACCCCGTGACCCCCCCAACTCTTAAACCGAAACACCCATCATCCCACGGTCCCTGAGCGCTTCTGACCCCAGGGACGAGAACCGCGTTCCAGCTCCGACTGTGGACAGCTGCCAGTCAGCCCTGGAGCGTTCTCAAAGTTCCTCAAATGAACTCACAAGAAGTTTGGGGTTTTTTGTATGATATTATGTCACCGGTTGATGTTTGTCCACGTAGATCAGATAACATGACAGCGTATTTATTTTTCTTTCAAAAGAATTTGACAAAATAAAAATAGGTTTTTGGTATTTTTTCTTTTCCATACATGGTAGTAATGTGGTAAAAAATATTTTTATATTGTTACGAGAAAAAAAGAAAAGAATAACAGTTTGTTTTGTCTGTGATTGATCCAGTAGTTAGACCTGACCCAGTCCTAGTTTCATCATGTCAAGTGGCATTCAGTTTCCATCAGTCTTTTTTAATTACCCTAATATGACATCCACTCTGTATGGAAACCCATATCTGCAAGTAAAAAAGAAAAAGACATTATTATGAGGAAAAAAGTCAAAAATAATGAGTTAAAGTCATGAATATGAGAAGAAAAGTCAAAATCATGAGATGACTTAAAAAGTGATAAATTATGATATTAGATTACATAAATGATTAGATTTGAAAAAGTCAGCATCATGAGATAAAGTCCTAATTATGTGATCAAAAATTGAAATTTCAACCTTAAACTTTTTTATCTCATAATCTTGACTTTTAATCTCTTAATTGTGATGATGACATGGGGATATTTTTTTCTTTTACTGGAGGAAATTGGTTTCCACAACTCTGGAAGCAGCTAAGAGGAAGAAATGAGAGTTTTAATTTGAATTGGCTGCTATTTCTGCTGAAAGTCCAAAAGACAATCCGCCCCGCTGAGCACAGCCAACCGAGCAAAGAAAAGCCACTCCATCTCTGCGGGCACAAAACCCCACAGCTGCTGCGGCGAGTGTTTATTTTTCATGAAATGTAACTCGATGGAGCCTTAAATGAAAGCTTGCTGTTGAAGCGGCGGGAGTGAAGACCTCGCTCTTCAAACAGCCCCTCCGCTACATCGCCACCAACACGGCCTCAGCTCTGCCTAAACAAACCACAGATTAGCCTGATGGTCTGCACACACACACATACATCTAAGTACACACTCTCATGCATGTACGGACACACACACACACACACACACACACACACACACACACACAGATGTCGGCTGGTACATTTCCATCTGATGCAACAGGAGTTTTCATGTAACATCATCGCAGTTTGATGCCGAATGAGAGATCTGCACTTAAACGTCTTATCTGCATGAATGATTTAAAGTTTCAAATGAGCCATCTGTTGTTGACGTATATATTTTTAATTAGTGCCTGCGGGAAAAGTGAGCTGTGCTGTCACTTTGATTTTTCATGCAGCACTAATATGTTCTGGTCCAATTGTGATGTTAAATAATGAGTTATTTCTGCAGTCTGATAAATGTCTCAACATCAACTCCTGACTTTTAAAGGAACACTGCAGAACATTCAAGGCTACTGTAGACAAAGAACTGCTCATAACTGTCATGTACAGTATATATTTCACATCCTGTGAGGTTCACAGCTGAGATATGAACAGTTGTTGTAAATCACTGGATTTGTACGTGTTGTATTTGTACCTGGTGCTGTGATGGTGTTGTCTTAACTTGTGCTTTAAATGACTGTTTTAGTCTTACATAGACATAGACGGAGCTTCGCAACATTTTTCACCATTTTCTGGCATTTTATGGACCAAACAACTAATCGATTAATCAGGAAAATGATCAACAGATTAATTGATAAAGAAAATAATCATCACAGGAAAGACTTGAATCCAAGCGTGGAGCTCACAGTGTGTCTGGATTTTTCAACTGACAAGATTGTGACAGGGTTAATGAATCGATTGTTAGTTGCAGCCCTGATTGTAACATGTTAGTCATGACAACATTAAGGCATCCTTGGTAGTTTTTCTGCCCTCAAGTCTAAAAAAACAAAATATAATGATACAGGTTTCATATTTGTAATAATAGAAATTACCTCCAGATTTCATGGTTTATTATGTGATAATTAACAAGTACTGTGTCGTGTGGGTGTTAATTATGGTATAATATATTAAATTTGTGGTTGATTTCAAAGAAAGTTCAAAAATGTGAAATGATGATTGCTTTTACTTACATGAAAATGACACTTGCAAATTATTCCATACTTGCCATGAAATTTGGGGGTAATTTGTGAGTAAATTCAGATACATTTCCAATATGTTGCTTTGTAAAAACATATTTAATTCTACACAATGCAGTGTAAAGCACAGTACATTATATATACATCTGTCTCTGAGTATAGATCATTCTGACCACCCATTTAGGCTCAGAGTTTCCAGTGCCTGCTCTCGTCCCCCCACAGTCCTCTCTGTGTTTACTGTATCAGTCAGAGAGACAGTGTTATCTCCCCTGTGTGTCCCCGTGTCAATCTGCTCACGTCTCCCCGCGGTCGTCCCACACTGAGTTCTGAGAGCCCGTACACAGATGTAGAGACAAACCGTTTCTTTGAAGATGTCTCCTGCTGCCTGACAGTAACAGAGGGGGGAGCATGTAGCGGCGACCTTACGTCGGTTATGACGGTGGGGGTCAGAGAGACGACTGGATAAACAGTTAAGACCGTAATGTGATGCTAAGATGTCAGAGCAGGCTTTGATTAAAGTTTAATGGAGGTTTCACACACACACACACACACACAGAGCTGTGAGGGAGGACAGACCTGAGGACATTAAACAGCAGGTAAAACCCCACCGACCACACGTCCCCTGCCTGCCTGCCACCTGTCCTCTGTGCCTGTTCAAACACCTGGTTATGTCCCCTGACTCTGCTCCTATTCAGCCCTGCGTGCTGCTCAGCAGGTGTCAGGAGACATCAAATGAAAAGACAATGCACCACAGAGAGTGACAAGTGTGTCCTATCAGACCAAATTATCTAAATACAGGAAGGACTTTATGGACAGTTCAAGTTTCCATTGATAAATCCACTTTATAAGTTTATTCAAACACTTTAACAATCAAGAGAAAAAAGAAAACTATAGATCTGCAGATGTTGGTAAAATCGATGTAGACGGCAGCGAAGTTCAGCACGTTTTCAATCAAGACGACACGTGAAATAAAACTTCAGTAATATTAAAAAAGCTCACTGCACTTTATTATGGAGCTTTTAACAGAGTTTAAGTGGAAAATCTCTGGAACTCCTCAACCTGCAGACAGCCGACAAAAATTTCCAACATGCAAGAAATCCACCGTTCGACAGTCAGAATGGTGACCATTAGCCAAATAAATGAGAGATCAGACGTCAAACTGAGAACCATTAAGCAGAAATTCAGAATGAGTCAGTGAAGCTTCATCTGTACAGTGTCTAACATTCAGAGACAGACGTTCAAATCCACTCTCCATCCAGTGTGGCTCCTTTTAACCATGAAGACAAACTTTATGTTATCTAAACTTCACTACCCCCTCACCCTGTGGTCGCTCAGCTACGAGCCCTGTATCCTCAACCTTACATTCACGAAAAATCAAAACAGCAACAACAGACTTTGCCAGAGATTATTTTGGCATTGAGTCAGTTTATTGAGACGTACATGTATGATGTTTGCGTGGGAGACTGCTATGACTCATGGGAAGCAGCGATGATTAGTTAGATTTTTGGAAACGTTGCAGCACAGGGATTGCATTCACATAGATTAGTTGAATTTGCTGTTTCTTCTTTGGATTAGGCGGGTTAGACGGATTTGTTGGTCACGATAGTCCCGCCCCCAGCCCCTGATGTTAGCAGGTCTTCTTGGTTCTAGACCAGCAAAGTGTCGGTGCCGCTCTCGAACCAGCTTTCCTGGCCGAGAGTCGGACTGGTTTGAGTTTCGGCACCGGCTCTGAACTGGCCCTCGAACTGCCTTGGTGGACAATGGGTAACTGACATGCTGCTACCCCAATGCAACAGAGGTGAAGGAAGTTTCATTTCTGTTGCTCAAATAAGAGACATTACTTTTGAAAAACTCAACAGCAACACTGTCAAAAAATCCACAGCAGGCAGCTTTCACAGGAAGTATATATATTATATATTTTTAATTAATCATATAAAATAATGAAAGCCATCCACATTCAGAACATTTTTAATTTAGTATTTTCTATGATGTTGGAGCATCCTTGAATGCACCAGCCAGGAAAGTTTGCAGCACACACGCCAGCAAAAGTACAATCTTTTAAAAAATGTTTTTCTCCACTAACTTTTTTGACTTTAACTTAAATATTGAACAACCTGTAATGAATCCTGTGCCGTCACTGTGGATGTACAGTCAGAAATCAGTTTGTTTTACAGCTGCAGTGAATTTCAATATGATTAACGCTTAAAGGCATGCTCTCCTGCATGTTGGCTTGTTAAAGTGTCTTCATTTGCATCGTTTCATGTCTCTGTTGTCTTTTGGCACCGTTGCAATGCAGAATGATCCTGTCTGTAAGCACTGAGAAGAGTTTTATATGGAGAAAAATAAATGTTTAACACAGGATGGGCGCAGTTTATTTTCAAATGTGGAGTCACAGAGGAGCAGAGCACAGGAGATTCTCTATCAGGTGGGTCTGTTTTACTTTAGATTACTGAAAAATCTAAACAATTCTCCTCGTGTAGCTTCCACTCTGAGGACCTGGCTTCAGTTTAGACAATTTTTTTTCCATTTATGTTCTCATGTCGAGTAACCACGCCGTCCTCCCAGCCAAATTAGCTTCTGTGTTTGCACAATGAAGAATTTGCCTCACTAAATTCTGTGACCTCTATATAGATGGCATTTTTGCCGCTTATTGTGCCCATACCAAATTTAAATGACAATACTCAAGTTAGCCACTTTGACCATTTTTTCCCAAAACTTAGATTAAATCCAAGCTATGGTTCTTCATCAGACTCATTATATTAAGGCAGACCTGACCCACATGTCCTGGTCTTGTAGTATTTGTTTTAGGGTATGCTAATGACAAATAAAATAAAAGATGTGCTTATTTTTGTAACTCTTTATGCTCAGAGAAGGATTTTGTTGGGATGGAAATCATCACATCTACTCAAAGCCTCGGCTTGGATGAACGACATGATGTCTGTGAACAACTCTGTTTTTTTCTTGAATAGAAATATACATAAAAAAGAACAAATGTGCACGTCCACATTAACCTCCAGGTGTAAGACAGAGGACATAGATCAGTGGGTGCTGTGGATGTTTTATCTGCCTGGTTCACAGCTATAATTTTATGTAGAGATATAATACTGCACATACCGTAACACATTTATAATAGAAAGGTCAGGCAGTAATGTTTTTGTCCTTTCAGTGAAGGACGCTCTGCAGCAGATCACTCCTCTCTAATGTCTCTCTAGGGTTTTGGTTCAATGAGACAATGAACGGGTCAATAAGAAAACTCCCTGAAAGACGTCCACAGATGATATGATGTGGGACGAGCTCAGGAATGAGACATGTAGGTGGTGGAGGTCAGACATGGAGATGAAAACAGAGATGATCTAAATCTAGAAACAGACAGAGAGCCACAAGGAGCCAGAGCAGAGAAATTCATCCCCAGTGAAAGCCTGTTGGAGGACTTAATGACGAAGACTTGTGAGAGACACGTGGAGGAGCAGAGAGGAGAGCAGGAGAAGCCGTCCGCTCTCACTGAGGGAAATGAAGCAGGAGAAATCAGCTGTTGAGCAACACATGTGAGTGAAAGTAAACTGGAGGAACATAAAGAGCAGGAGGAGCTTTTATCTGGCGGACTCCTCCTTTAATCATTGACCAAGCCCTCAAACGCAACAAAATCTTCACGTGTACCGACAGAACTTTAAGCTAACAAAATTCTCTGCCAGATTCAACACTGACCTTTGATAGAGACTGTATACGACTGCATAAGAAAAATAAAGTGAAAATCAAAGAAACTGTTGAAAATGTTTGCAACAGATTGTTTTTTTTTTTTTTCATTTTAAAAGAGCCTTACTTACAGGGGAGACAGATGTTAATTGACTGATATAGTTTTTTATTTTGCAGAATGTGAAAAGCTACAACAAACAGTAAAAATAAAAGTTCTCAAAAAATAAGTTAGAAAATAAGAAAGAACAGGAAACCTGTACAGCAAATTCAGTAAAGAAATTCTCAAAAGACAACAGTTTACATGCTGGAAGAGGAGCAGGAGGAAGTATTTTTTTAACACACGCCAAAGTAAGTAAATACAATAACAACAACAAAAAATGTATTGCCAAAGTATATAAAAAAAACCACAATGTATGTATATATACACAAGAGTACAGAAATGTCTAAAGTTTTGATTTCTTTTTTTTTAAATATTTCTCCAAAAATTGATTTGGTGGGTCAGTGGTTGAAGTGGTTACATTAATAATTTATTATTATTATTACAGCGCCACCTATAGGTCCTCAAAAATGTCCCAGACTTTATGTGCAGCTGTCATCTAAATTTGAAGCTCCACACTGCTTTCTAGAGTTGTAAATGAGTTATTGGATGATTGAGGACAAAAAGTGTCTTGAACTTAATCCTGGAGAGAGGAGCTGCTGCAGGAGGTGAAGCCGTCTGTAAACGGCCACATGATGGAGCTGTTGGATCTGAATCAAACATCATTTGTTCCTCGGCAGGACAAACTTTTCACCAGATTAACAATAAAACCCACAGAAGGATCATACAAATCCATACCGAGCTTGTAGTGGTACTGTGAAACTTGTCTGGACATGCAGCTGTAGTTATAAAAGTGCAACAGTTTAAATATTCAGATACTTTACTTAAATAATACGCACAAACATCTGTGTGCTCCACATGTATTAAACTATTTTTCAGGTCACTGTTAAAACAAAAAAAGTTGTGAAAACTCTAAATTTCAAGGCAATGGACTACAGTAGATTTCTGACTTTTGAGCTGAACCAATCAATCAATTAAGGCTTTAATTTTTCAGGTACTAAATAAAAAGACAAATCAGGATCTTAGCTCACTGTGACCAATTTTTTAATTTATTTATATATTTTTTTACTTTTACTAAACATATGTCAGCAAAACTTTTTAAAGTTTATTTTAAAACTTAAGCGTTTGAGTTGGGCTCAAAACTTAAAAACTGATTTCAGTGCATTTAAAAGTTTAAGTTGTCTCAACTTTTTAATTGTTTTGAGTCTTTTTTTTAAGTTAAAAAAAACTCAGAATTCTTAAATGTGTATATTTTCTGGTTTCTTTACTCCTCTCTGACTATAAAGTGAATATTTTTGAGTTGTGGACAAAATAAAAGGATTTTTTTCCCCCACCATTTTCTGACACTTCGTGGACTAAATAACTAATCGATTCATTGAGAAAATAATCAACAGATTAATCGATGAGCAGGTTGAATAAATCAGCAGGTAATAAGTAGTAACTGTATTGGATTACATTTTTTTAAAAAAACCTCCCAAGCCTGTTATTATTAGTTTTAAAGTAGTTTGAACTACTTTTTTGTAACTTTGCAAAGATTTCAGAGTAACTTCATTTACTCTGGTCTGGACACCAGATGTCCCCACACACCACTCACACTCCAGCCTCATGTGTCAGTCTGTTTCTACTGTAAATATTCATAAAGACATATAATAGAAACATTCATTCCAATAGAACCACTTAACTGATAGAAATAATGTAGAAAATTAGATACTGCGAGAAAACTATTCATGCACGCTGTGTGTGTGTGTGTGTGTGTGTGTGACAGAGAGAGAGAGAGAGAGAGAGACCATCACAGCAGTCAGATCAGATGGTCGCGCTTGAAGGATCTCAAACTTTTATTTCTGCATGTGATTTGAGGTAAACTGTTCTGGAGTCAGTGTGAGGAGGTTTTCTGTGAGGTTTGGACGCACAGTGGAAACTTTATGTGACTTCTGTGTTTAAATTTCGAGGATTGTTTTTTTTTTTTTTACCGTCAGCTGCGCCGTTTGGAGCAGCTGAAGAGAAGAGGAGCAACAACAACCAGCACAGAGGAGCAGAAGTCTGCAGATCCAGGTACATCAATACATCACACTGATCTGTGTGCTTTATTTTTCATATTACGCTAATTTAATGGTTCAGTTTTAAATTTTCTGTGCATTTAGAAATATGTTCAATCGATTCAGTTTTATATATTAGTGCTGATGGGCTTCAGTCAAAAAAAACAGTCTACTTTAAGTGCGCAATAACTTCACCATATGAAGAGTCCGAGGCTTTTATTCTGAATATTTATCTCTTTGTGTTTGTTTTACATGCAGGTTAAAGTGTGTGTGATGCTCATTTATATCCATGAACACCTTTTCAGATGGGAAACAGTTTTTAATGGTAGAAAATACTTTTTAAAAAATATTTAAATCAGCATATAGACTAAAGTGTGCACAATGACGAAGAAGGGGGCAGCAAGTAACGACTTTCTCGGTTAATCGATTAGTTGTTTGGTTTATAAAACATGAGAAGATGGTGAAAAATGTTTCCCAACGTCCACAGTGACATCCTCAAATGTATTGTTTTGTCTACAACCTAAAGATATACAGTTTACTTCGAGAGGAGAGTAAAGAAACCAGAAAATATATTTACATTTGGAGCTGAAATCTGAGATTCTTTTTTCTGAAAAATGACTCAATAATTGATCAATTATCAAAATAGTTGGCAATTAATTTAATAGTTAACAACCAATCGAGTAATCAACTGATTGCAGCTCTAATGAGGAATTAGTAGCACAAGATGTACGGAGTTATTGAAGAAAATTTGGGGTTTTTTTCAAAATAAAAGCTTCATCATGCAGATGTGCATGAAGTGAAGCTCCTGCAGGATATCAGTGTGTTTTGTTTAATGGCTGCTGAAGTTGTGCTAAACAGCTGAAAATGAGATGATTAATATTGATTAGATAGAGTCATCGATCATGGCACCAAACTCAGTGACAGTCCTGTCCAGTGAAGGACCTGGGGGTCACTGTCTCTGTGCGTTCTATCATGTTGCATTTAAGTGCTGATCAGAATGCTAAACAATAGCAACACATGATATTTAACCTGTGTTAGTTTAATTGATCATAATGTATTAATCAAGCAACAGATCCTGACTCTTGATTTTGACACAGGGCCCCTCAACAAGTACAAATGCAAGATGCTTATCATTCAGTTTCCAGCAAACATTTTCTGTGACGCTCGGGGCCCCTGGGAGTCCGAGGTCCCCAGCAACAGTGTGTTGATTAGTGTGTGATAGGATTCACAGTATTTACATTTAAGCTGTTGAGAAAACAAACTAATCACATCGACAATTCAGCCTCTGATCACATCAATTGATCCTTATCAGCAGATGGGCAAGTTACTCTTAAAAAGTAAAACTAGTACTTTATTTATGACTTAGTATCAAAAGGAATCAGTTAAATAACTTGAAGAGGTGGAAGTAACTAGTTACAAGTACTCAAGTGAGTGTAATTAAGTATTTTTGGGGTACTTGTACTTTTATGAGTATATTTTTAAGTCTACTTCTACTCGTACTTAAGTATGATTCACACTATGTAAACTACAACCCATTTTATAAACCACAACAATTAGGCAAAATTGCAGCTGATGAGGATCATGTGATGTGACTAAAAGCTCCAGAACAGTTACGTTATAACTGAACCATGTGGTGAGATTGTTTACTTCTGAACTGATGTTTCCAAGGTCAAGAATGATCCTGACAGAGGAGGTGATCTATTGGAAAATGAGAGATGAGTTTCATCGTTATTTTGCTGATTTCATTTTCATTTTAATTAATCAGAGGTAACCAGAGACTTCACTTTCCATGCAAATGAATTATCTGAACTTTATCACAACTTTTGCATGAAAAAAGTCACCAGTTGGGAGTCATCTGTATCATCTGTGTCATCTTTATCTGATCTAGGTAGATGAATGAGATGATGAAGCTGAGTGATGGAGTATGTGAGATATTTTTAAGCCAAACTGTTGCCTTGTTCCTTCATTTTTTTTTTGTTTCATGCTGCCTTGAGTTCGTTCTTTCATAATTGCCTAAAACCAGTTGGTCCTTGAGTTTGCCATGGTAACAGAGGTGAAAACAACTTTGAGCTTTAATGAGTGCGTTGTACTGTATCATCACAAGCTGTTTCTCAGTTTGACAAGCCTGAAATCTCAAATCTCTCTGTGTGTGATCAGAGGTCACACCCTAAAATGAAAAACTGACCAGCAGCTTGTTTCCTGAGGGACTGACAGCTCCCACAAAGCCTCTGACAATGACCAACAATGACCACAAAACTAAGGAAACAAATGTCAGGAAAAAAAAGGCTGATTTCTCTATCCCAGAAGGATCCTTGTTGTGATTGAGTCACAGAAGTTAGAAAGACCGAACGTCTGCCACCGCACTTCTATCGATTTGGCTCAGAGAGACGTGTCTTCGGTTCAGTGTAATTAGATCTGACGGGGACAAAAAGAACCAGCCAGACACAGCAGAAAGACAAGACCGGGGCTGAAGAGATGTTTATGCACAAAGCAGACAAACTTTAAAGAAAACATTTCAAATATATATATATATATATGTATATGTCCCTGAGTGGATGGACATAGTTCAAAAAGATTATACTATGGAACAACTGACTTTTTGTCTAAGACATGCTCCCAAAAATTGTGAAAAATGCTGGAAAAAAATGTACTCTGAAGTGATTTCTTTATGTACTTTTGTTTGGAGCATTTTGTTTCTGTACTTTTCTTCTGCATGGATTACTCTGTCTTTGCATAAATCAAAGTCATGGATTATAAAGACTGCTGGTGTCTCAACGGGTAACCCACAGATTTTGATACTGTGTTGTAACCCTGATTCTTTTAATTTTTAATCTGCATGTTTGCCACTTAACTTCACCCCATGTGTTGACCCTTGATCTGTCTGTTGTGTTTTTGTCAAAAAAAAGTTTAAAAGTTTGAAAGACAGTGGAACATTTTGAGTTTATGAGTGTTTGGATTGGAAATGTTAAAACTGTTTTACCCATAGTTCTTTTGGTTAAATGCACTTTCACCTCATCGATTCAGCTGGAATCTCAATGTACAGAAACAATATTTGTCGAAAGATCCCACAAATGATTAACGTCAGTCCTCTGAGGTCCTGGATGCAGACTGACTCTTTCTGACTCTGAATAACAGTTAAGTCATTTGTAAACATCACTACAAAGGTTTTGTTTAGAATCCCATGTGTGTCTGTGTGTATACTGACTCATGCAAGTGTTATATTTGCATAATCGGGTGTAGACTACAGTATCCTATTCCAGTATTAGTGACGTATTTGAGTCTTTGTTAAGATCCGTCCACATCTGACCTGTCTCAGACTCTCCCTGCTTGTCTGTCTGAACAGCTGCTGTCAGGATCCCGAGACGTCTCCTTCAGTCTAACAGTAATCATGGCGGCCAACTTCACCCCTCAGGGTTGTGGCCCTAACGTGGACTCGCTCTACTACAACCTGTGTGACATCACCGTGGTGTGGGGCATCGTCCTGGAGGCCTTCGCGGCGGCAGGCATCGTCTTCTCCTTCGTGCTTCTCATCTCGCTGCTGGCCAGCATTCCCTTCACGCAAGACAAGAACCGCAAGAGCTCGGTGGCTCTCCACGCCCTCTTCCTGGTCTGCACCACCGGGCTCTTCTGCCTGACCTTTGCCTTCATTGTGGGGAAGGACTTCTCCACCTGCGCGTCACGGAGGTTCCTCTTCGGGGTGCTGTTTGGCGGCTGCTTCGCCTGCCTCCTGATGCAGTGTGTGAGGCTGAACATCCTCGCCAGGCGGAACAGCGGGCCCCGGGTGTGGGTGTTATGTCTGGGGGCATTGGGGCTGTGGCTGGTGGAGGTGGTCATCAACACAGAGTGGCTGATCATCACTGTCGTGCGCAACCCACAAACGCCACTCAATGCCACAGCCGACTTTGACAGTGACACGGCTATACCTTGCAACATCGCCAACGAGGACTTCGTCATGGCGCTAATCTATGTGATGACCCTGATCCTGGCTATTGTGGTGGCAAGTTTCGCCATCATGGCGGGCAAACACAAGCAGTGGAAGAGGGAAGGCGCCTGCATCCTTCTATCCAGCTTGTTCTCGGTGGGTATCTGGGTGGCCTGGATCGTCATGTACATCTATGGGAATGAGAGGAGCGGCAGGCCCACGTGGGATGACCCCACCCTGGCCATCGCCTTGGTGGCGAACGCCTGGGTGTTTCTCATCATCTACACCATTCCTGAAATCTGCTGTTTGACCAGTGTTGATGAAAGCCAGCAGGTTTTTGGGGAAGATCTGTACCCGAACCGAGGAGTCGGCTACGAGACGATCCTAAAGGAACAGAGCTCGCAGAACATGTTCATGGAAAATAAAGCTTTCTCTATGGACGAACCCAACCAAGGTATGTAGCCTGTTCACACCTCAGTGCTTCAAATGTTGTGTATTTTACCTTGATAGTTAACTTAAAGCTTTCTGTGGTGTAGCTGAATTGTTTTGCATGTCAAGTATTCCCTCAAAATCAGAAATCTTTGCAGAAATCTTGTGTATAAAACTCGTCTGTTCTGTCACAGAGGATGGCAGCTTTGATACAGAACTGCTTTATATTCTTGCTTGATCTGGCTTGGACTTCAATGACTTGTGACTCCACTTGGACACCATCTTGAGCTGGTGACGATATTTGAAGTCAGAGTTTACGCAGTAGGGGTCAGGGTTGGAGCCGTGCTATCCCGCTCAAACACCCAGCCGACTCAAGCGCGAGCAGGACTCAGCTGTCAATCATGACGTGAAACCTGCTTTTTATAGCATCAAATAACTAATAAACACCAAACTGATAAAAAAAAAAAAACACTTGAACAAACACCAGTGTGATAAGAACTAACTAAAATGATGGGAAACCATCAATGGGAAAAATATATTTGATGTACTTTGATGTTTTAGTTCAGCCCAGGTCCTAACATGGACGATCAAGATGTTTTGGAGTTCTCATGTTGTCAATTTCTATATGTATTAATGGTTTGAACCAGTCCAACCTCATCAGTTAGGATGGATTGGGCTGATTTTGGAGCTGTAGCAATGAGATGCCCCGTCCTTCATTTTCTCAGGTGTGACTCCAGCCTGGTGCACATTTTCATTTGGCAGGAAACAGTTTTCACTCCCACTTTTGCCTGTAAATCAAATATTTGCTGGGTTGAAAACTGAAAAGCGTTTTTGTTTGTCTGTGAGGTAATAACTGAAAGGTAGTTTAAACACATCAGTACATTTACTTTGCATGTGATACATTAGTCACACAGTAACCTCCCTCCTGACTTCATATCGCACTGGAAGTTCATTATAATGTGGCTTACATCATGTTTTTTTGACCTACAGTTTGTCAGGGGAACACTGAATTGTACAATCAGTCCTTGGTCCGTGCACTGACTGTTTGTATTACAGTACACTTATCATACAGAACACAGAATGACCTTGCAGAGATGAAAGAAAAGATTCAAGCCCACAGAAACATCAGAACAGACAGATTATGCTGCTAAAATGTCCTCAAAAGGTTGTTTTGCATCTGCGTGATGACCCCACAGAATTCAATACGCTGCTGTTTGAGTCCTGAGCTGAACCGGATCTGATGTTGCAGTAAAATAGATTACAACAGAAAGTCCTACGGTCTGTTGTCTCAAAGCTCCCTGCTGAATATCAGGGCTGCTGGTGGAGTCTGTGGATAATCACAGATGATGAGGATGTGTGTCTGCTGATGTCCTGGATGGTTACTGAGTGTTTTTTGTCAGTCTGTCAGCTTACATCACTGTGGTGTGGAGGAGGAAAGTGAATAAGTTAAAATTCTGTACTGAATTTCCATTCTAGATGTAGATGTTAACATTTTCTTTAAATTTCAAGCAGACATTTTAAAGGGCAACTCAATCTGCATTCTTTTCTGTTTTTTTTTTCTTTTTGAAATTAAAACTCCCTCTCAGCTGTTAGAAAAAAGCTGTGATGGAGGATGAAGGCTGATGCCCTCCTCTGTCTCAGCCTTTACTCAGGGTGACTCAGGGTTTACATATATGTAACAACGTCATCATGCAGAAACCTATATGTGGTCGCGTTTTTACATCCCCAATTACAAACAACATTGTTAATAAAAAAAGAATACAGTGATTTGATACCTGCAAAATATTCCACAAAATTTGTGACGGAAGCACGTTTATCACTGTGATACATCAGCTTTTCCTTGTTTGTGAACTGAGGACGCTGATTTTTGAAGATTTGTAAGTAAAATTCTTTCTCATTCCTGCTTGATATCCAACCTCAGGAGCTCAAAAGTCCGGGGTCTCTGTTGTTTTACTTTGTGCTTCATAATGCACCGCACATGTTCAGTGGGAGACAGGTCTGGACTGCAGGCCGATCAGTCTAGTACCTGAACTCAAAGACACACTGTTGGAACATGTCCACAATGTGTCTTTGCATTTGGTTAAAATAAGTACCTTACTATGTTACTTAAGCCTGTCGCAAGTACATTATGTAAGTTAACTTATGTGGTAAAGTGAAAGTTACTTCCTCCATCTTGAGACTCTTGCTTTTTATACGTCACCTGACATTTTTTTCTGTGTGACATTTATGCCCACATTTACACACCATCTCTGTGTAAGTCAGTACAGATTAAATGGCATGAAATAACACACACTGGTGAAATCTTTTGGTGAAATCTGGCTGAGAAAGTCAGACTTTTGAGATAAATAAGGCTTGTTTATCAAGTGATGAAATGACTTATAGACATTATCAAAAGAGTTTTTATATAAAACAAGATTTTCTGTCTCTCTTTCTCTCCTATCTTGGGCATTTCTGTTTTTCCTCCCTTTTTCCCTCCTCTCTCTTGAGCCTTGTTTCTGAAAGCAAAACAATTTCCTAAAACTTCAGAAATCTTATCTTTTCTGTTTTTCACACCTTATTGAAACTTCTAGTGCTTGTTGTTTTAACATAAAGTCTTCAGCTCATATTTAATTACAGAAATATCTTTCTATTTCTATCTTGATGAGTGTTAAATGCTGTATCCACAGTCATCCTTTATCATTAACTCCCCAGGTAACTCCCTGACTAGCAGATTTATTTCCTGTATTGTGAGCTGCGACTAAAAAATCAATGATGGTCATCAGCACCAATTTCAGTAAGATGTAATCAAACGTCACAGAAAAGTAAACAGTGTAAACGAGTCACAGTCAGGTGCTCAGAGACAATGTGTCCTCTGAATCGCTCCTGTTAATGAGTGTCGAGTAAACTCACTGCATCCCTAACCACTGTATCACACGCAAACACTCCCAGTCTGACTCCGATTCCCATCAGAAACATCACGCCTTGTGTTTGCGTTGTCTCCATGGCAACTGAGGTGTGGCAGCAGTTTCATCCAGGGGAAATCAGTTGTGACAAAGTCATCTCTCACATCCATCTCTGCTGGGTGTTTGTACCGGATACAAACAAGATAAAGGACAGACAGAGTCTCGTGGGCTCGTTCTGGTGATTAAGTGCTGTTTATCTTCAGTGATTTTAATGTAAAGATTTAAGAGATGGCTGCTGAGGGCTGATAGCGCTTAAGAGGCCTAAAGCAGAGTCCTGCATGGGTCAATTGCTGTCTACCGGCGCCGCAGCCTCAACAAGCGGAGGGTGGGTGCGTAATGTCATAGACGCAGCAGCTAACCAGTGCTTTACGCTGAGAAAATAAACCAACCAACCAAGGTGGAGGACTCGAGCCTCACGCTGTCACTCAGAGGGCTGATTTGTTGTCTCTGTCTGTCCATTACAGGGTCCAAACCTGTGTCTCCATACAGCGGCTACACCGGTCAGCTGCGTAGCTCCGTCTACCAGCCCACTGAGCTGGCTCTCATCACCAAAGCAGTTGGAAATGTGAGTATAAACCCGTGTGATTTGTTTACAGAAGCACATATTTGAATCTGACATAAAGATAACTGGGTCCCGACACATTCACAGACACATGCAAACTGTAGCAGGCAAATCATTATTGAAATGAAGAACCTTTGACAGTTTGAGGTGCTATACTGTGAAGCTAAACATGTGAGACAAATTAGATATAAGATATTATTTGATTAACAAACAAGATGTAAGATCCTTTTCTGTATCTGTTATACAAAGAAAATAGGAAATGACCTAAATTTGATGAGAGTTGATAAAATTTATGAATAATAACTGGTCATAATCAGATGAATATTTTAACATCTGTTATATATCCAGTGGTAAATGAGTAAGAGTCATCACCGAGCTTTAAGGAGGAACATAACGGCTTTGGTTGGTGAGGTTTCTCCAAAGAGCAGGTGGTTACAGACACATCCCCTCCCTCTTTTCCTTGGATGTTTTTGTCATGGTCGATGTTGTGACTCCACGCAGCACCCTCCGGACACGTCCTACGAAATCATCATTCCCAGAGCTTCCGCCAACTCTGCAGGCAACAGCGGGAGCAGCACCCCCTCAACACACACCAAGAACGGGAACACTGCACACACACAGACTAACGGAAATAGCGTAGGTCGTACCCCGACCCCTTGACGCCTCTCCTCGCTCGTTCCTTCCTGTCACCTGCTGCTTACCTCCAGATGCTTTTCTGTTCCCCTGACGCCGTGCATGTCGACCTCTCGGCTCCTGTTGTATCCATAGCAACTTCTCCTACAGGTTGACTATGAATCACCTCTTTGTCTGGACTTTTTTTCTTACCTTTTGGAGGAGCTCACTCTCTCAAGGCCTTGTGTCTGTTACTTTGTCTCTTCAATATGTTCGTAGGACTCAGTGCGCTCTCTGTTTTCTCTTCCTGAAATGAAAAAATATGTTGGTGAAAGGGTTTGTTTGATTTGACATGATTTCTGACCTTATTGTAGAAGTCTTTCCATATTTATCTGTGCTAAAAATGGATCTTCTAAGTCTTTATCTTCTAGTAGTTGTATTAAACTTTACCTCTAAAATTTTAAGGTGGCTTTGAGAAGTTTTAGCTTCAAATTCGGGGAGGATGGCCATTATTATCAGTTTGGATTCCAACAGGACTCATTTTCATATACTTCAGTCAAGATGGAGGCATTGTGATGTTTTACAGACAATTCGAGGATCCAAATGAGTTAGGAGGTTGAGTCATAAGCTCTTTTTAATAACTTTCATGGGTTAAATATTTATAAAAACCTTCAAACTAGTGCTGCATCTGAAATAACTCCCATTCACCCAGTCACTAATATCCTAATGTCATCACTACAGTGATTTTTAAATTGAGTTTGTAATTTTGATGTGATACCTTTTTTTGTTCCATTAGTGGATTTCTTCCCAATTCTTCCCAAACTGTGTGGGCACACTGACCTGCAGGTCTTAGATGTTTACCTCCTCTAAAACACCAGATTTAAATGATCAGCCTCTGCAAAAGCCTGTTAACAACATGTTCAATTGAATCAGGTGATCAGGTTTAGGAAACACTGCATTAGGGGAATTTTTGATGGTGCAAACATTTGATGCATCAAATAAAATGCAGAGAGTAACGACTGTGTGTAGCAAACAGACTTTGGACAAATCCTGAATCCCAGCTGCCTGCAGCTGTTTGTCCTCCATGAATGAGCGAACTGTAAACTTTTCAGAGCCACCTTTAAAGCCTTCAGAGAGTAGTTGATACTACAAACAGGTTTTCAGTTTCATTTAAAAGTATCATTTTGTTGTTATTTGACTCTATCATGTGTCTCGTCTTTTGTAGGGGAATGGTCTTCATAGGACGTCCCAGTGGTGAACTCGCTCAGCGTCCCGACACAATAACTTCACTTCATGTCTTTTTATTTGCACTTGCTGACTGTATGTTTGCTGTTATCCGTGGTTCCCTAAGCTGGTTCTAAGTGGAACCCTTGGCCCGACATGTGGAGGTGAACGCTGGGTCATCACTCACCCCCCGATGGAAAACAGCTAACCCTTCTTTTGACCGGTCTCACGCGTGCTGCTGGGTATCAGACAGTATAGAGCTTCATTTGGAAGTCAAAGCGAGGGGATGAAGCCACGGCTTTGCTGCAGAACAAAGACTTTTTTTTGCAGCAGTCGCTGTTCACAGAGAGAGACAGAGAGAGAGCTGTGGTTCTCCGATGGGCCACACAGAGAGAGAGTGACGGTGCTGATGGAGCAAAACGGTACATGGCTGATGACAATAATTTGACTAAATGTTGGAAGTGTCTTTGGCCTGATATGATATTCACATGTACACAAACAAGCTTTATAACTTTATAAAGTGCACCAAGCTTGGCATGAAAGCATGCTGGGGAAAAAAAAAGAAACAATCAGAAGGATCACATTCACTTATTGAAAAAATATTGTGCACGGTTGAAGTAATTATAGGAGATACACATATTTTGGTGCCTGGATTGTGAATATTGTTAATAACCACACATCAAATTAATGTACATATGTTGTTAATGTGTCAATGGTTCTACACTGCATGGGAGCACTGTATGAATATGTATATTTAATATTATTTATAGCACTCCTGTGTGCTATTTAATTATGTTATCTAATTTCAACCAATCAAACAATTACGGGAACAGAAAGGCAAGCTTATGATGCTCAGTGTAATTTCTCAGAAAAGGTTTCTTTTATTATTCTTTCCAAAAGAAAAAAAAAAACAGAATATGACACTAGGCTTTCTTGCTAAACCTCCCAATTTTTCCAGGTGAGTCACGTTTTTCATTGCTCTCTCCCTCCCTGTTTCCTCCTAGGATCACATTTTTCATGATTTCTGACAAAATTTCATATCTTTTTTTCCTTCTCATAATTACAACCTATTTCTGACACCGTACAGTGTGTATAAGCCTTGCACGACTCTAAAAGTCTACTGTTTCCCAGTGGCGGACAATACAGCTACACTAAACATGACTTCCTAAGAGGAATTCTCATTTCTTAAAAAAAATTCAAAGGAAAGAGTTGTGCATTTTGTAAAATCTGCTCCCTCAGTTTTCTTTTAGGGGCAGGGGAGAAAAATGAATGAAAGAAAACTGAGATTTATGCAAGTTCATACTAGAAGGACAAATTATTCTGTATTCTTTCCTGAGAATTAAAACTCAAATTAAAAATATTCAACATAAAATTGCTGCTCTTTATTTTCATTTTATAAAAGTTACCAGAATGCAGGAAACAAAATCTCTTAATTTCTAACTTTTTGGTATCAAAATCCTCCCCATTTTTGAGGTCTCAAGGTCAGCAAGTATGATACTAAGAGATACTTTTATGTTCATATTCACAGATGATTTTGCATCTGCTGCTTTATCTGACCAACATCTGAGAACCTTTCACTTTAACTGTTTACTTGCCAACCCTCACGACTTTTGCAGGAAACTCCCATTTTTTGTTGCCCTCTCCTGATTTCCTCCCAGGGTCACAATTCTCCCAGATGTTTCCTAATATTTCTGGCACTATACAGCGTGTATCAGCTGTACAACTCTTACAATCTGCTGTTTCCACCCAGAGACAACAATGCAACTGCACCAAATCTTGTTTCATGATGCAGAAGTGTGCTGCTTGCACCCGCTGCATGGCTGTATCTGCATCTCTGATGCGTGTAGAAGGGAACCCTTGATTTGCAAAACTCTTGTGAGATTTGTAGCCGTTGTTATGATTAAAATCATCTCTCTTGCAAAATCTTTTGCAGATTTGGGGCTTTCTTCTAGACACAATGATGAGTGAATTGCAAATTGTTTTCTAGTTAAGAAGTGCCAGATATCTGCAGGCGTCAGTTTGCCAAAAAATGTATATTATTTTATTATGTTCATTCTTTACAAATCACCAGAATGCAGGAAACAAAGTCTATAAAACTCAGTTTTTCTCCTGGAGGACCACCAAACCTAACCACCAAGACTAACAGTTTAACAAGCTAGTGAGCAGGTAACATCATGCAGGAAATCATAATGAGCCAGGAAGTCATAATGAAAACTTTTGCTTCCTTAGACATATTATAAAGTTATGAAGATAAACTCTATATGACTGAAAGTACAGCTTATTTGAAGGCAGCAATTATCTTTACATCAACTTCCCTTTATAATCCTAAGTAAATGATTTTAGACATAGCCAGTGTTTCATCTTGGTGCTCAAACTAACTGTTTAGTAAAGAAGACACAAATTTTGTTAAATTATAGAAGAAAATATTGTTATGTTTCAATTTTAGAAAGACAAATGAAAGAAACCCTTAAAGAGAAAACATATTGTCTGACCAGAGTACAGGGCGATGGGACTTCAGCTGTTCATAAAGCCTTTATTTTAATGTAAAAGCAAATTAATTGTAAGCAAATAAATATTCACTTGCGATGTTAGGAAAAGTGTGTTTCATGCTGACATGTGATGGGGATCTCAAAGGATGTCGACTCGGGCTGTGTACTGGTACTCAATACTTTTAAGAGATCAGTTGAAATAATCCAGTACCAAGTAGTATCAAAACTTCTCTAGTCAAACTTTTTGGCTTTTTTATATGGTTTTGCTGGCAGCCAATCACAGCAAGCATTTTTCACAAAGAAAAAAAGCTATTGAATGAAGTACTTCGCTGGTATCGATCACTTCGACAGTACTGGTATTGTAATTTTTTAAACGGCCTTAATGCCAGCTCAATGAATGAAAAACAATTCTGGAGACTCCAAACAAATGAGGAGCAGCATATCATCAGAAATTTAGACTGACATTAGCTAGTTAGCTCAGTTAGCCATGCAGCTAGTGGTGAAATTAGCTGACTCTGCTGTAGTTGACATGGTCGTACTGGGACCAAACACCTCCCAGACCGATGGGGGCCAGTTTGGCAACAGGGAATACAGTACTGAGGTAATTTACGGCAGTTCTAACCAGGACTCTGACTCTGACGATGAAGACCCAGTGGGTTCAAGCAGCGACAGGAGAAACATGAAAGTGGAGAGGAGTGAGAGGGTTGGGCATCAGTCAGTTGAGTCAGCTCTGTAGCCAAATCCACCAAAAAAAAAAAAAACACCCTGGTGTTGCTGGAATGAGGACAAACTGGATGCCACAGTTCTCACTATCACCTCTTGAGGTACTAAGTGGTATTACAAGACAGGACGGGCTGGTTAGCATGCTAACTTCAGTAGATATCTCTGCAGGACAGTGCGTAAATGTCTTTGACATAATGTCAAAACTGTTAGTTCTACACAATAATAATTTGAGTAAATTTTTGAATGTTTTTAAATAAAATTGTGCAGCCCGCTGCCCCCTTTTCATTTATTTGCACATATTGTACCTTAAATGAAGAGAATATATCTGCATTAATGATGAAAGCAAATGATGCTGATGATGGTTGATGTACTGATGTAGACAAGTATGAGTTTAGAGAGTGTTGATACACACTCTGGCCTGTATTTTCCTAATAATTTTACTATTTACCACATCAGTATGAATAACCTGTGTCTATTTGAAAAAAAAAGTGCAGACTTTGCATTTCCTGTCAGGCAGCCAGTGATGACCACATGATTTATTCCACACGCAACATTACTGGTTTTGTGCTGCTGTTTACTTAAAATCTGCAGTCAAGTGCTCTGTGAGCGCGATAACAGCAGACACACAGATTCAATCATGTTCATCAACTCGTGCAAACAGATTTATCGATCCAAACGCAGATGACTGAATTCACCAAGGTCATCAGAGGAGATGGAAATAATTGATCGTGGTTTCAGTTATCTGTTCCCTACAATGCCAAACCACCTTCAGTATCTCTGTGAGGGAGGAAAACACTGCAGCAGGCTCTATTTAAATCACCGAATATCCTCTAACACTGAAGGGGATTAATGCAGCAGTGTGTCCGCTCAGGAGAAACTTTTATTTCTCCATTTGATGAAATGCATCCTGGTTTACACCATCAAACAGCCGCACAAGCTGTCTGTTTACTCACTGGAGTCCACGTCCGTGTGTCACTGCAGCTATTAAAATGTCCAGCTCCCGCCGTCCAGGCTCCTAACTCACTGCCTTTCAGCAGCAAAGTAGATAGCAAAAATAAAATTTAAAAATATAAGGAGGAGAAAATATGAACACTTTAAACAAGGGTAAATATGGAGAATATAGAGTTTTTGTAATCCTTTTTGGTAATGTCACTTAGAACAATGACAGTGAAGTGTGGTTTTGTTCTCAAGTTGACTTTGATTTTGATGAATTATCCAAAACAATTCACAACTATCTTTTGCACTTTTCACTTGCTTCTACAGTTTCATTGCAAAAACTGCCTGAAAACACTGCAACATACATCACAATTTTTTAGAAAATCTGTGGTGAAATCAGGTATTTTAGACGACAATCCCAAAAAAAAAACGGGCCGCAAAATCCTAAAGGGGCTGATAATCGATTCATTGACCCATGAAGTGTTTTATTTAGTATTTATTTTAGTTTCATTTGATCCAGATAGAGGGATATTTTTATGTTGTTTTCCAATCACAGTCCCCTGCAGTTACAACATCATTAGTTGCTGAAAGACTTTATGCAATCTGTTGACATGGATCCCTCTGACTATACAGACACACACACACACACACACACACACCTCCCCCGTGCTCATGTGTCATGTGTCTTTACTGAAGTGGTTCCAGCTGTTTGCTGCTGCAGTAACGATGTAGTTAAAGAGGTTGGACTGTGATTTATACGAGATCCAACTGCTGTGGCCTGATAACCTCCAACTCTCCTGAGGAGGTGATGCAAGGCCACGTCCCGTCTCTATTTTAGGCTCAGCAGGCCCGGCCATCACATGTGTCTTTATCAGTGATTCTCTTCTTCAACATGACAGACGGAGGCGGAGCAGGAGAAATTCTGTAAGACTACTACTGCTGCTGCAGGCCAGATAAGACATGTGAGAAGATAAAGGGAATCTGCAACAAAACGCTGTCTTTTTCACTTTTTATGTCCAGCGGAAGGATCTCACTTCCTCTATGATAATGTCATGAAACAAAAGCTCTGACCTCAATGTAGTATACAGAGGGCACCAGTAACAGGACAGATATGTTATGTAAGGTTTACAGGGTCAAAACAGGACATGTAGCGCTTTATTTCAGGTTCAACAAGGGTCGTGTACAGAGGGATGTTGAAGAGAGGGATGAAGGGTTGGAGGGATGATGAGGTCAAGAAGAGGGATGAACCATTTGAGGGATGAAGAAAGAGCCGGCTGGCCCTGAGCAGCGGCTAGCCGTGTGTCAGAGGTAAGATAGTTTGATTTGCTTCATATGCACTAAAGTTACGTAAGAATAGTTTGGAAGTTTAAACAAAGAGGCTTTCCACAGAATATTCAAGTCACATATATAGAGCATCATCATACCGAACCTCATTTGCTGTTCCTCTCCACATGTTGTCTTGGAAAGTTGTCCAGTTTTTTTTCCTTTTATAATACAAATTGGACATCTGTGAAACAAAAAACAATGTGCCGTGTCTTATCAGTCTGATGTGTTCATGTTGGAAGCAAAACTAGAAAAATCTATCTTGCTGAAATGCCTACATTGGTGTGAGCTACAAATAACTGCTTACCCCAGAGAAAGACTTAATCAGATATTGTAAAAGTCATTTACTGTGGTAGAAGGCTGTAAAGAAAGTTATTCATGCAGACCAAACATCCGATATTAAATATATGAAACTTTTTTCTTATCAGATGTTTCTAACTGCTTTTTGTCCAAATGTGATGGTGCAGGACGATGCCGTGCAAAACAAAGACTGGAACCTGTGACATCTTCATGCTTGTATGAGCCTGAACACCTCAGCAGGCTGTTTGATGTGTTTATGGGAGGAAGAAGTTGTGAGTCCAGGGGAATATGAAGGTACCACAGCGTCCTGGAACAGCAGCGTCAGGAGTGAGAGAGACGTCTCACTGAGAGCTAATTGGTGCTAGAAGCAGCGCCTGCTTCCTGCTGATAGAGCCGGTATCTGAGACACCAAGCGCTTTGTCCAATTAGTTACACACACACACACACCTACACACATACACGGTGTGTGATCAAGCTTGTAAATAAACTGCAGTGATCAAAATTACAAGAGAAGAAGCTGCACAGGAGCCTTTAATATCCTCAAATGTTCTCTCAGCGCAGAGGTCTTAATGTACTGTCAGAGAAGCTGTTTACAGTTTAAAAGTCAATGTCGTTTCCAAAGAAAGTGCAATAAAAGGCAGATAACAAATTCAAACACCCTCAACAGTGTTTATTTCAATGCATGTACAGTTTGGAAGTGATCGAAGAAGGAGGATATTTGCTTACATGCTGCAGTGGCAGACTGTAGAGATATTCCATTGCAAGTCAAAATTCAAATTTAACATTTATGAAAGTATATTATCATCAACAGTAAAATGTAAATAACAGATAAAACTGCTAATCATGCTGAACATACTATACATACTGGAATATTGAATGTGGTGGTTCCCAACCTGGTCATCACAAAGTGACACAGAGTACAAAGAGCTGCTCCTGGTGATGAATTATTAGAATTTACCTTTAATTACCTTTAAAGTTAAGATTAAATCCTCTCAAAAATAAATGTCATTCACAAAGCATCTTAGCCACTGAAATAGCTCATAAGGTGAAAAAGTGTTAGGAGGACTTCCAACAGCCTTAAAGGGATAGTTCACCCAAAAATGAAAATTCTGTCATTATCTACTCACTCATTTTTGTTTTTATGTTGCGGTGGACTACCCCTTTAAGAGTTTCTTAAACAGAGGAGAAAATGGCAGTAAGACAAATAGGTTGGAAAAATATTCTCCAAACGCTGAATGACAGTGAATAAAAAAAATAAAATAAATTACAACTTCAGTCATGCAAGCATTATATTTGTGGTTGGTTTCATGGGAGATTTTTGCTCAGAGTTGCTCTGAGAAGCTTCCTACATCACTCCTAATCGTTTTGTATACTTAAACTCATGTAACACACTAATATAGCTGCATGAGCACTTGTTAACAGGCTTAACTTTTTAGCTGAGTGGATGCTGCAGCTGACTGTGTTACAAGAGGTCTCCAGTTTGAATCCCAGTCTTGAGGTTTTGTCCTTTGGCTCATCAGGGTGAACTCTAACCAAGCTTGGATTTTACCCTCGTTTCTGTACATGAACAAAATGGTCTTTGGTGATTTTTTTTCCAACTGGAGCTCATTAATGTAACGGTTCTCCCCTGCAACTTGACTGGATACTGTCAGATAGAGGCTCAGTGGGGGAAAGTATTTTCAAATCAAAAGGCTCAAGTCCAGGTGAAGCCCACGCCTCTGATCATTGCAGCTGTAAAATGGAAATACTCAGATAAAGTACAGCTACCTCAGTCTTTGGTCTGAGCTAAAGCACCCGAGTGAATGTCGCTTGTTATTTTCCATGACTTCATTTTGCTTTGCCTTTTGTTTATCCCCGTCACTGACTGATAGACTCAGTCCAGCATAGTTGGCAGCCAAACCTGAGCCCAGAGCTCTGGCACTTAACAGCACGAGTCAAAGCACCTCTGTCTCTCCAAAATAACACCCCCCCCAACCCAGCCACCCACCCTCCCATCCCAACCCTGCACGCCGCCTCGCTCCCACAGTTCAACAAACTGCAGCCATCGATAAGTTCAGCAGCCAAGGTACACATTTACAGGCTTCGACTCTTCTGGTTCTCCTTGTGAATTTTCATGATTCACATTATGTTAAAAACATGTTAAAACTACTTTATGATTCCATAAAGTAAGCTGCGCCTGTTGTTCATTAATGGTTTCCATACAGAGCTGCAGGTCTGAGCACTGAAGGTGTTTAGTGACTGAGGTGTTAATATTCAAGGCCACTGATTGGTCAGTGTACCTTTACTTACAGAAACACACTAAGCATTTGCAGTTACTCAACCATCGCAGACCTTCATGTGACCTCGCCAGAAACTAAAGAATGATTTACCAGCAGCGTGACCTGGTCTGTACCCACAGTAAACACAGAGTCGATTCACTAAACAGTTTGGTTAGAAGATTAGAGGTTGTCAGCAGAGCCTAGAGTCTCAGTAAGGTACATGTTGCATGACTTTTACCTACAAAATAATGCAACATGTTTCTCTAAAGATGAATTACAGTTATGTGTTGAGGCAAAAGAGCCTACAGATGTAGGTTACATCTACAAACCCCCAACTCCAAAAATGCTGTGGAAAGCATAAATAAAAACAGCATGCAATGATTTGCAAAAACTTTTTGACCTAATCAATCAATTTGTGCTTCATAATGCACCACACATTTTCAGTGGGAGACAGGTCTGGACCACAGGCGGGTCAATCTAGTACCTGAACTCTTTTACTGCAAAGCCACACTGTTGGACCACAATGTGTCTTGGCATCGTCTTGCTTTCAGGTCCAAACTCTTTGGTTGGTTCAAGGTGAGGTTTTCTCTGCACAGCGGAGACGGCCTCACAGCACCGTGGCATCATACAGCCTGCTGGAGTAGGCTTGTTTGTCAAGGTATATACAGTTATACAGGAAATGACAGTAAGATCAGAATGCAAATTCCACCAGAAGGGAGGAAACAAGCTTCCTGAACCCAAATGTGAATTACATGCTTAACCAGTGTCAGTGTGTCTGAGAGACCCAATGTGAAAGTCTGTGTAATTACAATAGCAGCGAGTTCCTCGGAGGAGGAAGGAAAAGGAGCATCATATTATTTGTGTGGTGCCCTATAATTTTATAGAAACTTGCTTTACTGAAGTATAAACTGTTGCAAAGAGGAGGTACAGCTGATGGTCTGCAGTCTGTCTTTAGACAGGAGTCAGAGGTACAAATTAAGTGTGTGAACACACTGTGCAGTTAGCGATCAACGTGTCACTAAACTTCCTGCATCCAGCTTCACAGGCAAATTTATTTGCATGTGGTTTGACTGAAACTGAAGGCTTAACCAGGCTTGTGACCACCTAAAACCCTCTCTGAATGGATTGAAAACCACTGTCTGCGCTTCCCTGTTAGCGCTTAATTAAACTCTTCCACTGATGACTCTCCCTTGTTTGTCTCGTTACTGAAGCGTCCTCTGAGGAAAAAGCCTTTGTTGTACTATGAAGCTCATTAGAATGATCAGCTCCTAAAACTAAGAATATGTAGTATTTTTTACACTGTGTGGTGTGAAAAGCAGGGATTCACAGTTTATTCACAGTATGAACAGATGTACTCTACTTTTTTTTAGCTGTCATAGCTCAGTGGAACAGAAATCTTAAGGTTCCTGGTTCGATCCCCTGCTGTCCTTGTCCTTGAGCAAGACACTGAACCCTCACTTGTGATGACACCTTGCAGGCAACCTTGAGGGTACCAGCCTATAATGTTCTTTTTTGGCTCTATGTAGGTTCTTCCATCACAGTCCCACAACATTTACATTCTCTTGCAGAACCTTATATTAAGGGGACCTAAAAACTGGCATTTTGAAACACCATCAACTTTTCCTGACATATCTTCAATGAAGACGCTTTGCAAAAGTGTGCAGAAAATTTTAATTTCTTTCTTTTGGTAAGGAAAGTTTGATTTCTAAATCAGTGATTCCCTGCAGCCGGGCCTTGAGAGCGTACTTCCCAACCTTGAAACCTCAAAAATGGGGAGGATTTCAGAACCAAAGCCTCATTTGGTCTTATATCTCTTATATCTTATATCTCATCATCATTACAGTAATTATCATGACCAAAACCAAAAATGCTTTAAAATTCTGTTGGGCTTTTTCTTTGTTTTCTTGTTAAACTCCATCCAGTCTCCAGTTCCAGCCTCCTCACACACACGAACATGTTTCTGCTAATTTTGACAGGTTACCATCTGAGGTGTGTCAATGACTTGTCATTCTGGGGGCAGTGACACGGCTGCCATCCACCCCGGGTAAGTGAACAGTGTGGTCTTTGTGCGCTCAGGACAAAGCTGGTGCTGTGAGACGTCCAGGAGGACCTTGAGGAAGGACACCTGAGCACCAAAACACCTCCCTGCTACCTTTTTAACACAGGCTGTCAGATTCTGAGCTCATCCCTGCAGATCCACAAATAGAAAAGATACTTTACTATCAGAGACACCATTGTTGGTCATTTCAGCACATAAAGTGGGTGCACTGAAACAGAAAAACCTTGTTGCCATTTTTTCCAGTTTTGAGGGAATTGAGGGAAGCTGTTTGCCCAGACTGTTGATACAGCTGCAGCTAGAAAGTACTTCTTCCACTGTATCAGAGGTACATTACATCAGCCCAGATAACCCAAACAGAGAGAGAAACCGTACTTTTGCCTCTGATTTGAGGTCATAAACCTCAGATTCGACTGTTAGCTCATTCCACATTGACGCATTTCTGGAATTCTTTTTTTTTTTTTAAATCTTTGTTTGGGTTGCATTCCTGGAAAGTCTTTCCCATATATAGTGGAGCAGCACAGCGTCGCAAAAAATGTGCAACAAGTTGTTAGAAATACTTGCAGGCCTTCTGTGCACACAGGCTTTCACCAGGATTATCAGTGATGAAGCTAATCCCTCTCATGCAGAAGGCCTGCAGCCAGAGGAAAGCTGTGCGTTGTTTATGTCAAGGTGAGATTTTTTTTAAATAGCAAGAATCTCTCTAAACATTTATGTATTAGGTAGATGTTTTATCCTCTGACTTTAATTCACCCCAAAATCCAATAAAATTGAGAATCTACTGTTTTTTGAGCAGCTTTGTGAGGCTGTATATGGACACAGTGGTATTAAGATGTCAACATGCTAACATGCTAACAATTACAATACTAATATTGTGATGTTTAACAGATATTGTTTACCATGTTCACCATATTAGTCTAATTCAGTGACATATATAAGATGGCTGACATGAAGTTAGTCAATCGTCTTTCGTTCTCTGACTCACCCCTCCAGTGTAAACTACAAAAACGAGGCGAGACCACATGTCACCACACTCTTATATTAACTGTATTTGTGTAAATGTATCAGGTGAATTACTATATTTGAGAAAAGCAGGAATTAAACACCAGCAACAACAGTCTGAGATTTTGAAGCAGGAAAATGAGAGACTGTACCTTTATTTATGACATCATGGGATGCTACATAACTGTAAAATCAGATCAACTTTATTTATATAGTGACAAATCATGCAGAAGTTCTCTCAGGGCACAGTTTTGCACTCATAATATATTTTCAGCAATTCCTACTATGAGCAAGCACCGACAGTGAAGAGGAAAAACTCCCCTTTTAACAGGCAGAAACCAAGAGCATATGAAGCTATAGGTAAAGTTTGCATCTTTATATGTATAATATTATCTTCTGCCAATGTCCACATTATAAAATAATGTTGTTATGTTGAGCTCACCTCTACAAGACCTCTAAGAATTCTGTTAGAGCCCTTGGGACTCCTCAGACTTTGGGAACAACTGGTTCATGTGAAATGTTTCAAAACTAGCTGAATCAAAAATAGCCTCTTTCCCCTGAGCTTCTTTTCTGTTAAGTATTTGTCATGTGCCCGACTTAATCTATCTTTGCCTCAGTCTGCAACGCAAAAGGCCCCTCAGGAAATGCCTGCCGGAGGGTAAAGCCTGGCTCCAGGATTTCCAAGGGAAAAGGTGTTGAGAGAAACCTAATCCAGCAGCGGGGCTGTGAGGGGACTGTTTGTGAGGAAACGGACCCCTCAGCCTCCTCACTGCTCACATACCTGACATACTTAAGAGTCTCTGAGCCGACCTACGCAGGCTGATACCAAACACTGATAGATCATCTTAACCATGATCCATCTTAAATCACATCGTAATGCAACCTGTGTTTGATATGATGTCAAAAATAAAAATGATGTAGTCTTGCCTGTAATTCAAAGGTTCTGTTTTTTTTTTTTTTTTCTCAGCCAGGGATTTCTTACAAAATAGAGAATATACCATTTGGAATAATCTGACTTAGCCTATCTTTATTTTATTTAGCCTATTATAATTTTTATTTTTACACTTACACTTCGTACTCCCTTACACACTGAAAGAACACAAAAGAAATGACAGATATTAAAAACATAAATCAACACAGTAAACCAGTGTTTCTATTCTCAGTTGGTGACGTATCCTTGACTGGCAGGATGAAAATTTATGTATATGTTTATTAAGAGTTATAGATAGATAGATTTAAATGTAATCAATTAATATTTTGGAATTAAAGATTTAACTATGCAGTATCACTGCACTGACTGCACACTGAGGTGCATGTAGCTGCAGATCCTTTACTTTACTGGTACAGTAACAAAGATGCAACAAAATGAACCATCTCTGACAGTAATCAGTGAGGGCCAGACACCAAAAACACTTTGCCAGAAAAGTTTTAGGAAAATTACAAACTCTGAAATACCTTCAAGGATATTGACTGATAATGACTTTTTACATTGTTGATCCAGATTCTGGCAAATAAGTGGCATAAAGCTCAAGATATATTAGAGAAATTGATTTTGACTTATTGAGAACTTTAAAGCTGCACCAATATTTTCATATTAACAGTGGATCAAATGACTACATGTAATGTGATCACTTGTATAGTGACGAGAAGTTTCCCCTCAGCTCCACAGAGTCGGTCATTGTCTTCTCTCTTCTAGCTATTGGTTTTGTAGATGAATCATTATTTATTATTACACTATCAGAACATATCAACTGGTTAAATTTTACAAGACTGATCCACCCATACAGCTTCATCATTTCCACATTGTTACATCATGAATAAAGTTAAATCTATTCTGTCTTTTGTTGCATTCAGGGAGAAGTATGAGCCATTAGACACACCTCATGATGACAAAAGTTTCTGTGGAATGGAATCTATTATGGCAAAGATAAAAAGCATTATTATCAGACTAAAGACTGAATCACTGAGGCTTTTAAAACTCATGTCTGTGTACACAGCTACCTTTTGTTACTCTTCAGATCCTTTATTTCAGAACAGTACCAGCAGACTTTTAAGTGTGGTTGTCTTTGTTGTGTTTGAATGAAGTTCTGAGTTTCTATGAAGCGTGACTGAGACTGAGGCAGAACCTCTCCTTGGAATAAAGTGACATTGTGACCGGGGCCTCTGGTGAGATAACATGCCCCACCACACACCTGGTATCTCCTGCCAGGCCCAGCAGCTGCTGTGTTTCCACACAGCGTTACCATGGAAGAGGCTTGCAAACATTGAGGTCTGTGGGGACCAAAGACTTACACTGCTTCTCCTACACATACTAAACACACACACACACACACACACACACACACACACACACACACACACACACACACACACACACACACTCCTCACGGATCAGTGAATGGGTTAAATAGTTAAAAAATGGTCAGAGTATGGTACTGAATCATTGAACCACGGTCACACAAAGAAAAAAAAAAAACTACATCTAAAGAGGCTTTACTTTCACACATGAGCATAAAGGAGCCGTTTCACTGACCAAATCTGCTTTGTGGTTGTAATGCTCTTTAAGAATCTGGGTCAGTGAAAGCAGCATGAAGACAAAACATTTTTTGAGCCTTTAATAATGGTTTCTGCTGAGGTTATGCAACTTACTGTAAATATGACTCCAGCAGGTGTAAGAGAAACGTATCACTTTCCTCTGCCAGAGGTGGAAACACGTGTTTGGTCTGCAAATCAAAAGTAAGGCTTGGCTTTGACTTTCCAAGTCAAGTCCAAGTCTTAAACTTTGTCTTGAGTCCTGAACAAGTCATTATCACCAGATTTAAAGCCATTTAAAGGTCTAGTATGTAAGATTTGAGGGGATAACTCTGTAGAAGAGAAGCCACATCCTCTCTTGATTAAAAGGTCCCATTCTAAGGTAATGAAAACACACAAAAAAATATTTTCAGATGATTATACACTAATAAAAACACAATGTCTGCCTTATTCTCACAATAAATCCCCCTGAAACTTACACACTGGTCCTTTAAAATGATTAAAGAGAGTGACAGTGTGTTATTCCTGAGATAAAATCATGCTACAGTCCTTTGTCATTTCCCAGCTGAATATTTTGTCATCTGTTTTTTGTCGAGCACAGCAGAGTCCTTTATATTCAAATGTGACCATCTAAGGTATCATTGATTGTCTATCTGCCCCTCAGTGCTGCCAAACACACCGTTACCTCTTGTTTGTACAGCGTGATTACCTGCTGCAGGACGTACTTTCCTGTAACAGATTTTTTAAGCAGAATTTTTAATTTTGGGGCTTGGAAATGATATGAAGTCATTCTAATTGACGAGGCTAAAGTCCAAACCAAGTTCTGAAGATCTTGACTTGAGTCCAGGTCATGTGACTGAGGTTCAATCCTCTGTCCTCATCACTCCTGATCTTGACCTCAGTCATAGCGGATAGCAACAGACACAGTCATGGCAAACAACAAGGGAAACTAAATGAAGCGTAACAGAGGCCTCGTCAAATTGTTGATCTGTGCACCTGAATGGAAATTATATTGCTTGTCTCAGTAACTGACACGGCCCTGACAAGGCACATGCCCTCTGTCAACTGCAAACAGTCTAGTTAGGCGTAATTAGCCGGGCTGTTCTGCGGTGCATGGCAACAAGACAAAATAAACATGAACATAAGTCACAGTCCTCTGACTCATGACAAAAGCTCACTATCAAATAATATAGCCTTTATTAACAGATAACAAATATTTGTTTTTATATTCACAAACATATGTATTGATATATGGTCTTTATCCTTTAATTTGTATGGAATTTCTCTCCCAGCTCTCCTCTGATGCTGGTATTTTAACTGTTCCTAAAGTAGAGTGAACTTTGCTCCAAGACAGAGGAGCACTCTGCCCACTTACATTAGACACAAAAGCTCTGCTGACATTTTTAAAAGTCACCTCAAGTCCTACTTACTCAGGCAGGCATTTAAAGTTAATGTGGTAAAACTTCAGCTCTTCGGTGCATTTATTTCTCTGCCGTTTATTGGATTTTTAAATTACATTTTTATTAAATTTATTCATGTATTTATGTCTATTTTTCCTACTGTTGTCCTCGTTTTTAATGCAACTCTGTGAAGTACTTTGAGATACATGTTATGTATGAAGTGCTATATAAATGTATTATTATTATTATTATTATTATTATTATTATTATTATTATTATTATTATTATTACATCATTTATATGAGCTGTAGTGAAAGATTGCGTCATTACATGAGCCCTACTGATGAAATACCGACACCTGCTGGACAGAGACCGGAAGTGCAGTCCGTGTTTTTAGGAACCGCCCATCCAGCATTCGACGCTTTCCATTGGTTTAAATTTAGAGGCGTGCTATTCGATTGGTCACATTTTGTTCCGTCGGCCAATCACTGTTTTTGTTTACAAGCAGCACAGAGGTCACAGTTGAGGAAAATGTAAAGTGACGCAAGGAGCTTGCAAGAGAGGTGAAGCAGTGATGTAACGTTCAGGAGGGAGAAACTTTATGAAATCTGCAGTTTAAGAAAATGAGTCTTAGAGACACATAACGAAGCTTCGTGTTTCCTCTGACGATGTTGTGTTTGGGTGTGAACGTGTTGAGGCCGTCGCTGTCTTTACAGAAGGTTGGTGGCTAAGCTAACAGTGCTGTAGAGCTAACTTTGGACAAGCTAATGTTACTAAACTAGCTAGCAAACGTTTTCTAACGCTAACAGATCTGACAGGTTGACTTTGACCCAACCTTCACTATATCAACACCTGTTTGTGATTTTTGAAGGAAAGACACCATTTAGCTATTTCAAGACCAATAAGAATTCATCATGTTTCATTTGTAAGACAGAGCAGGCTGAACTGTTTATGTAGCTTATGTTAGCTAACTAGTGAACAAGTGATCCCTTTCAAAGATTTGGAAAGTTTCGCTAAGCTTTTGACTGTGTCTTGTGACCCAGATGTTGCTAATGGTCATTATATGGTAGAGCTGCACGATATGGTAAAATGAATGCATATTATTGTGATTATTTTGACTGAAGTGGCGATATATGACACGATTAGTGGGAATGATTATTTTTGCGTTACAGTTTTCATTTTTTCTGGCAAAAAAAAAACAACTTAAAATCTAGTGATACACTAACAATTATTTTCATAGTCAATTTTTTTCTTAAAAATTTTCTCAAACTGCATAATCGCCCACTTGCTCTTTATATCCACATTACTGATGGTTATCTCTACAGTATTGTTGCAGTACTGAGGTATTTGGTTCAAAATATTGTGATTTTTGATTATGCCCGGCCCTGCTGTTGCATAATCTACAGCAGGCGTATTCTGTAAGATCATCATGTGTTTGCACTATTTGATCATTTACAGTATGTTATTTCAGAGAAAATGTATATAACTTAAAAAACAAAAATCTTGTAGCTAACATTTGAAATGAAAAGACTGAGTCATCGTATTTGTCATTCAGGAAATTAGTGAGCATTCAATGATTATGATCAAAACATACAGTTAAAGTTAATATGAACAGAGGGTACAATAAACAGTGGGGAAATATACACTGATTTCTGGGGTTATACAGGAATTTGCAGATACATTTATAGTAACAACGAGGATGTGATGATAAAGGCTTGGTACCTGTGTTTGAATTTTACACTTAAAAAGCTGCATGAACCCTGAATAAAATAAAATTCTTTCAGATTTTAATACAAAGATTAGAGCAGAAGAAAACCAAAAGAGGGAAGCCAGATGATTATATTTAATCATCTAACATCGTAAGCTTCTTTTTTCCAGCTGTGCATCTACTCCCTGCTGCACATGAAACATCAGTTCCATCACTGCTGTCTGCAGTCGTGGAGGAGAAGTCTACACAGAGGCACCGTTCGCTGTCTCTCGACTGGTCCGGACTCATCTGCTCCATCCACACTGACTGAGTGCACTGAAGCTGAACACAGCCACAGTACCTCCACCTGGTCTCCTGACCAGGGTCCACCGCCCGCTCCCACCCACTGCTGCATGAGCGGCTGCCACAACTGTGTGTGGATCGAACACGCAGAGCAGCTGCTGGAGTACTACCACGACGGAGGCAACCGGGCGCTCGCCGCTATCGAGGAGAACGTCCTAGATGAGAACCTTAAAACATACCTGAAGATGGAGATCAGACTGTTGAAAAAGACATGATTAACTGACATGGAATCAGCAGCCTTTCACTGACTGAGTGTAAGCACTTTATAACACTCCAGGCACTGATTTTACCTCCACATTTTCACTTCCTCCCGCTGTGAATCGCACAATTCACGTCTACAGAACATTTCAGAAAACAGACACAAACTACCAGAGGGCTGTGCTACAAAGAGAGTTCGACTTAGCCAGGTCTTTCTTTGTGTGAGCTTACTTGACAAAATTTAAAACTCCAGTCAGAGACAACAGCTATCTCAGCTACTGTTGGGCAGTAATGCGTTACTCAAAAAACTAAACAGAGAATGAAGGAGAGGGAGAGAGGCATGCTGTCCACAGGTGGAAGTATTGTCAATATTTTGAGCTTGTTTGTCTCCACGAGAGAGAATCTGCGGTGATAGAATCTAATCTAAGTCCACACTTAAACAGGTCAACTTTGTTTCCACCACAGCCAACATCTGGACAGATAAAACTTCGAGGTTTAACAGTTCACTGGATCAGCAGTTCAGCTTAGGATACCAAGTAAGAAGCAAAGAAATCTAATTACTTTTTAAAGGAGTAGTAAGTAAAAATTAAGTTATTACACTTTCTTTGTAGTTTGCCCAACTGCATGCATGTTCCTATAAAAAGGGGGCATTTTCTTTTTAAGCACAAAATGGACCAGTAGTGCGCCGCCCACTTCAGTCAAGAGGAACAGGTTGTTATAATGGAGAGATGTGAAGTAATAAAACATTATTGCAGCAAAAAGCAACAGTGATGCTGCAAATAATGCAAGAGAGGAATACTGGCAGTAAATGACTCATCAACTCAATGCACTCTCAATGCCTCCTGTTTATTTCTAATGTGACAGCTTCACATTAGAGCTCTTAAACTTTAAAATTCACACAAGATATTTAAACATGCTACTCAAAAGGTCTGACACCAGCCCATAATGAAGGATACGTGGAAATCACTCTAGTGTTTTTGGCTCAAACTGAAATTAATTCTCTTGATTGAATATTATCCATGATAAATGTTATATTAGCTACAGTGCAAAATGGACTCAGCAGCAAAGAAGACCATCATTCAAAGTCGTCCATAGTTTCCTCGTCATTCTTTCAGTGTTTGGATGATTCACTGTGTTTAAGTGTTAATTTTACCTGAAGAAAATGGGGAAAAGTGCTTTTCTGCATCACCAGCTGAATGCATGAACGTTCCCGTGGCAACGTGATGCAGACCGTTTTTGCTTTGGTGACACACTAATGTATAGCTCAGCAAGTCTGCATGTATAACATCTTTCTTCTGCCGAGACTCTTTATCCCTCATAGAGAACATCATCAGGAAAATAATGAATGGAACGGCGGTGCTTTTTACAGGCGCTTAAGTGTGTGAAGCATGAGTTACCATGGTGATCTAACCAAGTTAAAAGAGAGTCGCCTTCATCAAATTTAAACTGTGATGTGAGGCTCAACAGACCTTGCCAACATATTCATCTCGTTTTGTAGCAAATCCCTCTGTACGGTGTAGCTTTAAGTTCCAACTTGAAACGTGACCTGTTACATTTCAAGAACATCTGAATTGTCACCACATTGGTCTTTTTTGGGTTTAGTTTATGAGATGCTTGAAGTGCCGTGTTTTTTGTGTGGCGAGTCCAGATATTTAAAAAAAAAAAAAAAGTTGTCACTATTAAAAAAATCAACATACCAGATAATATCTTTAGGTCTCATCTCAAAAGATCCATGTGGTTTATTTTTTCTTCATTTTCTTATCTTTTTTTTTTGGTCTGATTCTGTGTAATTCATTGATTCATTGTCACGTTCCTTTAGTCATGAAGCACATTTGCACATTTGTTTTATTTATCAGTGTGTTTGTGTGTTTGAAGTTTTAACTGAAATGTTAAAAGTCTATTTTTATGTCTTTACTGATCATTTGCTACATTATATTGTAGTGTATATTTATATTATGTATTTGAAATTTTTAAAAGCTGTTTGTTAAATAAATGTTCCTTCTAAGATGAACAAACTGTTTAAAGAACTGTTTCCTTCAGCAGAGTGAGGAGCCACCAGGTGGTGCCAGATAGACACAAAACTGTCTGTCTGCTCTCAGGAGGATGAAATATTTTGTCTGATCCTCTTAACTTGTTCATTTCATCATCGTGTGGATTTATTCAACATGTTCAACCAACCAGCTCTTTTTCAGGAACAGTTTGAAGAGCTGTCAGACTGCATTTACCACAGTAATAATAATAATAAAGGAGCAGTTATCAAACAGAACAACTGAATGAAAACAAAATTCAGTACATTTAATTGGTTGCTTTAAGTTTGACAGTTAAATAAGTTTTACTAACATATGTAATATATGTGAATAAGTTCAATATTGGCTGTTTAAATGGAAAATATGTCATTTTAAATGTATGAAATTCACATTTTCTATTGATCTAAATGAGTTTTTGGATAAGAAAGGAGGCCTCAGAGGTAATAACCAGGTGGATCATATCTGAAAAGAGGCCAGGCACGTTCAGATGTCAGAATGACGTCTGTCAGTCAGCTGAGGTGAATTCAGGCTGCCGTCTGTACGTCTCTCAGTCCCACAGGGCCACTTTCTGAGGTGATGCTGACCCTGATCTCCCTGACTGAGTCAGCAGTAGTCTGGTTAACAGTGATGCACTTTAAGTCCTGATTACTCGGGTACCAGTGGGCAGCTCCTGCCTGCAGTTATTCTTTGATCTGGGTTATATGGAGGATTACTAACTGATCATATACACCGGCGCTGTACCCAGCGACTCTGACGTGGTGGAAAGAACTGGACACAGATTAGTGCCGATGCCACTTTGCGTCATACCACTGTGTGATATTCACCCAACATGTCAGTGACTTCAGGTTACTGATTCATGTTTTCAGATGTTTGCATCACTGACTGGCATGACATACAACTCATTTACTGAAGAACAGACTAAAAAATTAGTCTTGATTTTGTGGTGTTTTCTTGTCATCTGCAGACTAATTTGGTGTTTCTAGATAATAAAAGTGTCGTACAGATGAGGCACAGGTTTTAAACTGTCTGTCAGATCGTTCACTCATTAATAGCGTCCAGAGAGACGGACACGTGTGCCCTCCTGCTGAGAGCTTAGGGGTCATCAGGAGCGGCTGGACAGACACACCCTCGGGCCGGTGATGACGAACGACGAGCCCCTCCCATTTCATATGTCCTAAAAAGAAAAAACTGGCACAAATCTGTTTTATTTGACTGGAAAACTTAACTATCACAGCGATTTATTATTAATTCATTCATGAGCCATTATATTGAGTAAGGTGAACATGTTTTCATAACTTAAAGGTCTAATTCTGGTTTTCACGTTGTGGAAAGGATCCCTACAGAGACAGACCTTTTTGTTAAGATTAAGATCCGTATGGTTTAACCAGAAACACCAGACTCCATTCACAAAAATTTTAAACAAACATTTTACCTTTAAGAAAACTGGAGTTATTGTAGGTTAGTTTGGATCTGAACTAAAGTGTTTAAGGTCCAGTGTGCAAGATTTACAAGGATCTACTGACAGAATATGACAGGAACTGAATATAATATTCATATGTATGTTTTCATTAGTGTGTGATCACCTGGAAATAAGAACTTTTGTGTTTTCGTTACTTTAGAGTGAGCTGTTTATATCTACACAGAGAGCAGGTCCTCTTCCACGGAGGCAGCCATGTTGTTCTGCCATGTTTCTAAAGTTGCCCAGAACGGACAAACCAAACTTTTTGTACCATTAGTCATTTAGACCCCAGAATATGTAAAAAAAAATAGGGCCCAGGTTTAAAAAAAAGTACAGGAATTACCCTCTAAGTTAGTAATATTCACCATAAGATGCACTGAAATGTCTGATTATCACTAAGTTTTCTTAAAAATGAAGATTGAAATTTCTTGAAAAGTAGATTTCACGTTCTCCAACTGAACAGCAGAGAGACCTGAAGCGACTGTCCAAGTATTCTGATCAGAAGGTCCGTTTAGTGGCCGTTCTGGAGCTTTCGAGTGTCACACAGTGTCATAAGCACATCTGTGGTCGGACTGTTTTCCTAACTGCTGTTTCCAAGGTTGAGAATGAACACTGAATACTCTGCTTTGAGTAATTGTCACTTAATAATAATAACTTTACTGAGAAGTCAATTCTCACTGCAGCCTAGTTTTAAATTTGCTCATAATTTAGTCCAGTGTTTCCCAAACTTTGTTTTCCTGGGGACCAACTTTCGAAGAGTGGCAAACAAATCTTGGTAAGAATTAATCTGTGCATAAATGAATGTTCTTCACAATTTTACTTCCATTTCCTATTCTGAAATGATTGATTCTGAACTTCTTCATGTAAGAAGAATGATTGCACCATGATGGACAAATGCAGAAACACTGTCATTTATAATGTGGACAGAGGAGTGGTTGACATGTCTTGGGCTGGACAGGTTGACATATATTGGAAATCATTTATGTCCTTGGAAATGGAAATTAAAGTCTGCATCCTTCGCTGTCACAAACCGAGCTTCTTGATATTTCAGTCTTTGCTGCAGTAATTTTAATTATGCTTTTATTCTATCTGTTTTAAGTATAACACTAAATCATCTGAATATCTTTTAGGCATAAAGACGCTGTGCAGGTTTGGTGTATCCATCTGAATTAAACAACAGGTCCTGATGAGCAGGTCAGTGATTGATTTTAGGTGTGGAGGCTGGTGTTGGATTATTGTTCTGTTGAACGGAGGCTTCTCTCCCTGCTGGGAATTAAATGTACATTAAGATGATAGAAGAGCCTTTTGCAGGATGGAGGATTGGAGGGTTTTGCCTGAGGCAGATGGTGAGACGATTGCATAACAAAGAAGGAGTGGGCCACCAGGCCTTCCAGGAAGCTTCCTGCTGCATCCGTAATCTGCATCAACATATTCCAGCATGTATTATCCCTGTATCCTATTGACTCAAGTCAGTGATTTGATCAGTGCTGCTCAGTGTTTTCTTGAAGTTTCTGGAGACTGACGTTTCAGGAGGCCTAGATCTGCTTTAGAGCAAACAATTCTGTTGCACCAAAACCTTAAACCCCAATATGAAATGTGATCCAGTATTAGCTTAAAACTTACATTTAATGAGGAATTAAGCAAAAATAACAAACTCAACCCAAATGATTATATAATTTATAGCGTGTTTCTTCTTTGTTTCACTCCAGTTGCTCTTTTGTCTTTGCTGTGCTTTTAATCTTCATTTGACCATATTGCTCCTTTAATTTGCCCAACAAGTGTTTCTTAAAGGAGAAACTGAGTATGCTAACTAGGCTAACTAACTTTTGAGCTAGCTAGCAAACAATATAACATTTTGTTGACTGTGTAGCAAGTTAGCAAACAATGTTAGGTTTTGTTAACTTGTAGTGAGTTAGCAAATAATATATTGTTTGACTTTTAGACAGCTAGCAAATGATGTAGGGTCCCATATGTCCTGACTGCACTCACATTTTGCTTTTTTTTTTTTTTTGCTATTATTATTAAAAGTAAATCAATTAATCTTTGTTGGTACAACCTGAAAAATCAAGTGTACATTAGTTACATCACAAATATTGTAAAACTAGAGAAATGAAGAAAGAATTTATATAAGAAATAATGTATAGTTACTGAAATGGTTTTCAAGAACAAATCTTCATCCTGAACCTACATTAAATCTTCAAAAACTGACATATATCTAAAATAATTCTATAAATCTAAACTCATCCTCATCATGACGTTACAAAGATGGAGTTTGGCCGTGTAGACATCCTACATGTGTACATCATACATGTGCAGTGTTGACATTAGAGCGGGGAGGCGGTGCACTCATAATCTTCTGTGGGGATCAGCATATAAGAGGGGCCCTAAGCCCCGACTGGCCCTCACAGCAAGCCTAGCATAGACCTCCACACGTTCGTCTGGCTGTCCTTCACCCACGCAGCCGGTGAGTAGACCCACCACCTACATCAGCACCACCACAAACGATGCTTTTACTCAGATACTTGGGATTTAATATAGAGAGAAGAAAGTGTGAGACACTGGGATGATTAATGTTTCTATTCTGGAGCTGCATGGAAGTCAATGGATATTATTTTTTGACCCGAAATAATCTGATAGAAACTGAACTGAAAGGATGGAATTTTTCAAAATCAAGATGACAAAATATCATGCATCCATTTGGACCTCTCTTGAAAAAGAGATTTAGATCTCAAGAGAGACTTAAAGGTCTATTCTGTTTTTTATCTGATCATATCAAAACAAGTTTCCACTTGTTGTGTTGTGTTGTAGGAAATGCAATTAATTATTTAACAAAGGTGGAGCTCCAGGGTAAAGGTGTATTTGGCACTACACAGGTCTATTGTGTGTTAATTGGTGCTATAGGCTACTGTGCAAATGTTATTTCATTATATCACATTTTTTGAAAGGCTTTAGGAAGAAAATATTGAAGGGCTGTATATTTACAGTTTTCTCTTTTGGTAATTTACCTTTTATTGACTTCCAAAGGTAACATCACACAGAACAAAAACCTCTCCAGTAAATAAGGCAAAAATAACATTTAAACTAGTAAAACAACAGAAACATGGAAAGAAAAAGAAAAAAACTATAAAAACATAGATAGTGGAAACATTGGCATTACCTATTTCTCACTCACATACAGAATACATGCTAAGTATATCCTGATCAGCGCTGGGTATTGTTTGAAATGTTTCTATACTTGTGTAAGTTTTAGCACTCATATCTCAATATTACTTTTTTGTTTTATCTTACTTTGAGAAATAGAAACATATTTTCTACATTTTTTTCACTAATTTAACAAAAGAAGTCCAGGTTCTCAAATATTAATGATCCCCTCCGGACATGTTTAAACATGTATGAAACTGCTCTACTTTGAATAATAATAATTTCTATCTGTCATCTGTTTAAATCTTTGAAATGACAGAATAACTTATCATTTATTTAGTTATGAGTTATAGGGAGGGGTAGGTGGATGGCGGGTATTTATAATATGAAAATGTCCGAAGAAATGGTGTATAAATATCAGTTTAAAACCGACAACAATAACAACAACAAAACAAACAAAAAAAGACGAAAATCCAGAATCAAATATAAGCTGATCTGTTTCTTATTTCATTTTTAAGTTCATTCTCAGTGTACGTGCGCTGGAGGCTTCAGTTTTCCACGTCACGCTTTCTTAATTTGAAAATTGGACTGTCTTTTTTCATTATTTGTGATGTCACAAATCATGTTTGTAGGCCCGCCCCTGAAAATAGGATTTGCAGTGCACACAGAAACTCTCCACTTTGAGCAAATGAGTGTGAAAATATCCTTCTAGTGTCAAACTCTGCACCTACATCATTTTGTAGAGTGAAGCTCAAACATTCAACTGCAGGAACACGAAGAAAAACATATTTTGAGGGGAGAGGGACTTTAAATGCTGTTGAAACTCACACAGCTGTACAAAAACATCACCTGGATAGAAATGTCTGATAAAAGAATTGCAAATTTTACCAAAAATTTGTCGCCATCTTTTGGTAACTGAAAGTTTTCGATACTCAGTTCTTATTTATAGCTTTTAAGACATTTTAAGAGTGAAGTAAGTGGCTGCAGCATCACCATTTTCAAACAGATATAATGACTATTGGTTATTGGACATGAAAAGGTTGGACTTTCCTACCAGAGGACGAACTTACCACTTAGAGAATACATACAGACTCACATGTCAACACTTTTATCATCATATTTGCGCATGAAACTAACCTTAATATGCGGTATCTTTTACATGCACCAGCTTTGTTAGGCTAAATTATAAGACATAAGACACTTTGTCAACTTATCATATCAAATGCATAAAATGATCGAAAACTACTGTCTCACTTGGATGAGGCAGGTAAACAGTGACAGCCATATGAATGATTAAGACTTGTCCAGGACTGACATTATCATTGGGACGCGGTGAGCGGATTGATCATTTAGACCCTCAGTGCTCGCTCAGCATATCTGCAGTGCTGTCCTTGCTCTAACGAGATTACGTGTCGCCAAAAACAGAGAGAGGGGGGAGTGCTTATTAACTTGAGCCAGGGATTATGGGAAAATTGGGTCATCCTCGCAGAACAGGCTGCGAGGTAGTCCATCTCAGACATTCAATCACGAGGAAATATGAGTGTAAATCCTACCCGGTGCTGCTCAGATCAATAAGAGGATTACAGGCTGTAATGTCACATAGAGGTGACAGAGGCTGCAGGTGAACTGAGACATTAAATTAAAAAGGTTCAACAGGTGAAAGTTCCTCATTTCCTTCGTATTTTTTTTTTTGGTTCTCCTTTTCTTAAATGAGCAGATATCATCACAACGACTACACTCCAGAGAGGTGTCTGTAAAGCCAACATCCTACACACAGGTGTCATAACTGTTCACAATGAATCTTGAGGCGCCCAAAGCCGAGATCAAATCGGCCACCCGTGTCAGCGGCGGCCCCGCCACCCCACGCAAGGGACCACCCAAGTTCAAGCAGAGGCAGACCCGTCAGTTCAAGAGCAAGCCTCCGAAGAAGGGAATCCAGGGGTATGGATTTATAGGAATAATGGACAGTTATGGTTTCACTGTAAAAAACAAAAACAAAAAACAAAATCATACAGACATTTAGTGGATTTAACTCTTTTTTTCTCTTTAACTTGACCTAAATATCCAAGTTTTATTCATTCAAGTTAATTCACCGTAAAGTTTCTAATATTTCTTTTCAGAACAGTTCAGAACTCAAAATATTGAGTTGAATGAATGTACACTGTAAAAACAAAAAAGTTTCTCAACCCAACTCAAACTCTCAAGTTCTGAAAAAGTTTTACCAACTGATAATGTTTTGTTGAGATAATTTACTTTTCTTCTTTAGATAAAGTTGAATATTTGAGTTTTAAAAACACCCAAAACAGTTGTATTTCAACAGTAAACTCATTGAAATGGACGTGAAATACAATTGTTTTTTTATTTTGTTTTGTTTGGGGGGGGGGGGTTAAAATTCAAAGAGTCAAGTTTTTCTAGAGAAGAAAAGTAGATTATCTCACAAAAGATCGTAGGACAGCAAAAGTTTTTCTTTCTTTCAAAACTTTTTGATTAAAAACTCAAATATAAAGGGAAGGAAGTTGCCTTAAAATTATTAGTTTTCTCAACTATTTTTTATAATGTGACTTTACTGTAAAAAAAAAAAAAAAAGGAATTTAGTTGAATGAACTAATCTTTTCACATTAATTTCATGAAAACATTTCATGAAGTTTTATTTATTCGAGTTCATTCAACTTAAAATGTCTCTTATTTATTCTCATGAAACTTTAGAGCTTCTATATTGAAGTCTTTTGACTTGAAATGACGAGTTGAATGAATGTCCTCTGCAGAGTTCAGTCAACTTGTTAAATTTAGTTTCTAAAGAAACATGATTAGAATACTGGCAGACTTCCCAGCATGCACTGTGTGAGAGCCTGCACTCTCCTTTAATGATCATTTGTAACATAAATTATGACTTAATCGATTAATCAATCATATTTAAAACAATACTTAAAAATTTAGCATACAGCAAAATACCAAATGCATTTTTTTCTGTATTTTTCATTCATTTCATTTTGCATATTCTCTGAGAGCATGTGGATGTAAAGGCCAACAAATCAAACACAAACACACAGAGCCCACCTATAAAATAATCTCCACTGTATTTCAGATCCTTATTTGATTGTAGATCAATTAAATTTTACATGATCAGTCAAATTCTTTATGATCAATTAAACGATCATCAATTGATCATTATCATCCCTAGTTTTAAGACAAACTGAAAATCTTAAGTTTTGAAATAAACAAAAAAGTTCTGCCGACCTATAATCTTTTGTTCAAATAATTTACTTTTCTTCCATTGAAATGATTAACTATTATTCACCTTAATTAATTTTATTCAACAATTTTTGAAACATATATACATATATTTATTTACTTTTTTTTTTTTCATTTGTAAAAGTTCGAGTTCAAGTTTGAGTCAAAACTAAAAAAATTTAGTGAAGACAGTTGCCTTAAAAGTTTACTGAGTGTAATACACTGAGTGTAATAAGTCCTGGTTGTTTGTTTTTACAGTAATGAAAACATTGCAAATCAATGATGATGAAATATATAAAAAGAAATCAAATTAGACTCTAATGTTGGTCAGTGTGACTGAACAGTTGCTGGTTCAGTCTATATAACTAAATTATAAATACAAGTTTATCTGATTGGAGAGGTTAATTTATTTTGAATCATTACAAACTTACCTCATCCTGTCAACTTCAGTCAACTTAAAATGCTAAGGCAGCATGCACACTAACTTTACTAGCTTAAAACAAGTCTTTTTTTTTTTTTGTTCTATAGTGTCTTAATGTCTTTTTCTTTGCAGATTTGGTGATGATATCCCTGGTATGGAGGGCTTAGGCACAGGTGAGTTCACTTTAGGTTTTAAAATGTATTTCCTATCAGTTTTTATGATGCACAGCAGCCTGAACAACCACACATCTGTGTCCTTTTCCTGCAGACATCACCGTCATTTGCCCCTGGGAGGCCTTCAATCACCTGGAGCTGCATGAGCTGGCCCAGTACGGCATCATCTGAGCCTTCATCTGCATCTCCCTGCAATCCTCTGAGGAGGATTACAGGCCACTGCATCCATGCACTTCAAACCATCTGCCTCAGGCTCCGTCTCCTAGCTTTAAATGGAACTATTCCACACAAACAACCACACTGACCTGTAACAAACACAAAAAATGGAAAAAGAGAAAAAAATCTACCAAAAAAAAAAAAAACTTTCTATCCTTTTTCACTGGATTCTTCCTCTTCTTCTTCTTCTGATTCTGCAGCTCACACACAACCTCCGCTCATGTTTTAGGGATCTTTTGATTTCTCACATCTTCCTCATTAGATCTGCTCTGTTACTCTATAAGCATCACTTTCTCTTCTTTCCTTTCACTGTCCTCCTGTCTTCTTCTTCTTTTCTTCTCACGGACAAAAACCTGAAACTTACGCAAGCAAGGCAGCCTCAAATTGAGTTTTAAGTGACTAACCCGTGGAGTGGGTGGGTTCCCACTTCACGTGCTTCGGCGCCTCTTTCACCACCACGGAGGCTTGTCCATCAACGCTGAACATATACAAAAAATAAAAAACCAGAGTTCTGTAGAGACCAGACACCAGCTTGCCAATGCTGAGCGTAATCTTTCAGTGGGATTCATTATCAGATATCCCTCTTTTCCCTCTGTTTCAATCCAAAATCACAATATGTGGAAGTCTGATGCATGTTGGGAAGTGTTGAATTCCTTCCCTGCAACATACCAGTGTGTGATTCGGCAGAGCAGCACTAGTGTGTATAGTTTCATATCTCTTCTTATTTGTACATCTCCCTTGTATGATATTAATGTATATGGAAATATGTATTTTATGTTTGCATGTTTATTTCTCATACTTTCACACCACCTGTGTGTTTATATTTGTGTTTTTAAACTCAAAATTTTAGCTCTCTTTTGTTGTTATCTTGTAGATTAGGACATTTTATGTTTTTCCTCTTCATCTTTCATCCATCATCTTCCTCCTCATCATCATTCTGTTCATGTTTTAGACGACTTGTACACATAAGATCAATGCATGTACACCTTTAGTTAGCCTCCAAGACTTTGTTCTAATCAACACGATAATAACAAAGAAGTTGATGACTTTGCCCTGATGATATAAAGCTGGATTTTTTTCTTCAAATTAATGTTTGTAGTGATTGCACTGTGGTAGTGAGGGATGGCAGAGGGATGAGTGGGACGGCGGTACTGTCTCAGTACACGCGCAGATCTGAAGAGATGTGTAATGGAGCTCTGACCTCTCTACGGGATGAGGGAAAAAAATAAAACATAAAAAGAGGAAAATGCAAAATGGAGATTTGTTTATTCTCATCAAAATTCATCCTTGGATTATGAGTCTGTAGTTTGATGTTAAGAAATCACTTTACATTATAAGTAAAATTAAGTAAAACATCCATGCATGCATGTGTATAAACAAAATTTTGGGTTTGACAAAAGGTGCATTTATAAAGTATTTTATCAAAAGTAGCGTTGCGTGATATATGAGAAGAACATTGTGATTTGCAAGGTGGAAAATCAGGTATTAGGACACTTATTTTTATTTATATCATCCAAAGCGTCTAATAGACCCGCTGATCCCCTAGAGGATAATATGTCGGTGTCACGTTTTGCCCCGCCCAGGTGAGGAAAGTACACGTGTGTATGAGAGCGCAGCACCAGCAGGGGGCGATAATGACGTGAGCGAAGGATGAGCGTAGAATAAAATGTGACAAAGTCCTCATGAGGAGGAGGATCAGGTGGACAGATGGGTCAAACACAGGACTTTCATATGGAGAACAGTGTTTGATTCCTGTCGGAGGCAAATATCCAAGCTTATTGTTTAAAGGAAATAGTTATTTTAACTCAAACCATCATGTCCTCCTAAACATAACCAAGTAGTTTTATCGTCCTGAATGTAACCAGACTGTGACTTCAACCAAAATGTTTCTAAGTTTATTTTGAACATCTAACTGGATGTTGCATGTGTGTTAGGCTGCAGATATACTATAATATAATATAATATAATATAGTGACATTATATATCAGCTTTACCATATCATAAAATTGTAGTAGTATGGTTGCAAATAAGTTACTCTGTAAAAATCAATCACATTATATCTTTCAAAGATTTTAGATTTTTTTAAATATATAAAATATATTAATAGGAAAAGGGAAACGAATACATTGAGATTATAAATACAACAGCCTCCCATATGCCCTAAAGAAGATGATACTTTGTTGGATTGTCATTTAGCATTTCACTGAATTATGTTAACATTAGGCCTGCCAGTCATTCACCTGTTGTGTGGTCACGATATATATATACTGCCCCCAGTGCTTTGTGTACAGTCTGTCCCTGCTAGTTAACATACATACAGTTGTCCAGTTTTGCCTGGTTGATAATCCCACCTTGGTTCTGCCCTGGCCTGCATACATTTACAACATCATTTAATCTTTGTTGCACAGTGTGGAAGCCCATTTCCTCTATTGTCAGGGAAAAAAGGTACTGTCAGTCAGTGGTTCCCAAACTGGGTGGCGGGTCACACTGGGGCGGGAGTGGAGCCATGCAGGAGGGCTGTGGACGATCAGAGGAGAAATACAGAGTGGAACAAATTTAAATAAATATGGTTTATGTTGGGAAATAAACAAACAAGCATTTGCTGTTCCTATCACACTGACCTATATTTCACTGTGATTCAACTTGACTCCTTTTTATGACTTGTTTCCCCAAGTATTATTAATTATTGATTTAAAAAATGTGTGGTGGGTGGGTGTGAACTTTTTTCGGCTTTGGAAGAGGGCCTTCCAGAAAAAGGTTGGTATTTTGGTATTTCAAAAGGATGAGGAACCTTCAAAATAATGAAAAACTTTCGCAAAATCGTGAGTTAATATCTTACTCAGTATTTTGAGAAAGTTTCTTATTGTAATGACTCACTGGATCTTATCATTTTCATGACATTGGTGAAAACTGGCTTCTGTAGTGCAGTGTCTTCTACATGAGTGTTTCCAAAACTTTTTTCTTGGGGACCCACTTTTTACAAATGACAAACCATCGTGACCCCATTCACAATAAGCCTTATCAATAAATTCTGGGAAGAGTTCATTCATGCGTAAATGAACATTCCTGACCATTTTACTGCTATTTCCACATCCCTTTATATTATCTTGACGCTGTACTGGAAACATATACACATGCTAAAACTTTAGAAATGAGAAAAAGGTTCATTTAGGCTGAGTTAACAGGCCATCTTATTGCTTTAATTTCCTCTTCTCAGGAAAACAACAAAGGATATTTTACCTTCCTTCATAAATGATATAAAATAAATGTATATGGACAAAATCAATTTGCTCTCATTTTTCCCTCTAATTAGTAAAACGCTTTATAAACGGTGTACTGTAGATTAAATTCTTACATTTGGGGACCCAGTTTTCGGGAATGACTGTTCCACATCATAGTTTTGGTACAATCTGTACCAGTGTGAGAAAAGTGGAACGTGTCCTTTGAGCTAAAAACAGCTTGTTTCAGGCGTGCTCTCTTCAGCGTAGGACCGGTGGGAAACGGCCGGGCGGTCACTAATGTCTGCAACACCCGGTGTTTGAGTTGTGGGATGGAGTTTCGTTGACAGACAGTAACGCTACGTGAATTGTGTATTTAGTGTGTCTGTGTATTAACGCGGTGATATCGAGCAACATGGCGGATAATATTGTAAGTATAACGGCGGCTTGTATTAACGGTTGTAAGAGTCGACTTGGCTAACGGTAGCTAGCCTGTTAGCCGAAGTCCGGAGTGATGAGGCAGCAGAATTAGCTTGGTGGCTAACGTTCGTTCGCTATCATTAGCAAAGAGTGACTGGGGCCTGTTTAGCTAACCGGCTAATCTTAGCGCTTTGACTCGCAGACGAATAAAAAGATTCATTATAAGCAAACAGGAAAGCTACATAACCGGCTGAAATTCATGATTAAAAATATCTGGAGTATTGATTAGCATGCTCAGTTCGTTAGCCGCACATTAGCCAGAATATGCTGGAAGTAATGAAAGCCAAGATGTTGTTGATTCACTAAAAGTGATATTTTGTTGACTGTGAATGAGCCCCCACACAGATTTAGTTAACGTCGTCTGGTTCTAACTCAACATCTTAATATCACATTATAAAAGCTAGTTGTGTTAAAGTAAGCTAACGTCAACATTACTTTTCTGCACTGTCATCGTTGTCATAATATCCTGACACTGATACCACTGTAAAGAGGGGGAGACAAGGGGGAGTATCGCCCTTGTCATGACTGACAGGTGTTGGGCAGTCATATTGAAGATGAATTATTTTTGTTTGTGAGCAGCGAACAATGCAGCTTTCCATCCCAGTTGTTTGAACTGTTAACTTGTGTATAGCACTGAATGCAGTTAATGTTTTTGTCTTTTGTTTTTAGATCATCAGGGTACAATCCCCAGATGGGATGAAGAAAATTCCTTCTACCAAGAGGGAGACAGCAGCTGCTTTTTTAAAGAAGGTACTGTGGGCAAAACATAATTTTTCAACTCAGAATTCAGATTTTTCTCTTACCTGCAGGGCTCTTTATCTGTTTTTTCACTTCAGTTTTTTGTGTGACTGTCTGAGTTTTGGGGATGTCAGGTTTAGAGATGTTTGCCTTCATTAATGGAACTAGATGGCACTGAGCTGGTGGTACACAAAGTGCCAAAAAAAAAAAAAAAATCTGAAAAACTCAACAGCCATGTCTCTTTCCTGGAATCATGACAGTCTCACTTGAGATATTCCTCATTGGACCTTGTTGTGTTGTAGGAACTGCTTTCTTTCTGCTATTTATCAGCTTTATTGCTGCAGAGAAGGAAGCATGCATTCACTTGTGGATGAGAGGCTTGTGATGGCGCAACATTAATGGTGTCCTCCTCAGCTGACCTGTAACCTCTTGTCAATGAGTACGTGCACACTTCCTTCTGCATGGTGATGCACTGGGTGTGTGGTGTTTGTGTAGAAAGAAAGTAGTTCACACAAGGGTTGGCCGATATCTACCAAATTGGCATATTGCGATGTCTACAGTGAAACATTACGATGGACGATGATATTGTTGTATTTCTGTTGCATGCTTTGGCAGTAAAGCCAGAAAAAGATAGCGGATTTTACAATATATTCATGTTTGCACCTGAATTAACTCATGTTTTCACTATAGTAAAGTTTTCTATAAACTACTCTTATTGGCTTTTTACTCGCAAAGCTTTTAAGTCACGATGTAACGAATGTAAAAGGCTCAGTCCTCAATGACTGTCACGAATCACGATGGACGATGGCATTATCCATCGGCACAACCCCAATTCCTACATTACGCTGCTCACAGCAAGATCTGTGCATTATCTTGAGCAACTATGTCGTGATTTCTGAAAAGAGACATTCCACCTCAGTGCCATCTACTTCCAGTATATTGGAGAGAAAAAGAGAAACATTTCTGTTACCGATATGTCCAAAACTGTGATGGAAAGAGATATGTCTTTTATCTGAAGTTGCTCATTCTTATTCAGAAAATGTCAGTCCATGATTACCTAGATATAGCTGCAAAAGATTGGATCTACTTCAGTCAGTCACTGATTTAATGCACCAAGATTATTCCCATCAGCTGAAGGATATTTCTGTAAACTTGTAGATCCTCACTGCAGAGTTTCTATTTCCAATTTAAAGCAGAACACTTTTTTCAGTTTCTGATTTTTCATTATCCCCCAGTTAAGGTGGGGTGGTGACAGGTTTCAGACAGTTAATAAAATTTTGTTTAGCTAAAACTAAAAAGAGAGAAAAAAGAGATTAAAATTATGGTATGATGATGTGGAAATAAATTTCATGATCAATTTTATGCCACTATTAAATGTTTTCTATATTGTAGTCACAACAAATGCATTACAGATGAATATTATGTTAGATAATAAAACATTTGCCCAATTTAACATGACTTACAGTATAAACCAGGTCATTTCTGATGTTGTATCAGAGCACAGATACAGAGACAAATAATTTTGTCGGTAGAGCAGATTCAGATGTCTGTGTTCCTCTGCTATCTAGATGGAAAAATATCACCACAGGTAAGAGGAAAAATAGGGGGCTGAACTGTCCCTTAAGTGTACTATCTACAGTAATGCCAGTGCCAAAGTGCTCATTGTTGTCACAGAGTACACTTGTGTTTCCATCGCTTTTGCTTGTGCCTGCTCATTGTTCATTTGCGTGTGAAGCTGTGCAGAAAGTACCAGAGCAGGTCAGCTCTGCGTTGCTCCGCTGTGCTCTTCCACTGTTGTCATGTCGAGGACATTTGTTCAGAGAGAGTGTAGTGGATGCATTGCTTTGCTCACTTGTCATCGCAGCTGCTTGTGGTTTAGCACACTTAAAATAATAGATTTAGAGTTGGCCCTGAATGTGGATATGTTTGTCAGAATAATCCTATTTTTGTTTTGTGCCATCTGACTTCTATTTATACACAAGCTCACAAAAATAATTACAAAAGCCTTTGAATGGACAGACTAAAAAAAACCTAAAATAGAACCATATTCCAGCAGACTGGTCGCAGTGGAGCATTGCAGCAGCACCTCATTAAAAATGTATGTATCCGTGTTAAGGCAGGATGGTGTAGCCTGCAGATCAATCGGAGGAGGAGTTTTCATTCCCTGCCGATGTGCAGCCAACGATGGCTGGAATAGAAAACCATGAGAGTGAGGCAGACAGGGTAGAGACAGACTGAGCCCTGCAGGTTATATTTCTGCAGCTGAGACAGAATAAAAAGAGCTCAAAGTGATATTCTGTCTCCTACAGTCTTGACAGTATACAGTTTCACCCAGCATACAATAATAATATCTTACAAAGTGTTCTTTTGTGTGGCTTTAGAAAAATGATGATTTATGCTCCAAGAGTCTCAGTGCTTCCAAGTGTGATATGCTTAGTATTCCCAACACTGACCTCAAAGATAAATAGAGAACACACCATGCTAACTGGTAGATGGTTTATCATGGGATCAGTGCAGCTGTCTTTTCTTCCAAGATAAATTATGTTAAAAGTTCAGTAATGGTTGTTGAATTAACACCTCAAGTGATGAAATACAGACAAATGAGCAGCATCAAGCTGATTGTCTGCCTGATATGTGATGTGATGATTAAAAAGTGCTATGAGATACTCTGTTGGCCGGCCAGCTCAGAGTGCTCTTAATAGCTTAGTTTGGCTCCCTCTGTGATGACCTTAAGAGGTGTTCCTACAAGCTGAGGTTCTCTCGTGCCAAGAGGCTCTGTGCTAATCTGCTTTACCCTTTACACATGCACCTTTTTCACTGGTGCATGTCGATCTGATTTGCTTCTAAGAAAGAGTAAAAGTTCTGAGACATCATGCCAGTGATTAGCTCACACTGATTTAAGACATTGTGCATTTTGATCCTGTCAACATCAGATGCATTTCGTAGTGGTGATAGTTGGCAGTATTTTGATGTTTGGTCATATGATACAAGGTTATCATCATTCTAATCCGCACATTGTATTGTTTCTCTCTCAGGTAGCCAAAGAGTTTGGGTTCAATTCCAATGGGTTTTCTGTTTACCTGAACCGCAACAAGACCGGAGAGATCCTTTCCCAGAACAAAACTCTGAGCCTGCTTAAGATCAAGTAAGTAAAGCAAACAGTGTTGAGCATCAGTAAAGTCTTCAACTCATCTTTCATTCAAATATAGCTCTGCAAATCATTGAAAAGATAGACCTGTATTAACTAGAGCTGGGTTTAAGAAACATAGGTTTTTCCTGATTCAAATTGATCTTCATTTTAATGATCCAATATTGATTCATAAAATTCTGAGATTGATCTTTTAAGATACGCTTTTTCCTGTGGATGCATGAAGCTTTAACCCAGTTAAGGCTTCTGTCCATATAACATTTTCTCTCTGGCGGCTCTGGGACAAAGAGCTTGAGCAGTGAGAAGAAAAACACTGCGCTCGGGTTTTGTTTCCATGACGAGCAGATTGACTCAGTAGATAAAAAGAGGGGAAAAAACAGGTCAGAAAGAGGTGTTAACCTGTATTTTTTCAGTGTATGATGCTGGGATGTAGCCAGTTTTCCCAGAACTACAGTGGGAGTGTTAGTTGGTCCTCTAAAGGATTCAGGGGCTTTCCTGGGCCACAAAGTGCAGCACGATTCAGGGTATACCAAGAATGTAATACTTGGATACTTAGGGAAATTTGATATATTGGCTGATTTTCATGTGCTGCTAGCTTGATGAACTCTTTCTGTTGGCGAAAAAGAGCACATAAAATTATTTTAAAATTAATTTCTAAAATTCTACAATATGTTATGCAAGCTTAATGTATCACATAAGATTTGTGAGGCAACTGAAAATCTGCTTTTCACTTACATAAATTCTCAGCCTCATCTGACTGACCTTTGACTGATGGAGAGAGCAGTGATTTATAAGAAAACTATGTATAATCTGTCTAACTGTCCATCTATTTTTTCTGTTTATATGCAGTGTGGTTCAGATCACTTGACCTGTGACTGTTGCCAATAAACGCTGCAGGGTCAATTCTTAATGCAGACATCACAATTTTTAATAATGCACCAGGTTTGGGGGTTTCACAGCATTAGTTCTCTGAGAATCTCCTTCATAACCTAGCAGAATTACTACTGTAACTGAAATATCCCTAAAAGATTTGATATTGAATTGTGTCTATCAGATGATAATTCAGTGAAAGTTACTGACATTTACAGTTTTTGACAAACTACATTGTAGCTTTAAATATGTTATTTGTTTTATTCTCTGCCCTTCGTAGGCATGGCGACATGCTGTTTCTGTTCCCATCAGGATCTCCTTCCTCCTCTGGGGAGGTAATGGACACGGCCACCCCACACTCATCTTCATCGCTACCATCCATCTCATCTTCCTCGTCCTCTTCTTCTTCGTCCTCTGTGATCCCCCGGTCCCTCTCAGCACCCCAGGTCCAGGAGGACGAGATTGATCAGTATCTGGCTAAGCAAGACGGCAAGATTTACAGGAACAAAGATCCACAGCTGTAAGAAACAGACTGACTGCAAACATCCAAATTAAATATGAACATCAGATATCTAATGATACTCTTCTTACTGCAGATGTCGCCATGGTGCCCTTGGAAAGTGTGTGCACTGTGTACCATTAGAGGTAAGAGAATTTATTCCTGTTCTCTTCAGTTATAATGCTAGCACAGGTTTATTCTGATTTTCCTTATTGAAATGCTGACTTATTTTATTTTTTTTTAGCCTTTTGACGAAGACTACCTGAATCACCTCGACCCACCAGTGAAGCACATGTCATTCCACGCGTATCTTCGCAAGCTGACCGGTGGAGCTGATAAGTGAGAAGCTGTTTTTTAAATTTCTTTGGTGGAAATGTACAAATTCCAGTCAAGTTCTGACACTGTTTTGATCTCCTGCAGAGGGAAGTTTGCAGCTCTGGAGAACATCAGCTGTAAGATCAAGTCGGGCTGCGAGGGCCACCCTCCCTGGCCGGAGGGGATCTGCACCAAGTGCCAGCCCAGCGCCATCACACTGAACAGACAGGTAAGTGACGAGGAAGCTTTCAGTGAGTGCAACAACACAGTAGATGACCAACCATTAACCATATGAGTTAAAGATTAAAAATGGTTGAATGGCAGGTCATAATGCAGAATTAGGTTCCTCTCTCTTTCGAGAAGCATGTAGACACTCAGCTGATGTGTGTGTGTGTCTGGTTTTAATTGCTGTCATAAAATGGGAACAGTATAATAGAATATATGTTGTACAGCTCATCAACAGTGCAGAAGATTTCTGTGTGTGAAAACAAACAGCAGGTTCCCTCCCTACCAAATGACTAAAATGTTTAACGGCTCTATTTATGGAGTGCTTGTATCCAGAGCTCTTTACAGTTTGCCTCTCATTCACCCATTTACACACACACACACACACACACTGATGGCAGCGAGCTATAAGGGTGCTCTGATCAGGATTTTTGGGGCCAATCACTCATTGCTGGATGTAGAGTTGATGTAGGTTGATAGGATTCTTAATAAACAGAAATCTGCTTATGTAGAATGGTCTCTGTATTTCAACAAAGGAGAATAAGAAAATGAAATGAAAGTAAGAAAAATAGAAACTTTCCCATTTTAAACAACCTTCATGGCCATTCGCACACATCGGGCCCCACCCCAGGTGGCAGCCTGCAAAGTTGTATTTACTTTGTTGTATATTACTTTCACTATCACATTTCATTATTATCATGTACTGTTATGTTTATTATCATGTGCTATCTTCACATTCATTATCTGGTCCAATATAACTATTTCCTCTCCATATCACTGCCAGTATTACTTTCAGTGTAATTGCCATTACTGCCATTTCTATTTAGCTACTTTTGTACTTAACTTATCTTACTTCTGTTGTTAATCTATTAGGCACTGTCTCTTTGCATTTACTTGTTACACACTTTATATTTTAGATGTACATTTCATTTATTTGATGCTCAATTGTTGTTGTTCTTATGCTGCTGCAATTTTGCAGCAATCTGGCACAAGAAATTCCTCCAGGATTGGTGAAGTTCTGTCATATCTTATCTTCTGGGTTTATGATGTGCACCTGAATGCACCATGAAGTCCCTGTCTGTGTGTGTCTGTGTGTGTGTGTGTGTGTGTGTGTGTGTGTGTGTGTGTGTGTGTGTGTGTGTGTGTGTGTGTGTGTGTGTGTGTGTGTGTGTGTGTGTGTGTGTGTGTGTGTGTGTGTGTGTGTGTGTGTGTGTGTGTCAAACACATATTTAAAAATGCCATGAATCCCAAATACTGTTGCATGAATTTAAATTTCTCTGCTCTACTTCCAGAAATACAGACATGTGGACAACATCATGTTTGAGAACCACACCATCGCTGACCGCTTCCTGGACTTCTGGAGGAAGACAGGCAGTCAGAGGATGGGATATTTGTACGGCAGGTTCACTGAGCACAAAGACATCCCTCTGGGCATCAGAGCTGAGGTGGCTGCCATCTACGAACCGCCGCAGGTAAATGTATAACTATCTGCTTCAACTCCTAGAGTCAGGTTTAGTTTAGTTTAGTTTTAGTATCCTGTTTATTCCCTTGGGGCAGTTTGGTCAATATACTGTACTTTGACTTTATATGAATGAGTTAGGTCCTTATTAACCTTAGTAACTCTTTTTGCCTTAATTTAATCCTGACTCTTGTCCCTGCTGTGTTTCAGAATGCCACTCAGAACAGCCTGGAACTGGTGGACGATCCTAAAGCTGCAGCTGTGGATGAAATTGCTGCCAAACTGGGCCTCTGCAAGGTTGGTCTTCACTTCTTTCTTACTTTGCTGTCACGCTGAATGCTGACATGCTTTGAAATTTGAATTTAAGCAGATTCCTGCTCCTCTGTCCAGGTGTTCCTGCTGGCACAATAATTGATTTATAATTCATCAAAGAATGTAGCTTGTTCAACCGAAGTATACCAGTCCAGCACTTCATTTGTCCGGCTTATTTGGTCTTGGCAGTATGGTGGCATTCTGAGAATTCTTGAAGCTTCAGAGAGTTGCTGTCAGCAACGGCATATATCTATATCACATACTCACATACTCTGTTCTGTCAGTGTTCTGGGATGTGTTCTCCTTTTGTGACATCTGAATTAAGACAGGATTTCTGCTGGTCTTTTAAAATGTCTAAAATCTGAAGTCAACGTGACTTTTTTCAAGTTGCGTTCACTTCAGCCTTGCTTTTAAATGTATTTATGGGAAAGATGTGTATTGCTCATGCTGTAACAGCTACAAAGAGAAACCAAAATGGAACCAACTAATGAAAACTGTGAAGCATGGTCAGATTTTATCAGAGCAACATCGGCTCCTCACATCACAAATAGCTACTTCTGGAAGTTAAAAGTGCTTCTGTTAATGTCATTTTCTTCTAATCTGGTTACGTGCAAATTCAGCTCGAGAACAGTGCATTTAGGTATTTAAAGCCCACTGCACCCTCTGCAAGAAAACACCCAAATTAGAAACTTTGGGTATTAAGTCATTAGAGTCGCACAAGAAGCCACATAAAGCCACCATTTAAAAGGAAAAAAAAAAAAAAACAGCAAACACTTACTATCACTCATGATCATTCTGTAATGTGAACTCCTGTAACTCCAGTAAGCGCCCTGTGCAGGAAATCCATGTGGACATGAAACAGGTTTTAAATAACATTTTTAATGGTCTTAAAAAGATGTACATTAAAGATGATTTTACTGTCATTTCTATGGTTGCACATAATGATTATTTTCATAATTCATCTGCTAATTATTGTTAAGGGTCCATGGTGACATTTTTTCAGTGGGTTGTTTTGTCTGACCAACAGTCCAAAAACTATAGTATTCAGTTTACTATCATAGAAGATTACAAAAAAACAGCAAATGTTCACACCTAAGAAGCTGAGGACAGTGATATTTTGGTATTTTTGCTTTAAAAAATGACTTCTGTGATATGTTGATAGTGCTGTACTTAACTAATCTGCCTCTGGTTCGCAGGTGGGCTGGATCTTCACTGACCTGCTCTCTGAGGATACGAGGATAGGCACCGTCCGCTACACGAGAAACAAGGTGAAGACGCAGCTCACACAAGGACGACCTGTTCATGAGACTGTAAATATGCCAAAGCTACTATGATTTTATATATCACCGTCTCTACCTCTGTCAGGACTCGTACTACTTGAGCGCAGAGGAGTGCATCACAGCGGGATACTTTCAGAATCTTCATTCGAACCCTTGCAGACTCTCTCGAGACGGACATTTTGGCTCAAAATTTGTGACCGTGGTGGCAACAGGTACGTTCATTCTGAGGCTGAAATGAAAGTAATCTTTTCAACTATTGGCATTGATAGTATAATTTGTGTCTTTTTATTTACAGTTTTGTTTTTTAAGTCAAGTTTCTTTTACTGAAGCCATAAATTTGACCATAAAATATATCTGCATGTTGTGTGTGGTCATTTTGAGGCCAGTGGAGCAGCATAATAGAAGCCAGGCGTCTCTGAGACTCTCTGTTTGGTCTCTGGGATCGAGGCCAAGTGTTTGCACTTCCCTCTGTTTTAACCTTGTGAGACCTCTTCATATATTCGTTCCAGAGAAACTCAACATGTAGCAGTGACCTCATCCTTCCTTGTCATTTACATTTATGAGGCACTGGTGGCCAAAGCTTACGTCATGACTGCATATCCAGTGCCAGCCAGGGCAAAGTCCATCTGTTTTACTTTCCCTTGTGTAAAGACGTCGTCTCTTTATAAATGAGTTGCATGTGCAAAGCTGCAGAGCCTGTAGATACACCGAGCACAGCACACCAACACTGACAGAATAATAGTTTAAAGCTGTTGTCAGCAACATCCACTGCCACTAGAGGTCACAGCAGACCACCAGCTCCTCAGACCAAAATAATTCATGCTTTGTTTGCTCAAAGTTGGGAGGAAAAAGAGAGTGGGATCTGATCACACACAGTGCTTACAAAGCTCAGATCAAACTGTCAGATGAGGCAGAGGGAGGACTCTGATATACAGAGCTCAGACACACACACACGCACACACACAGAGGGAGTGTGACTTTATTGTCTGCTCAGGGCGCCATTACTCCATGAGATGTTTACATAGCAACTAGTTGTTTGCTGACATTGAGTGAAGCTGAACGTATTGCACCTTTAATGATCAGATATAGATAATGTTATCAGAATGTGTACAACTTCTATGCTGGTTTTAAGTTCTTTTTTTCAATCAGACTTTATTTGTGTTGCACTTGTCAAGTTTTAAGCAGTTATTACGTAATCACCTGAGTGGGATTGTTTGAGCATAATTGTTGGAATCATTTCCATTCACCTTGGCTCAGCTGTACAGAAACAGCTGGATTAAACTAACAAAAAATGTGATATTTCCATCACTACTTCCACGTCGTTTTCCACTTTTTGAGGTGCGACTGACGCACTGTTAAATGGTGGCATCTTGTTCTTGTCCTTCTGCTGTGGTTTAATGGCACCTGAGCTGAGAATTTGTGCCACCAACTGTTTATCTTGAAGTACATATCTTTTAACATTTACAGAATGGTAGTGGATGGACTGTATTTTCTTTTGTCAGTTTTCTGTGCAGTAAATCTGTTTTAGATTTGTGCTACATGGTTGTGGATGACAAAGATATGGCCTGTTTCAGTCATAGTACCTTGTTTGAATTGAAACTATTAACATCAAGATGATGTGATATTTGTCGGGTTCTGAATCAAACCAAGATATTTTCTTATATCTGCGGAGGTTTTTAAGGCCATGTCACCTCTGCAGCACTACAGTACTTTATAATAATAATTATAATGCTGTTTTGTCTCACATTTCATCAAAAAAAGATGATCAACAGAAAGTTGAGGGATGACCCTTCTGTTAACTAACTCATGCAGTCACTTGCAGTCATTTATAAAGTGTAAGTTCTGGTTCTAGTTTCTCAAATGAGGACCTGCTGCTCTCATCATCATTACCAGTATTACATATGATATTAATACATTTTAATCACTTCATTTATCACAGGAATTTTAATTAAGTAGTTAAGTAAACAACAGCAGTGGGCCATATGTGTTTAATACAACCTGTGTCATGAGTAGTATAAACATTTGACAAATGTTGTAAATTTACTCAACAACTACCAGTCAGTTCACAGTAAAGTGAATGACGTTTAAAATAATTCCTCAGCCAACACATTAGTGCATTTTTCTCTGTTTTTCTGTGTGCAGGTGGTCCTGATAACCAGGTGCACTTTGAAGGATATCAGGTGTCCAATCAGTGCATGGCTCTGGTGAGAGACGAGTGCCTACTGCCCTGCAAAGATGCCTCTGAGCTAGGCTTCGTTAAAGAGTCCAGCCCCGAGCAGTACGTACCAGACGTCTTCTACAAGGTGAGACTTCATGCATGTGCCATCGACCTACGGTAAAATGAAACTGTCCATAATGTCTAATGGTTTGTTTGTGAGACGTGACTGAGCGTTTCCACAAGTCGAATCAGAATAATGACATCCAGATACTAACCATGCTGTTGGGGCCAGGTATTATGAGTCATTTCCATCCAGATGTTAACATTTTTTTGTTAAATTCTTACTCTGCTGTTGTTTCCTCTTCCATCGAAAAGGACAAAGACAAGTTTGGAAATGATGTCACATTTCTAGCCCGGCCTCTCCCTGTGGAGTACCTCATCATAGATGTGAGTAAGATGTTTGTTTTAAAGTTGTTTTGTTTTTTACGCGCCCTCTGTTCATCTTAATACAGACTACTGCCACTGTCTTTGTATATAATGTCCCTGTTTGTTTTTTCCTACACAGATAACAACCACTTTTCCAAAGGACCCCCAGTACACCTTCTCCTCCACACAACGCTTCCCCATTGAGAACCGTGATATTCTGGGAGAGACACAAGTAAGTTGTTTCTATATAATCTGTATGATTAAAAGTAGCCTTTAGTCAGCTGATTGTTACATTCATTAATTTAATCTAAAATGGTCAGAGTATCATCTGAACAATTGTTCAAAAATTGAGTTGTTTTTTTTTCCTTTCTCTTAAAAAAATAACAAAAAGAACCAATAAGAGTACCATTAAAGTACCGGATCGATAAGCAGCATTGTAAGAGTCGTGGTACTTTTAAAATGCTAATACCCGTCTGTACCTCAGAGTTCCAGCAGCCACATGATAACCCACAAAGTGTTGTTTTTCCTGTCAGACTCTTGAGGCCACCTCGGCCTTTATCTCTGCCTGTATGTCAGCTTGACGTAAGCAGCGTCTGTTAAATTACGGTAACCTTTGGATACCATAACCTCCAGAGGTCAGACAAAGTTTTACAACTCGTTTTTACGCCATTTGTGTGTCTGCAGAATTTCCACAGTTTAGCGACATATCTGTCTCAGTGCACCTCCACGGCATTCCTGGACATCGTGTCGGACTTCCATCTGCTCCTCTTCCTCGTCACCAATGAAGTCATGCCTCTGAGAGTAAGACGACACTTCAAAGCCTCTTCTTCTGTAGCTTTACATTTGTTTTTCATTTGTGTTGCAGAAAATGGGTTAAAATACGGTCACATTCTTTTCCAATCTGGAAGTGGTTACTGGAGTGAGGATGTTTTCACTCAGAGCCTTTTATTTATGCTGATCGATTTTCAAACTGGCCCATCATGACGATCAAAAGCAAAAATGTTTTTTAGATAATAATGAACTGCATGATGAGATTTATCTTTTATGAAATCTAGACTTAAAAACAACATGCTGGTGGAGTGTTGTTCTTCTTTTTTCTTCAGTTTCCTGAATCTGTCCTTGCTTAGTTGATGGATCAGTGTGTGTTTGTTTCTGCAGGACAGCATCGGGCTGCTACTGGATGCAGTGAGGACTTCTAATGAGGATCTGGCACAGACCTGGAAGAAGTCAGAGCAGTGGGCCACCATCGAGCAGCTGTGCAGTAAGTCACTGCCCATCAGAGAGGGCACAGTCACGTCTACACAAGGTTGTTTTAAAACACAAAACTTTAGCTGAGCTACTCCACAATAGTCCAGCAGTTTTGAACACCTAAAACCAAGACTGTTTGATCCTGTTTTAGTTTAAAAACTTTGGGATTGCGTTTTACTTTGGACACGTAAAACAACGTGGCATGATGTGTCCTTCCCTGATTCGTCACGCCCCCATCACATGCCCCCTCTCCAGGAGAAAACATACAACATCGCTCTTAACTACAGACATTTAATTCAACATGGATAACGAATTACAGACAGTGCTGATATTGTTCTCTATTCTAGCAGCTGTTGTGCAGTTAGATTCTGCATTTTATAATGCTACAACTGCCTACATGGGCAGGAGGCAGACTTCCTGTTTAGAGTGGCATGTGTTTGCCCAGTTTAGGTGAATAGTCATGTGACGTGTTTTTAGGCACGTCAAAGGACCAGTGTGTAGGATTTAGTGGCATCTAGTGGTGAGCATGCAAACTGCAAACACAACGTCACTCTCTGATTCTGAGGATAATGGCAAACCTACGGTGGCCGCTGAACTTGCGCAGAATGTGAAAGGCCATATCTAGAGCCAGTGTTAAGTTTGTCCTTCCTGGGCTACTGTAGAAACATGGTGGTGCAACATGGTGGACTCATGAAAGATGATCTTCACCCTCTGTAGATATAAAAAAGCTGATTTAAAATGACAGTTCTTATTTTCAGGTGATTATAAAAAGAGAGAGAACATACTTATGATTATTTTATTCCATTTCTTCCCTTTGCTGCCTTTAAATCCCTGTGAATCTTACACACTGTACCTTTAATATGGACACAGATCATTTCTAAACATGTGCTAAAAAACTTTTCTGGATGGAGATTGCTTTTGTCTTAAAACACAGCTGTAAAAGAAACTCTGTTGGTGTGGATGTAGCCACAGTTTTACCTCCCTAGTCTCAATTTAGTTTCTGCACGAGGGTTGAAAACATTAGTTGCTAAGTTGATGAACTGAAGAGTGACGACTATTTGATAATCTATGAATAGTTCAAGTAATTTATTAAGCCACAGTGTCAAACGTTTCCCAGGTTTGAAACTTGTTTAAATCAGTTTTTAGTCGACCAAAGCCATTATAAGTTTTACATTAATTTGTTATGAAAATTAGAAGCTGTCCTGACATCCTGTATTCTCTCTCCTGTGCTTCCAGGTACAGTTGGCGGGCAGCCCTCCAGCTCTCTGGGTTACGGGGCCATGGGCGGCCCCTCAGTCCCCGCCTCCTCCTCAGCCATGTGGTCCTGCCTCCACTGCACCTTCATGAACCAGCCTGGCACAGAGCACTGTGAAATGTGCAGCCTGCCCCGCAGTTAAAATCCCACCCACCCTCCCTCCTCGTCCACCGCCACCCTGCGTCCTCACCCCGCCCTGATCTTATCCCGCCCAGCCCTCCTCTTAACTCGCCAATGACATCACTGCACCAGGACCAGCTGCGAGATTTGGATGCCCTTTTCTTTGTTTCCTTGTCGCCTCACTTTGAAGCGCCTGTCCTTCCCACATCACGGGCTGCTGTGACGCGTGAGCGGGATGCACTCGTTTACATCAAACCCAATGAGTAAATCAATAAAACCAGACTGTGTTTTTGTCGTATCCCTCCTCACAGCGGCTCTTGTGAGCGGCGGGCTTCGTTAACGTAAAGCACTTTTGGCTGAGGCCCCTTTCCCTCCACCCACAGCTACCCCCCGCCCCTGAATAATCACCCCCCTCAAATAAATCCTGCTGTGACTCAGGACAACAGCAAAGACTCGAGTGTTTGGATGTTCTCTCACATCAGTGCCCCTCTCACTCTCACGACGTCTTCTGGAAAAATCTTGCTGTGTATAAATACATTTGAGGAATGATACTGTTATTTAATTAAGCTTCTTCTTCTTCTTTTGTTTTTTATCTGATTGTAGCGATACCTTAAAATTTTGAATCTTCAGCGTGGATTCCTACTCAGTCAGGTGTTTATAGGTCTTGGTCTCTTTGACAAAGCCCCTTAAGTACAATCATCGGTCAAAGCTCAGACCTGAAAACTCTTTAGAGCTCCAGAGTAATTCCACTTCAGTAAGTAGAGAGTTTATATTTTCAGTATTAAATTACTTTAAAAATAAGTCCCGGATTTGAAAAAGGCATACGCAAAAAGCTCTTCACCCCAAACACATCCTCCACTGATCGCAAATGTTGGTGATTAACTTCTGGACTGATGTTCCACCAATTTGAAGGGATAGTTCACATTTTTTGAAGTGTGATTGTATGAGGTGCAGTCAGTGTATTTCCTGCAGCAGCTTGGAGAAGCAGCAGGAGTACCGGTGCAGGAAGCTAAACAATGTACTGCTGTGGGCAGGGTCAGCAGCTGAGGTTGAGTGAAGCAGCCCAAATAGCAAATTGGAGCCATAGATTGTATATTTAACAGGTTGAATTCCTATTTAATAAACAATCTATGTTTGAAGCAAGTTGTTTCCTCCCGCCATCTCCTCCCAGACTTGGGGAAGCTCGGGTGGGCTCCGGGAACACTGCAGAAGCACAGGACTCACGCAACATTTTTGTGCGTTCCAATGTGTTCTATTTGTGTACCAAGTTTCGTGCATGTCGGAGAAACATGCCGCGGGGCTCATCTTTAGATGGCGCTATTGAGCCAATTCGCCGCGCCCATTTTCGAGACCCTTAAAATACGCAATTTTTTAAGGCCCCCAAAAATGCGATTTATTTGTCGTCCGGGAAAAAGAATAATAATAATTCCTTCGATTTCAATAGGGTCCTCGCACTGGTTCGGTGCTCGCGCCCTAAAAATAAAAACTAAATTTTTTTACTTCATTTAGTTTATTTTACTAAATACAAATAACTGAAACAAGCAAATCTTGAAACTAACTAAAACTGAATTGTAAACAAAAATTAAAAAAGAATAAAAATGAAAGCTAATATAATAATATAAAACTATAAAAACTGTCAGGAGCAGAATGTCAGTCTAAGTGTACGCTATGTTTGGCATATTTCCATCACTTTACCTTGCTGTCAGATCTTTTCTTATGAGAAACCACAGTCACATAAGGAAAATATTGTTGTCGCCAAAACCACCAGACTCCATTGACAAAAACTGTAATTTTACCTCACAGAACACAGGAATTTCTCGTATATCGCTGCCTTGACTGGAGGAATATGGTGGATCCAAGTAGTAAATTGTTTAGGAAGCGAAAAACACTGGTGGCATGCTGACCGCCGTCTGCTGTAAGATAAGCACCTCATACAACCCAACTTCAAATAATCTGAACTGCCCCTTTAAAGTGGTTCCCAAATCTCTTTTCTCTGGTTTGTTGGAATTGTAGCTTTTGGATTTGGTGGATTGAACTTGAGCAGGCATAATATGTAGCTTACTTTATCAGCTGTATGTTCTGTTTTCTGATAAAACGCCCCAGGACACCATCCAGCGTCCTCGTCATCGTTACTGACTCGCACTATATTAGCCGTGAGGTGCTTCTAGAAACAACTGGTGCTCACCACTTTCCTCTCTGCCACTCACCTACCTGTGGTTCTTCTTCTTTTGTTTTTCGTGCTGGCGCCAGTCCAAAGGGGTCAGACCATAACCAATGTTCCTCCGCTGATGGGGCCCCTTTCGGGCCGTTCCATCACTCAGCCTTCAAAGACTTTGCTGCTCAGAGTGCAAAGGTCACGACGGGGAGAAAAAGCTGCCTAACATTTGTCTCATCTAGTGTTAAAGACCTCGGAGTGAGCATCACCTGTGTTTTTGGGTTTGCACTTAATATTTTCTGTACTTTCAAACTAAAGCTCTTGGCTGCTTCTTCCAGCAAGAGGTGAGGACGATATCAGCGCACACGTTCAGATTGATGTTTTCTTTCTCCTTTGTAGAGCTGCAGTGGTCAGTGGTGTAGAAGGAGCAGAGCCTGAAAACGTGACATGAAAAGCACTTAACTCTACGGAAGCCCTGAGAGACAAGTGAGGGGAAAAAAATCTAGTCATCCATTTTCCAAGTCTCATCTAAATTGTTTTTTCTTCATTTATGACTGAAGAACAGGTGGAACAAAAGGTTTTGGCAGGTTAATATTTATAAGTTCTTTTATTTATTTATTTTTTTCATTTTAAAATCTACCCCCCAGGTTGGTCCTGTCTGTGTTAGTTAAACCTTTACTGCTCATATTTGAGACCTTTTTTATGAGAAATGATCATTATTATTGAGTGAAAAATATATGATATATCTCCCATGACTAGTCAACTACTATTTGGGAGAGGTCAATGGCTAGTTAAATGCAGTCATCACGATCGTTTGCCCCACACCAAGTGGTTTTGTCCTGTAAAATACCCAGATTTAAGCAACAGTGTTGTCACATTATATAACATATGTGTACCATGTTCAGGGTGAATACTGATTGGCTGGCAGGAGTGCATTTAAACTGTTTAACACACACACATAGTTTGGCTCAAGTTTAATCACCTTTCAAAATTCATCTGCTACTCAACTTGTAACTGTAGCGACATTAAAGAGCACAGCTGTCAGAGCACCACTTCCTGCTCTATTTCACTAAAGTTTCACACACCTCCATCCAATTTTAACTCCTTGAAATCAGTGACATCCTTGATGTTTGTGTTTCCCCTCATCGAAGCAGTCAAAGGGAAGATGAGAGAATTATTAACGAGGCTGAGAAGACGCAGCATCTTTTATATGATCCACAGCAGCCTTTTTATAGGAATATCCTCTAAAAGGACGGGGTTTAGGAGGAAAACAGGGAACTTTTGGGAGTTAAAACTTAGTAAACTGTCCTCCAACTATATAGAAACAAGTCTGATTTAAGAAAATTGCATTAGTTATGAATACATAACTCAGACACCTAATGTACTCATCTACAGAGGGAGGAGTCTCAACGTCACTCGTATCGCTGCTAGTTAGGAAACGGTGTTAGTCGATGGCAATTGCAGCAAACCAGCTGAAGTTGGTTGTAAAAGGGACGAGAATTACTTGTTATCATGACAACAGTAAGCTCTTGCTCCGGAACTTTTGGTTTTGAGTGCAAAACTTTCACCAAAAAAAATCTGAAGTGATTTTAATTCATACTGTTAGCCAGTAACCACGAAAGTGAAAGCAGGATAATCAACTTGTAGATGTGCGTTAACCTGAAGTCGCTTTGCTTTGTGTCGGGTTCTTCGCCTCCATGTTGTGCTTTCAAACCATTTCACGCCCTCCAACTTGTTGACGCAATGAACACACGATATGTACAAATCTTGTGAGAGTTTCACAAATCAAAGGATCCCTTCCAGCCTCTTGTGGCCAAAATGAGTATTGCAACAACAAACACACCTGCCAAAATCATTTTTTCACCTTTTTTCCACAGATAAAAAAAGTAACTTTGAAAAATGATCCTTGCAGAACTTTTTTTTCTTCAACTTGCAAAGTTTCACATGTTTCACAGATGAAAAAAGATTAAAGAAATAGTATCTTGGCAAAACATCTTTTCCATCTGTTCTTAAGTCATAAACACAGGAGAGAAAATTTAAATCAGACGTAGAAAATGGGTGACCAGAAGAAAAAACTCTCACTTGCCTTATGAGGCATTTAACTCCCTTCCACAGCACTAACATTTTTTCACTTACCTCTAGTTGTATTTAACTTTATACAAGTAGTTTATAAGTCCCTATGATACACCCCAGTGCAATGGAGGTGAATGGAACTTTATTTGTGGTGCTAAAAGCATTCAAATGTGACGTTTAAAAATTCCACTGCCAACGCTTTTTATAGGCAGAGATCTCAAAAGAAACTTGTTGAAACATAGACAAATAAAAACACTCAAAAAAAAAAACCTCTGCATATATAGATGCCACTAGTGGTAAGTGTGAAATGTTTTTTAATTTTAAATAATTTCAGTGAACTAACCCTTTAACATATTAGAGTCAGTTGTGGGTATGTTGGGATAGTTGGTTAAAACAGATTCTTTTCATCACTGTTTCTTTCATGAGACTGATTTTGGGACCAAAACTTGTGAGATCATTTAAGTGATGAAAGTTCAGTTCTGGTTTCACATCGTTTGCGTTTTCACATCTGGCAGCCAAATTTTTTACTTTGAGCCGCTCCACACAAATACAACATTTCTAACATGCAGCCATTAAGTAAAATCAAAACATATCAGCGTGTTTGTCCAGTTGTGAAGGGATCTTATTAAGCGGTGCCTGAATGTTTTTGTTCCCATCACCTGTAGTCCAGATGGAAAAATATCCGCACATGAAAGATTAACAGCGTGTCTAAGATGAAGAAGCTAACAGACGAATCATATTTGATGTAAGTGACCGAAATGATCTTGCATGACTTGAATGCGTTTTTCTAGTGCTCATTTAAAAAACTTTAAAGGGACAGTTCACTCCAAAATCAAAAGTACATGGTTTTCCTCTGACCTGTAGTGATATTTATCCATCTAGATTGTTTTGGTGTGAGTTGCAGAGTTTTTGGTCATAGAGACGTCTCCCTTCTCTCCAATATCATGGGACTAAATGTCACCCAAAGCGCCAATAAAAAAAAACCCCACCCTACTCTGCCTCTGATTGGCTTACCCTGTCATTCTTATCCTAACCCTAACCAATCACACTCCTCGTGCCTAAACCTAACCGACCCAAACCAGCCAGTGATAAGAGTGTGGGTCATGCCTTCGCCATCCTGGGGGGGAAAAAAGTGTCCTCCTTGGCTGAGCAGTAATGTTAGCACCACTGAGCTAGCTAGCGAGGTTATGTGATTGGTGGGTGTAGTTCATTCACAAGAAAATGGTTCCCAGAACTTTAAGGCCGTTGCCATCTAAGTCCATCATGTTGGAAAGAAATGCAGACATCTCTACAGCCAATATGTCCAAAACTTTTTCTTTTAATTTTGGCATGAACTGTCCCTTTGAAGAAATAATATTTTAGAAAAGCTAATGACACTGATGCTAAAACAAGAAGCTAACAAACTGCACATTTTTAATAATCCTGAATCATCCAGTTTTTGAGCAACAGAATCTCTTTTAATCCACGTCCTCGACATGTTTGGTGACTGATGATGTTTCACCACGTTTCATGTTCAGTTTTTGTTTTGTGTTTTTTTTCCTCTAAACTAGCACTGTTACACAACTTTCTTTTAGCTAAAAGGATGTTCCAACATGCAGGAGAACTGAGCGAATCACTGAATCCTTTCGAGCTTTCGTTGGGGTTGTTGACGGGGAAACGGGCCTCTTCAGATGAGAGGGCGAGTCGTGGGCTGCAGATTTAGCTATTTATGAGACGTGTGCTTCTTTGTAAGAGCTTGACAGTAATTCCATTGATGAAGTGAGAATATATTTTTAGTTGTAGATGACTTTGAAAATGCTTGAAAAAAAGTTTCTTGTTTTTTTTGTTTTGTTTTGTTTTTTTGCCCAGTGATATCACTCTTGCCCCTCCCGTGTGAATTCTCCAGAGCGATTTATCTGATGTCATGCTAACGGACGGCAGTGACCTTTTTTCCTTTTGTATTGATCCAGGGGCCGTTTGCTGAGCAAGCATGCTCTTGGAGTTGCAGCCGGTCCTCACTTTCCACTGAGCTAACTGAGGACCTGAAAGTTGTATGCTGTTGACCTGGATTTGAAACAAAATAAAAAAAATCACAAAAACAACAAAGAATTCCTTTTGCAGATATGATGTCTTTGATTTGTTGGCTGTCTGATTAAAACAGCGAAGTCTAAATACAGGCATAGTTTCAAAGAGGTTTAAAATTATTTTGACTTCTAATTATTTTATGTTTATTTAAAATGAAAAAAGAGACACATGAGAACTCAAAAAATAGCAAAAAGCTTTATTTTTAGTGCAGACTATTTCTAGACTGTGACTAAAAGCAAAGGTGTCAAAAGTCCACACATTATGTGCTCCAGTAAATGTACAGACATTTGTGTAAATAGACTGACACTTTTTAGACACTTTTACTTAAGATGTTGAATTAGTACTTCTACTTTTACCAAAGTATAAGTAAAAAGTCATCCTCCTGAAGGACATTTCTGGTGCTTTCTCTGTGCAAAGCTAACTAAACCTTGAGACCATTGAGACTGCCTCTCTGTTGGTTTCGTCTTATGTCTTTTACATCATTTTTGTCTTGTTAAATCTTGCTATGTTGTTTTCCTGTTGTTACATCATTTTGTCCTGTAGTGTCATTTCCGTCATTTTCATCTTATGTATGGTTATATCCTTTTTGACTTGTTAGGTTTTGTCTGAAGTCTTTTATGTCGTTTTGGTTCTGTTACATCTTGTTACACCTTCTCCTTATTTTTCGCCTTGTTATTTTTACGTCGTTTTTGTCATGTCTTTTTTTTACTTTTATGTCATTTTGGTCTTCTTGCTTTACTAAAATAACTAAAATAATGAGCCTGTTTTGAAAATGTCGGTAGAAGTAGATATTTGTGTTAAAATGTAGGGAGTAAAAGTAAAAAGTTGTCAGAATAAGAAATCTCAAGTAAAGCACATACCTGAAAAACATTAGTACGGTAACAAAGTATTTGTACTTAGTTACCTACCATCTTTGGCCAAAAGTATTTGGATACTGACGTCCCCTCGTCCTGGACGAGCCCCACTTTCACCTACATTGAACTGATTTGTGAAGACACCCCATCAGTCCTGGGGATTTTTTTAGCATCTGTATGAGACGCTGCCAGAAAGCCAGTTTGACACGCGGTAAACTGTGAAATGGTCGCAGTTTAGTTAGGTTAAAGATCATGGTATGGGTTAAAAACCATTCATAGGAACATCTGTATTTCTGGGAAATTCTGCTGTTGAAGTGGCACAAAGATAGAAATAAGTACAGAGCAAAACACAAGAAGAAAGAAAGTAATGTGGCAAACTGAAAAAAGCAGAGGACCAAGACCACTTCCCTGAGGAATACCAAAAGGTAATTTATATTTTTCATGAGTTTTCTATTTGGGTGTCTACATACTTTTGGCCATATATTTATCATAATGTATTTAGAATCCCAGAAAAAGTGGACATTTGTCTCCTTGAGAATCAAATTCCACCTGGTTTTCGTCATTATGTGCACCTCAATCACCAAATCAGTCAAACTCCTCTCTATGTGATTGTCTGTCTTGTTTAAAGACCTTTACAGTCTCCAGGCTACATTCAGATTCTCGCTGATGTATTTATTCTCTGTTTTCAATCACCTCACTGAAAAGAGATCTGATGTCATCGATCAGAGCAGGTAGAGTCCATTGTCTCCTGCAGATGGACGGCAGATGAAGAGCAGGAGGAATGTGTACGTTGGACTGTAAAACATCAAACAGCTCTGCACCAGGACTGACATCACACCGCAGCGTCTACACTTCATGTACATTTTCATTTGTCTGTAAACTGTCAGCTGCAGTCTCCAAAGGAAATATTACAAAAAGTTATTTCACAGGTCTCAAAACTGTGAATTAAGAGTTGATAGAAAACAGTGAGTGAAGAAAAGTTTCAGCAGGTTGGTGCTCGACTGAAGTCCTGATATATGATGCTGCTCAGTGTATGTGAGCCTCAAATGGGAGTGGAGACTGGAGACCCTCCCTCCTCTTCAAAAGAAAAGGGTCAGCTTTGTCCTCGCTGCTTTGACTTTGGACCGTCGCTGCAGGTATGTTTCCTACACGTTTTACCTCTTCAGCTGTTGATTTTGAATGTAGTTCATTCAGTGAAAGATAATCAGAAGTGTGTGTGTGTGTGTGTGTGTGTGTGTGTTTGCAGATGCAGGTTTGAGGATGAAGGCTCCTGCACTTCTCTTCATCCTCTCAGTGACTCTTTGTGCAGCTCAGAAACAAAAAATAAGCCACAGAGCAGAGTGGGATTACAGGAATGAAGGTGAACAGTAAAGTCAACACATTTACTTGACTAATTTTAAGGTTTCAGTATCGACTTTCCTACTTTTCTTTCCTTACATTTCGACAGGAAATATTTCACTTTTCAGTCACACTCAGTACTTTTGGAGATTTGCAGGTGAAAATTAGTTTTTCCATCATGTCATGTCCCGTATGTCTATGGTTTATGGAACTCTGTAGAAGACACATTTTTTTAACATTTCTTTTTTTTTTCCCTAAAGTTATTTTATGTAGCAATTATTTTATCATTGTCATGTAATTTTAAATTGAAATGTATCCCATTTTATAGTATTTGTATTTGTATTATTTTTGTATAGTATTTTGTTTGTGTTCTATTTATCATTTTCTCCTTTTTGTACCTGCACTTTTTGATCCTTGAGCTGCTGAGTGAATCAGGGATCATAAATCTTGTCTTATCTTTCTTTCTTTCCTTCTTTGCTCCTGTTCTCTTGTCTTTTAGTCTTTTCCTCGTTTTCTTTCCCTCTTCACTGTAGTCAGAAATGCCCGGATGGTAAAAAGCTTTGAATACTCGATAACATTTCTCTGTTAAAGGTCCAGTGTGTAAGATTTGAAGTGGAATATAATATTAATAAGTATATTTTCATCAGTGTATAAGCACCTGAAAATAAGATAATGATATCGTTTTATTAGCCTAGAATGAGCTGTTTGTATCTGCAGAGGGTGCAGCTTCTCTTCCATGGAGACCACCATGTTGCACCGCCTTGTTTCTACAGTAGCCCAGAACAGACAAACCAAACACTGGCTCCTTTGGCATTTTGCGGCCACTGTACTTTTTCCTACACACTTGGAAGGGGAGGGTGAGGTGAGCACTAGTTAGTTAGTTGCAGTCTACAAGCTCACCACTAGATGCCACTAAATCCTACACACTGGTCCTTTAATACTTGGGATGTTGGACTCCAGGGAAAAGGGGACAGTTTGGACTGATTTGAATTAGGTAATCAAATTTTTTCCACCACTGAAGATCACCCATTTTCTATTTGAATAATGACTGTGGTTTTGCTTCACCTGCAGCAGAGAAAGTGAACACCAGAGGATGTGCAAACCTCACACTGGTGTTAGACAACTGGAAATACGCCATCATTACGCAGGTCAAAGATCTGCTGCTGCATGACCACAGGACTGTGCTGCCGGACTACGGAAGGTGACAAGGACGCATTTTAAGTTAATTTTAACCATAATGTGATGTTGTTTGACTTAATTAAGATGGTAAAAGTGAGTGAATTGTCTTTGATTGGTCCATCTCACAGGATCCAGCCGCTGTCAGACGCTCTGGGAGATCTCTACAAGGAGTTCAACTCCCTGAAGGAGCATCTCGCCGAGCTGACGGCCAAGTTTGACGGAGTCGAAGCCTTCGTGGACAGCGTGAGGTCGGGAAGGAAGCCTGCACCACCCCGAGGTGAACCCCGACCCCCGGGGTCACCGCCAGGAGAGACAGAGGCAGCAGCTGATGCAGGAGGTCGACCTCCGGGGAGGAGGAGCAGGGTGGTGATTCGGAGGGTGAAGATACCTGTAGGTTCACTGGACTAAAGCAGGAAGTGAAGGTGATGAAGCTTTGAGGTGCAGCAGCAGCAGAATCCTCTCTGCTGTGGAGGAAATTATTATTGTCTCACATTCGTTCACTTCATTAATCATGAATCATTCTTCATGTCTGTTAAAACTTCATTGTTGTGCTGAACTTTGCTGAATCTTTTTTTGAGGTAAAATCAATCCCACAAGGGTTTAAAAATATTAAACATCACTTTTTATTCATTTATTTATTCACATTTTCTAACTGGACTGTATTTAATAAACTGCCTGCATATAAAGACAAACATTATACATGTTTTTATTCTTGTAATAATTATCTAATGTCATTTCATTATTCAATATTTATATACAGTTATATTCTACTGCTCCACTAGGTGGCTCCCCAGCATCAGGAACATGTTTATCTCTGATGGATGGGAGAGTTTATCATTCTGGGTTTAGCTCAAAGACAAATATGAATGTTGAACTTGTCTAAACTTTGACAAATTGGCTGTTTTGGGAAGCTGCAGTTACACTTGAGATATTTGACTGTTAATATAATATTTGATTTATGATGGAATTCAATAAATTCACCTGGGTGTGGAAAACAACTTTGTTGAAACTTTTTTTTTTTTTTTTTATGTCAACCATGTGAACCATGAAAATATACCCAGACTGAAAGACAGGTATTTCTGTGTATCTCTGTAGTAATTTTGTGTCTCTTTTTCCGTTGTTTTGTTTCTCTTTGTAGTATTATTTTCTCTCTGTGGTACTTTTGTGTCTTTTTGTGGTCATTTTGATTCTCTTTAGGGTAGTTTTGTGTCTCTTTGTAGTTGTACAATCGACTTTCACTCAGAAGAATACTGTGCTCAGTTTGCTCTTCAGTAATCCGTCAGTCAGGGTTTCAGCAGCAACATCCACACAATAACCTTCATGATTTATATTATTATTATATTTATTGTTCTGCGTATAGTACTAGTATTGCTGCTTTGATCTGTAAATAGCATTTTACTGTTGTAGTTGGTCAAAATGTAAAAATATTATATACTACTGGCTAATGCATGTTTTACAGGATCTTTATGTTTGTATGTAAAATCTTGAATTTTAAAAGAATAAAGTCACTCCATAAATGTGGAGAAAGGAGTTGTTGTTGTTGTTCCAGTCGTTTGGTTTTACTTAAAAATCATCATCAGAATCAGTGGTTACAGGAAACAGCTAACACACACCAGATGTCTATGAACTGAATAACTAACTACAGCTCTCAAATACATGTAGTTGAGTCAGGGGTGTTTCCAGACTTCTTTAACTGGGGTGGTCCAAGTGAGGCATGGCTTATGAGGAGTGGGTGGCATGAAGTTTGCATGTACATACACATACGCATACGCATGCACCCATTAATGCACCATTTCTCATATCTACTTTAAACATTAACAAATGATATTTCTATCAGTCAGAACACAACAGAATGGCATCATAAAAATACAATATAGAGCATCCATACTTAATTCTTTAAAGTCCTCAAAAAGAAATTGTACCTCCATTACAGTAAGTTCTAGAAACATCCCTGAATGGAGTAAAAAGTATTGTACAAAATAGGAGAGCTCAAGTATATACATGGAAATAAGTAAACTAACCAGTAAAATAACTGGGTACATTTGCTTAAGTACTAAACTTGGTTGAGAAGAATCAAAAACCCGCCTGGATTAACTGGACAGCGTGTTGTCATTGATCATTTTATAGAATATGATGCATTGTTGTAGATTAAACAACCAACAGAACAGTTCACATGAGCTCAACATTAAACATCTGCATCAGTAAAATGCAACAGACATTAATGCAGAAGTAATAATAATATCAACACATTAATGACAGGGACCATTTACTGTGCAATTGATACTTATTAGTAGTACATTTGGCTGATAATACTTACTTTTACTTTAATAAGGTTTTGAATGCTTTTTGACTTTAACTTGCAGTGGAGTATTTTTACATTGTGGTAGTGCTAAATTTACTTAATTAAACAGGATCTTAATGACCTAATTCTTCCATCACTGCAAAAAGCCAACCTTAAATTTACACTTTCGTAAAGTATTTGAGTAAAATGTAAGCAGTTAGCCATGATTCACCACTGGTGTCATAACTGTATAAGACTCATTGTTTCATTTAGAACCAAATGAATGACAAAGCACTGAAATCCTAAACCATTAAGAACCGGACAAATCACTCCTCAGTCTGTGTGCACCGCTTTAAGTTTCTATACTGCCCTTTTAAAAGTGAAAACTTCCGAGGAGCACCTGAACGCCGCATAAGTTTCTTGTTTGATGAGATGTTGAGAGAAACGAAACTGAAAAGTCTTCTTCTGCTTTAGAGACTGTCGAGAAATTAGTCACTAAATCAAGACGAAGAAACATTTTGTTACAGTTAATTAGCTGCCCTGACCGTCCCAAAGACAATTAGTATGTCGAGTTATATTTTTATAGCTAACATTTAGCTTCGATAGCTAACCTGCTGGAGTTTACGTCGAGAGATAACCGCCATTTTTAGAGCGGATGATGCATTTGCCGACGTTCCCTTGAAGCTTCATATAGGAAGTCCCTGATAAACATTTCAGTCGTTACTGACTGACAGGTGTACAGCCTGCTGGTCCTGACAACTTATCAACACAAAAGGTATGTAAACATAGAATAAAACTATAAATGTTTTCCTGTTAAATTCACCGTTTTGCTCGTACAGAGTTTCTGCATTTAGTACAGAATATTACAGCTGAGCTGCACCCTGATAACTGACAGGTCATTTAAATTGTAAACAGAACTTGGATTAACTTTTTGTCGTATGATTTTATTGATGTTTTTGAACTCAAACAGCAAGGAAAAGTCAAACCAGGGCTGCAACTAACGGTTTATTTTCAGTGTCGATTATTTTAGCGATCAAACATCAAATCAAATCAGCTGTTTGGTCCATTGAATGTCAGAAAATGGTGAAACGTCCTAATCGGTGTTGTCTTGTTTTGTCCAAAACCTTTTTTTTCCTTTAAAATAATGACCTAAAGTGATAAATTGATCATCAAATTGGTTGGCGATGAATGTGATAGTTGACAGGTAATAAATTTTTTACAGCTCTTAGTCAAATTATCAGAAAAACTCAGGTAAAATTAGTTAGTCAGTATTGTTAGTCATATTTTATTGTGTTTTTATCACCTTTTATCGGTGATGGAAGAAGTAACATTACCCACATAAAAGTAGTACTGCTGTGTAAAGATACTCCCTAAAAACAGCTAAATTTACTTTAAGTATTAAAGTAAAAGTGATTTTTGGAAGAATGTCCCTTTAAGAGAGTTGTATCATTACAACATACTACTGTATTATTATATATTATGTGTATCCTTCACTTTATCACAAAGATTCAAAATCACCAAATTTGGTGTGAGACAGATGTTGTAATCTGCAAAGTAATGAGTAACTAAAGCTGTTAGGTAAATGTAGTGGACTAAAAGGTACAATATTTCTCTCTGAAATGTAGTGGAGTAGATATACCAAGAAGTATGAAATTGAAATAGTCAAAGTACATTAAAATTGTACTTTGGTACAATACTTGAGTAAATAGTTACTTTACACCAGTAGGATGTTGCGGTCAAAAGAGCCCTTTTATATCAGAGTATATCTATATTATGTTATAGTGGTTTTTGGTCGCCTCAGTGGCTTTCATTTAGTTCTGAACTGATTCATTAATTAACTGATTATTTGATCAGCAGAAAATTCTAAAAAAAAAAAAAAAACTGTCAGTTTTGATATTTTATTTATTGTTTCAGTCATTTTGCATCAAAAATTCCAAACATTTCCTGGTACCAGCTGTTGAAATGTGAGGATTTGCTGCATTTTATTATTTTGTAACATTTTATAGATGAAACAATTAATTTATTTAATGAAAAAATAATCACAAGATTTATTGATAATAAAATAATTGTTATTTGTTGCAGTCCTAGTGGTGCTTATGATGGTCTCTTACAAACTATGTAAGAGACTATGTAACTATGTTTGTTTATTATAGTGGCAGAATATTTTGAAGTAATTTATGATTGTGCAAAGTCCTTGAGGAGGATGAAACCAGCTGTGGTGGCATTTTTCATTCTGCCGCTCCCCCACTGCCTGTAATCAAACTGACTAAACTCGATTAGTCAGTGTCAGATGTGGAGATTTTAACTGCCTGTGTTTCTTACATTCAGAGACAGATAACAGGGGGACTCCCCTGATAAAACAGTCCCTACAGATGGAGGACGGAGCGGCAGGAAACCTCCACAGCTCCTCTGGATCACAGAAGAAGGAGGATGTTGCAACCAAAAGAGCCCGGAAAAGAAATGAGGTAGAAATGCAGTCATAAGAATTCACTGAAGAGTTAAAGATAAAACCTGTTTGACATTTTAACCCACATGCTACCAACATATTTAACATGCAAGACTACTGACTGCTGTCTCTTAAAACATTAGTAGTTATGCAATTAATGTAATCTGAAAAGAAAAAAACAGATCCCTTTTATTTTAAGAAAGTGACAGTTAATTTGCCTGTTGTATTTAAACAAAAATATTATTTCCTTTAATACAAATTGCAGCCAAGTACGATGCACACATTAATACTTTTTTACTATCTGTTGATTCTGGTAACGCAGTTCTGGTCAAAGGCTGCGTCCGAAATTTACTATGAACATGCTAAATAGTACACTAAAACAGTATGGGAGATTTTTTTTAGTATGTCCGCAACCTTAGTATGAAACAGGACACAAGGTTCATAATATTACAGTGTGCAAGCATTGGACACCATGCTGGCATAAGTACCCCATGATGCAATGCAGTAGTGACAAAAATAACGACAACATAACAGAAAAGGTGAACAGTGTCCAAGTCAGATCTGTGTAATGTAAATTATTCATCAACTTAAACATAAGTAGGTTTCACTTTGCTGGGAGGAATATATTTTTTAAATTAGTTCATACTAAACAGCAAGGAGGCTCTCAGGAAGTGATGTGATGCCCTCTGAGCAGTGCATCCCATAAGATGCATACTACTGTTTATTTACAGAAAAGTATGTTGAATGCTGGTAAAGATTGTGGGCATGTTTTGGATGCAGTGATAGACTCTGAAGGACTTAACAGAAGCATAAAATCAGTTTTAAGTCAATATTTTCTGTTTTTGCTTGCTAATCATGGTAACTAGCTTCACACATGGCTTCTCCTGTGGCCTGGTATATGATATGTGTAGCACCACCCCCTCGATTAACAGGATTGGTTCTTTAGGTTTATGACATCATATTCCCAGCCCGACTGAATCGTTACAGATAAGTCTTGTAACACGTGAAAAACACCACCACGATTTAAAAACTTGATTTTCACTGCAGGGGGTCTTTAATGTGTTTTCCAGGACCAAGGACCAGGCAGTCCCAGCAGGAAAGGTCAACACCAAGACAGGAGGAGAAAGAGAAATCAAAGAAGAAAAAAGAACACCTCAAATGTAAAAGGAGATGCAGATGTCAAAGGTGAAAACAAAGAAGCAGCCAAGATGGAGGTTGTCGAGACGACAAGCTCCCAAACTGAGGAGAGCGTGTCTGTAGAGACACAGCAGGTGGATCCACAAGCAGAAGACAACCTGCAAGATGTGGAAAACAGCAGAGAACAATGCCACACAGACACTAAGATGGTACAAGCTCAGACTCAAACAAATAAACTTGAAGTCTCAGACAAAGTCACACAAACTCCAGTTGTTCAAAAGAATGATCAGGAATCACAGACGGACTTCTCTGTGCTGAAACAAGACGACACAAATGATGAAAAGACTCAACCTGACGCAAAGACTGCTGCTGAATCACAGCCGAAACAAGACACACCTGAACCAAAGCTGCACGACACCGCTCAGACTCCATCAAAGCAAAATGAAAGTCCAGACAAAGACGGAGCAGAATCAGATTCAGCCAAGGAGCAAAACCGCAAGAAAGAGTCAAAGACTAAAGAAGAGGATCCGTCTGCAGGACCCTCAGGTGATTCCACAGGCTCCAACTCTGAAAAAGACACCAAACCAAAGTCTTATGCCAAAGCTGTGTCTGGAGACGGCAGGAGTGACAAACAGTCCAATGTGGACGCCTCGAAAGCAGCAGATCAAACTACAAAACCATCCCAAAGCACACGGTGAGAGTGATAAAACAGAATAACTAACAGCTGCTTCCAGTACAGTGGTTGAACCTGATTGTAAACACATATTCCTCTGTTTCCACAGTGATCGAAGCCCAGTGAGACCCCCACCTGGGGCTCCCATGTTCACCCTTTACATCTATGCTGTGCTGGACAAAAAGTTTAGATTCAACCAACAACATGACACACTTCTGCTGTGTTATGACGGAGGGTATTTACCCTTTGAAATGACACATTTTGTGTGAGTATTGATATTTTCTAAGCTGTAATACACAGGCTGTGTTAGTACAGTGGCATGTTTTTCATTGTTTTGGCTCTGTTAATTTGAAGATGTTTGCATTCACTCCAGAACAGTGTAGGACCTGTAGCCCCTTTTTTACAGAGGTGGTAAAAGTAGAACTACTGATTCAACTTATTTACGTGAGTAAAAGCGAAAAAGGCAGTGAAATGTACTCAAAGTATAAAAGTAAAAATTCGCCCTCTAAAGGACATTTCTACCAGGTGATTCTGTGCAAATCTAAGTGAACCTCACCCTTTCTCTGTGGTCAAGTTACATCATTTTTTGTCTTGTCACATCTGTCATGCATGATATGCACTGATGGATACAAGCAATCGTCTTTTCTATTATTGTGCGATGCATTTAGGTTAGAATCAGTCTGTTGTAATCAGATGTTTGGAAGGCAGTGCACAATGACGCAAAATACAAACAATCTGTAGCTCCACTCAAATGCATTTAAACTAATGGGGAGCATGTGCCCCATGTACTGAGGCTGTCAGTCCTTTGCAGCGGCCGCTGGTTTGACTCCCGCCTACGACCCTTTGCTGCCTGTCATCCCCTCTCGCTCTACCTCCTTTCCTGTCTGCTTCTCAGCTGTCCCTATCAAATAAAGGCAAAAAGCTCCAAAAAAAAAAAAAAAACTCTAAATAAATTTAGTTAATAAACCTGTCTTGAAAATGATCTTTTCTAAAAATGTAGGGAGTAAAAATAAAAAGTTGTCAGAAATTAAAGATCAAATCCTTGTAGACAGGCTCCAAAGTCCTGTACAAAAACGTCCCCGAAGAATGGAGGCTGTTAAAGCAGCAGATTCATGCCCATGGTTTTAGAATGAAACGTTCAGCTATTACATAGGGGTTTGATGTTCCTGAATCGCCAAACAGTTGGTCATTTAGTATAAATGGAAACATTACCTTAAAGCTGATTTTTTTAAATATATATTAATAAGGGATGAAATGACTTTGTGTAGTGTCTAACCCTGCAGATCTGTCATAATGTCCTACACAGTGTACACAAAGGTGGAGCCCATTCAGAGCTGCTTGCTTGGTGCATAAGCCAAAAAAGTTATCTAGCTTCCAAGTTTACTTCCTGGTTATATGGCTTACTGAATATTGGAAGTTGTGTATCCCCCCAGCTCATGAGTTCCTGCTCGGCCCACAGACTTTACATCATGATGATGTTACAGAGTGTTAAATAGCTTTTTTTGGTTCTAGTTAAAGAGTAACTAAACCCCCAAACTAGTTCTTTCAGTTGAAAAACGATGTACTGTATATGGATATCTAGTGGTGCTGTTAATTGATTCAATCTTGATATTTTAGTGCAAAATGTTTGAATGCTTCATAACATGTTGCCATATTGTGAAACATTTGCAATTGAATTTTCATTTTGGTTGATGTGGAGGCAGGTGATGTGCATGGTGGCAGCTTTCATCACTAACCAATCCCAGCAAGGTAACCAGGTAAACAGAGAATTGAACCCAGACTGGTGCAGTTCAAAGTGACTTAATGAAAACTGAAAACACCAAGTCTAAAAACAAAAAGCTTACATAGAGTAGTTCTAAGTCAAATAAAGGTGAACAAATCCAAAAGTACAAGTAAAGTCCAAAGAAAGTCCAAAAGCCACAAGGAAACACAGGGGAATACTCTAAGGGACTTGACACAATGGTACAAAGACCAACTAGCAACTAAACAGGGAAATATACAAGACTAAATTCACAGGGAAGCTAATTAGGGACAGGCGAAAACAATCTGTAATCAAAAAAGAAGGGAAAAACTGAGGAAGTAGAGCAGCAGAAATGAGAAAGTACAAGACTTCAAAATAATACAGGTACACGTAAACTAAAACACAAAATTGTGACAGAAGTTGTGCAAAAACAGTAGGCTGAGGCTCTCTTGTTTAGTGAAGAACACATTATGACTTGTTTAGGACTCAAAACCCAAGGTGTAGAACTAAGGACGAGTCAGTCTTGAGTTGGGACTGGACTTGGGACTTGAGTGTGAAGACATGAGACCTTCATGTGTCTGGGACTTGGTCCCAGCTTTGATCTTTACAACTTGCTTTGCCAGCAAGTGGCCAAAAATCAAATTAATACAGATTAAACTAAAATTATTATATTTAATGTTTGATGTGAAATCCCTTGAAGTCAGTGAATCTGTGGGTCTCCAGCCCACATACATCACACAACCAGCTTCTTTTCTTGCTTGCTTCAGAGTGCTATTTTCACTATTTGATCAGACGGATTGAAGGTCTTTGTCTGAGTTGGTCCGTCAAGACATATCCACTGTTTGGTCCGAAAAACTCCTTGGGTACATTGACTGTCTTCTAAAAACCACTGTCCTGACTATATATGGTACCACATATCTTACACTGTTCAGGCAATATGAATGTGAACGACTTATGTTTAATTTTAAATGTGCTGAAGTACAGAGCTGAAATGAAAATCAAACCATTTGTCTGGTACTGTCAGACTTCACTGCAGTTTTTTTTAGCTTCAGTAAAGTAGTCATTATAACAAACGCTCAATATTTTATGTTTAGTGGACTTAAAGAGGGAGGATATCTGGTAGAAGCAATGCTTTCGATTGAAGAGAGCCACGTGCAGAGAGGTATGCTGTTGATTTATTGGTATGGTGTAAAGCAACGACAGAAAGAGCTCTCAGGAACTGCGGAAAGAAGCATTCAAATTCCATTTAATCCCAACATTAAAGGTAAGGCAAACAAACCATTGACTTTCAGCAATCCAGCTATAGGTTTGTGTCTTTAACATAAACTGATCATGTACCTGCCTTTGTTTCATGCAGAGTTGCACCTTTATGAAGGCTTCATTAGTCGTCATGAGGAACAGAGTTTCTTGAAAACTAGCTTTAACTGGGTCCGTGGGAATAGAACAAAAGGTGTGGAGCTATCAGATGCCTGGCAGGCCTCAGCGAGAGATCTGTTGGACAGAATCTTCCATAAATGGTCCCCATCAGACAAACAGAGCATTGAGACCTTGTGTGACAACTTGATGCATTTTATGATGAGTCTTGGTTCTGCACATATGAGGATGTCATTCCAAGACAATTCACAACCGCCTGTGGTCCAGGTAGGTGGAACAAAATGGGAAAAATTCACAGCATTCATTGTGTATCACCTCCAATATTCCATTAGTAACCAAATGTTCTTTTTATCTGCAGACATCAGACATAATTTTGGAGACTTTGGTTTGTATCTTAAAAGGAGAACCAAAGGAGAAATTCCCAGGCAGCTGGAGGAGTACCAGTCCTCTTGTTCTGGGTCTGGCTGTTTTCATGGTTACCAGAAAATGTCAAATCAACCTTGGAGTGAAAGGCTGGGCTGACCTGTGTCACCTGGTGTCCTCAGAGACCGCAATGGACAAGAAAAACCTGGACGGACTGCACAGTTTTTTCCAAAATCCACAATAGTAAGTTCAGCAAGTTCTTGAAGTTTGACAAAGAAGAGGTCCACCAACTAGATTTACCTCATGCTTTTTACTGCATCTCATAGTCTTCTTCAGAGGATGGTTGGGAGCATGTAAGGGTCATTCCTATGTTCCCAGGGTCCTATGTTCTCAAGGTTGTATGTTCCCAGGATCCGATATTCACTAGGTCTTATGTTCCGAAGGTCATATGATCCTAGGCTCTTATTTTCCCATGGTTCTATGTTCCCAAGGTTCTATATTCCTAGAATCCCTGGGAACATTTGCCCTGAGTGATAACAGGTGTATTTATCTGATGTATGTATTTATGCCCTTGTATAACACGTTCTCACACTGCTCTGTTCTTCCTCTCAGTCTTGTGTTGGGTCTGATGAACCTCTGTGCGCAGCAGACGGTGTCGGAGCTCGTCCTGCTCCTTCCTCTGCTCTTCAGACTCAGACAGCCGGGAGCTGACGCAGAGAAAGTGGGTCCAGCTGTGGAGGAGAAGAACTGGTCAGGACTTGAAAATGTTCCCTTCATCAGGTTTAGAGAGAATATTCAGTCCCACCCCGACAAAAGAAAGTGAGTTTGTCTCAAATCAGCCTTAACTTTCTTCTCCTGAAATCACATTTTGTTGAAATAACATTTTTCTTTTTCACAGGAGAATGCTGACTCTGATCCAGACACACTTACCCATGGCTAAAGAGAAACCTCTCCTCCTGATTGGCTGGTTATCTTTGGTCGCGTTCGAGGATCTCTCTGAATTTTCAGACTTGACAGAGATACCAACAGAACACCTGATCCAGAGTCTGCTGTACCGACTGCGAACATGTGGAGATTTAAGGGATAACAACAGAGCACAGGAGGCTGTAAAGGTGGAAAAATTTACAAATTCTAACATTTAACATTTAAAATAACTCTATAATCATTCTTTATGATATTCTCTGTCCTTTCCACATGCAGCACACTCAGAAAACCTTGACCCACGTACTGCAGAAGTTGGACAAAGACAAGGACAGGTAAGAAACACTGTTCATGTCCCCCTGATCAGGTGTAGTGTTGTGCTCTGTGTAACTCTGTCTTTGTGTCTGTAGAATGATTGAATCTGGAAACATCAAGCCAGCCTTCATGAGCAGCATCAGTTTGCTGAAGAACACATGTGCACTTGCGCGACTCGTCCCCTGGTACCAGACTGCAGTCCTGTCCTACCAGCTAGTGTTGAAACTGGCAGAGATTTTCTACGCCAAACAGAGGAAACAGGTATATGTTGTGCTCTGGCTGCCTCATTATGGAACCATAACTTTAATTAACTGTATTCTTATTGTGCATTTTAGTCTTCAGAGGATGAGTATGAGACCTTTAGGCAGAAACTCTTGGATGACCTACACGCCGTGCAGCGGTGGATCAGTGAGTGGAGAGATGAACTGCTGCAAAAAACACTTGTGACGCTGTCAAAATCACTCACCTACCCAAAGGAAATTGAGGTACAGAGTTCAACAGAATATCTGCCAGTACTTCCTTGATTCCTTCTTATTTAATACTCAGCTCCAGTGGAGGAAGAAACACACAGCCTACAACATGACTCAGTTATGCAATATTGCTGCTTCTTTTTATTTACACTTTGTCACAGAGAACTTAGAGCAACATTTTTGATTGGTCAATAACATGCAAATATTCAAGATGAAATTTTAAATAAATTAAATAAATGCAGAAATTGCACTTGGTTGTTTTTCTTTTTCCTTCTTTGAGCTTGAAATAACTTCACAGAGCTGACACACTGACACCAAAGTTTAGTGAAGTGTTTATGGGACAGTTTAGGCTAATGGATCGTATGGGATTATACTTTACTTTCCCTCCTGATATACAATCTAGCTATTTCAGATCCGCGTGTCCCTAAAAATAAGCCAGATTCTGCATGTGCACTATGCTTCTTATAATGATAACCGTGTTGTATTATCAGATGTGGGATGCACTGGTGAAGGTGGAATGTTCTCTTGAAGAAGTTTCATCCTGTTGGAGGCTGAGCCTGATAAAAGACCTGAAGAAGAGGATTTCCAAGGTCAGTGATCGTTTAAAATCGTGTAAAATATACTGTATGTTATTCATCTTGTTTTAAAGACATCTGAAGGCAGGACCAAGAGGACAACAACAAGAATCTAGTGCTATCAAGTAAATGCTTACCTCCTGTTTTCTTTGCAGGCGAGTGAGGAGGACAGAGTGCTGGTCTGCTGCCTTGAGTCATCCTCAGCAGCCATAAGGAAAAGCCACGATGATGTACAGGCCTGTTTCGATGAGCTGTGTCAGTCTGCTATCAAGACAATCTGTCAGGTACACAACATGTTAATGATCTGCTCAGAGTGCATTATTAGTCACCAGAGAGAGCTACCCATCAGACTAGAGCCAGAAAATATTTGCTCCAGAAAATATGATCCAGTTTCACCCAAATCAGTAAATATTTTAGTTATAAAGTTGTGTTTTTATACAGCAAGGCCTGGCACCCAGAAACTCTCTGCTCTGGCAGCTTTATAAGAAAGATGGCAAGAAAACATACATCATTGGACGCAAAATTAGTATTGTGCCCAAGTGCAGGATGAATCATCAACAGCGTTTTATCCCTAAAATACCATAAAAGAATATCTATAAAATGGATTTTCTGTCATTGTCAGATACTGGTGTACAGTATAAGTATGAATGGTGCAAGATATATGTGATAAAAACACTTAAATACTGATTCTGACTTCATAGTATCTTTAAGAGCTAAATACCAGTGTGGAACACTCACATTTCCAGAGAGGACAGGAGGGAGACCTGATGCGGACTCTCAACTCGAAGGTGAAAGACCTCCCTGATGTTGTCATGTCTGCTGTTGTGGTCGAGTCAGCAGCACGATTCAGAGACAACCCTGTCGTCCAACTGCTCGAGCCACAGTCTGCCATGAACCACTTACTGACTCACAGTACTTCATTTACTCATTCATTTATATATTTTATATATATATATATTTACTCAGTGCTGTTACAGTTTCATAATGGTCATCATTGTTTTGGTCCAGGTGATTGGAAGTCGATCCAGGTGGATGACACTGCAGGACACATTGTCCACAGCTGTCTGACTGCACTGCAGTCTCTGATAGAGTCTCTGCTTCAAGGACATGTGCTCCTTGGGGACCTACAGACCTGCCTGAAATATAAAGAGCAGTTCAAGAGACTTCACCAGCAGTGTATGAACCTCAGTGTGATAAACAGCCTCAAATGATTGCTAAAATAAATTTTCCCCTGATGAAAAAAACTGTATTAATTAATGATAGCTGCAATATATCTTCCACAGACAAGAGAAACACCAAATCTGAGACTGTCCCTGTCAATGCAGAGGATCTTTTGGCTCAGAGAGAAAAAGATATGAAGTCTTTCATGCTGCGGAAAAATCAGATGGATACACTGATAAAGATGATAGCAAAGGTTACAGAAAGCATCACGGGTGAGTTTAACTGGAAAAATAAGTAAAACCACATAAGAATTTGGTCCTTAAGCTTTTTTTGTGCATCACTTTCTTCAGTAACATGGTTATTTTGGTTCTTATTAAACCAGCTCCTGAGATGGCAGCTCTTGAGGAGCAGCACAGTGCCAATCTGAAGACTGTCAGCCTGAACAAACTGGTGCTCATCCAGTCCTTTGGTCCTGACGGGAAGTTGGGGAAGATGGGTCCTCCCCAGGTCCTCTGGTATAACGCCAGTCTGAATGTCTTGAAAATGGCCAGTGAGATGCACAGACTGCATCACAGCAACCTGATTCTGTCCTCCTGGGTCAAGAAGGCTGCGTCTTTGGCGTCAGTGAGACTACCCTGCCCAGCTCCTGTTTCGGTCGCCCTAACGCAGATCTGCGAAAACATCTGGAAGCCGCTGCTGATGGACTTCTGTCAGCTCGGCGCCAGCATCGCAAGTGCAACTATCACTTTCAAGCAGCTCGATCAGGTTTTGGTGGAATCTGGTGACCAAGGAGACGGGACACTAATGAAGGAGGAGCTGAGTCTGATGTCTGAGACGTTTAGCGAGTCAGGGAGGTTTAGACCTGAGGAGAACTGGGTGGAGCTGAGACTGAGTCAGATTCAGGAGTATCGACAGCTCCATGAGGCAGCGGCTGCAGCCAGTGCAATGCTGAAAGTTGCTGAAAAAATGAAGCTTTCTGGGAACTTCACAGAAATTGACACTCTCAGCCAACTGGTAACAGTCCTGTAAATTTTGATAACAGTAATTACAAAGGAAATGAGTTGCAGTGGTCTAGCCAAGAGAAACCATACTCTTGTTATTCCTGTTTTATTTAAAAATTTTATTAATAATATTCACTTGCATAAGAGATGCATATTCAACATTTTAAGGGGATTGTTCAGATTTCTTGAAGGGGGATACACTTAGTTTATTAGCTACAATAGATGGTGGTTGACACACCCCCAGTTTGAAGAAGCAGCAGGAGTACCAGTGCAGGAAGCCAAGCAATGTACTGCTGTGGACAGGGTCAGCGGCAAAATATGTATGTATGTTATATTTAGAACGTTTTCGTGGCTTGACATTGCCCTCAGACAGCCTTTTTTGATGGTAAACTGCTGTTATATAAGTCAGATATTGCTCTCTGCAAAGCAACCAGACTCCATTGGCAAAAATACTAATTTTGCTATTTTTAGTTATTTGCCATGTCATTGCCTTGATCAATTAGTTTGTTTGTGTTATTGTGAAACATCAGCACTTTAAATGGTTAGTTTGGATTCACCAAAGTAACAAAATAACACAAATAAAGTAACTATTTGAGGCAGCAGTATACCAACAACTACCATGCTCAGCAAGGTAAAATTTATGTTCCTTTAAGAGTTTGGCTGGTTTGGAGAGAGCTTTGGCTTATATAATGGTGGTTTCTCTTTGTAAAAAGCTGTCTGACAGCAAAGTAAAGCCCATAAAGATTTTTGAAATATCGTTTACACTTTTTAGGTGACTATGCACTGCTACTGACCCTGTCCACAGCTGTATATTGATTTGCTTCCTGCACCAGCACTCCTGCTGCTTCTCAAAACTAAGGCATGCCAACTGCCATACAGACCTCATACAGCCCCACTTTAAAAAATCTGAACTATCCCTTTAATATAAGTACATTTAAATATAAAAGGGATATGTATCACAGGAGGTGAAGAATTAAATTTGTTAGCCAAAAGATTAGATTATAAAAAGCAGCAGAATGATTTCCTTTTTAAACATGTCTAAGAGAAGCAAGCACACCTTTTCTCTTTTCTTTGTATGAAAATGTATGCATTTTGAATTCAATGCTTGACTGTTTAACAGGAGGAAGACACTTTTAAACAGAGGGCCCTGGGGTCCCTCAGTGATGACCTGCTTCAAGCCAAAAAGCAACTCTCCACCGTCACCAAGCAGCACACTGCCTGTCTGGAAGAGTTTCTAGCGAGTCAAACTCTGGTCACCTGGGTCAAAGAGAACCTTAAAAGTAAGGCACTTGGATAAAACAGCACCCAGATTAATACAGAAACATAAATTGTCTTTAGTTTTGCAGATGATACTCGTCTGTTTACTTTTCTGTCTGCTCAACAGATATGAGCGATGTGAAGGTCTATGTGGAGCTGGCGTCCATATCTGCTGGAGAGAATGACACAGAGATCGACCAGGTGGCCTGTTTCCATGATGCAGTGATGGGATACGGCCCTCTGCTCTACTCCCTCTCCCCTCAGGCTGGCTTTGAGGAGTTTATGAAGTGTGCTCAGCCCGTGTGGGAAGCCCAAAGTAGAGATGAGAAGCTGCCAGACAAATTGGTATTTACTTCTCCCTCATTTGTAGGCAGAACATAAAGTCCTGTTAGTGTGTCAGAGTGACAATGGTGCCACTGGGTTTGTTTTGCAGAGAGAATCGACTCGATTGCTGAGCTGGCTGAAGGCACTGAAGGAGACCCACGGCTCTGTGGAGCAGTCCTCTCTCTCCCTGGCTACCTCTATTAATGAACATGGAGTTTATCACATAGGGTGGTCTGATGAAAACACAGAGAAGGTAAGTCGCCGATCTTCTATTACAAGACATAGTAAAGATAGCAAGATGTAGAGTCTTGTTAAGATATTTTCACTTGTTTGCAGAGATGTCTACAAAATATGGTGCATGTCAAAGTAAAAAACGGCAGAGACGAGAAGAGCTACAAGCTTGAAGACCTTCTGGAGCTACAGAACAAACTCATGCTCATGTCATCCAAAGGGGAGCACGGCAGAGAGCAAGTCAAAAGGTTCATGGAGGTCAGTGGCATTGAAGAGTTTAGTTCTCTGCAGAATGTACAGTGGCTAAAGGTTATTTAGGTGATGTTTGAACAAATCTGGCAGAACGTCTAGAGTGGTCTGTTTTCATACTTTATACACTAAACAATTAATTGATTAATTGTAAAAAAAAAAAAAAAAAAGTAATCAGTAGATTAATCCAGACTGAAAATAATTATTAGCTGCAGCCCTAAAAAAGGCACTGATGTTTGGGAATCACCTTGTGGCTCTGCTTCAACTGTGCAAAAGCCTAACAACGGCCGACTGAAATTTCTGACGTGTCAGAAATCCATCTAAGCAGCTGTTCTGGAGCAGTTAATCGATCAGCACTTCCTCCTGTACAGTGTATGGCAAATGGCAAAGCTTAAATTTGATATGACGCGAGAATGAGCTCAAAAATTGGGTCAGAAACAGGCTCAAATCACGCAGTGTATGCCCAGCTTTAGTTATCTGCTGAGATTAAGTGTATATATATAAAGTGTATCACTCCTGTCCACATGTATTGCAGGTATTTGAAGGAGTTCAGAGACTGGGAACCATCCTCCTTCAGATGCAAACGTCTGGCAACATGCTCTTCAGGGAATGGCATGCTGAGGTCCACTGCTGCCCACAACAGCAATCTTGCATTAAAGTTACCTTCTTATCCCTGACGGGTAAAGAGATTGTGTACTTCGGAGAGGTGACTGAGCAGCTACAAAAGCTGGCTCAGTCCATGGATAGCTGCCAAAATGAGTGGCGTTCCTTCATCAGTGAGATGCGGTCCAATTTCAGCTTGCTGAATCACTACACCTCAGAGCAGATGGTGTACCTGTGCCACTGGATACACAAAGTGTGTCAATCGCAGGCTGCAGTTCCCCCACAGTTGTGGCATTTACTTTTTGCCATAAAGCCACAGTGCACTCTAACCGATATCAGAGTTGCTTACGCTAATGCAGCAAGTATGACCTCAAAGCATGATGAAATGGAAGACGCTGAGTTTGACGATGAAGATCAGTACCATGAACCCTCTATGGACTTAACACCACCTTCACCAGAGGATTTGGAGGAGGTTCGTGATTTGATGGAGTTTTCTTCAGAGGACGAAGATGATGGTGTCATGAAATATGGTGATGATGATGGCATCAGGATGCACGATGAGGACAGTCTTGAAGAACTCTGGCGAAAATTCAAAGACAACATGTCACTGTACCTCAACGAGTACTTGGACATCTCCTCTTTGGCCCACTTCCTCTCATGCCTTTCTGAAATGAACCAGCAACACGTGATCAGGAACTTTCCACCAGTTCTCCAGGAGGGACAGGCCAATCTTGTGCTTTGTCCCAGAGCAGAGGTTTTTACCACCATCCTGTCTTTTTACATGGAGAGTCCAGAGCAGCCTCTGCCATCTACTGATGAGGTTCTAGTCTGCAGAGAGGAAACGACAGAGGAGGAAGTAGAGATCTTTCTCCGTCGAGCTCTTGGCCAAGGCCCCGGACGGAATTGGCAGAAGATATACTCTCTTGTCAATCCAGGGCTGCTGGGATATGATGTCAGTGTGGCATTGGCGGTGCTCTTTGAGGGTCTTGAGAGAAGTGCCAGCCCGCATTATCATTTGATAATAGTTAGTCCGGTTGAGCACCAGCACAGATATGTGCCCTCTTACTTCAGCAATAACAAAGTACAGGCTGGTGTGAGTCTACAAGCAGAGGCTGCCAGGAAATATCTGCATCACCACTTCACTCAAAACACGCTGTCACAAAACCCTGTCGCACTGGTTTCTCCTGACCACCTCTCAGTCTGGATGGTGTCATCTGTACGCCCTGCAGTTGGTAAGGAAAACTGTAACTAGCATGCTGTTTGTCATGTAAAAATTGTATTTTGGTAAATGCTATGACATATTCAGATTAATTTTCACATTTTTCCTTACATACATCTTTTTCTGTCAATAGGGAAATCCCTTTACGTGGATCGTTTGTTTGAGAAGTTTCAGCTGAAATCTCCCAGAGCAGAACATATTCGAATCAGACTGATCGAGCCATCTGTTGATATCGACTCCTTGATTAAGAGTCTATCAGATAAACTGGCACCTTTAAGAGAGCAGGACCCTGTTCTCCTGCACATCGACACTGCTGGAGTAAGTGTGCAAGCATTTATCTTTGCAGACAACTTGTTCTGTTTTTGGTTGTACTCGAGAGCCTGTCTTCTTTTTCACTGTTGCTACCGTTCAGGTTCGTTCAGGTCTGGAGGAGCTCCTGTTCCATCTGTTGGTTCTGGGCTGTTTGAGTGACAGCCATGGCATGCTGTGGAGAAGGAATGTAGCTCACTTGATCACTGTTGAGATCTTAAGAACATACACCTCGCCTCAAAGGCAGCTGAAACAGGTAGCAAAGTCTTTTTCAGATCATAACTTTTTGGAGGGGTTAAATTAAAGGTTTCTCCCCCTTCTGAATGTAAACCAAAATTATACAAATGACCAATGGCTGCAGTTTATTTTCATAAATCTATGTGTTTCATGTGCTCACACAGATTAGGCTTGGACTTCTTGACATTCTGCCTACCATCCATTGTAGACCTCCAAAAGAAGTGAAACAGTTGTTGACCAGAGGAGGTGCTGTGACAAAACAGACCATTGATCCACTCATGGATGAGCAGGAGTTCCGCAGTGATGGGATTCAAAGGCCGTATCAATACTTAAAGCTCTACAACAGGAATCAGAATCTGGATCGTTTTAACTACCAGGAAGGATCCAGCGTGGGGGATCCCGTTGATTGTCTCCGTCTGTTTCTGTCACACTGTGGAATGCAAGATCCGTCTTGGGCTGAGCTGAAGAACTTCTCCTGGTTCCTCAATGTGCAACTGAAAGACTGTGAGAACTCAATTTTCTGTGACCCAGATTTTCTGGCTGACCAGCTCCCTGGTTTCAAAGGCTTCATTGTGAAGTTCATGATTACAATGGCAAGAGATTTTGCCTCACCATCTCTGAACACATCTGATGAAAGTCCCATCCTGCACATTGATAACAGTCTGGAGGATGACCCTCTTGCCCGCTTGACAATTCGTAAACATTGGGAAAATGAGTCTCATCCATACATTTTCTTTAATGCAGATCGAGCCTCAATGTCCTTCCTTGGCTTTAATGTGCAGAGGCATCGAAACACACTCAATGCAGTTGACCCTCTGAGCTTCAAGGTCCTGATAGAAAATGTGATGTCAGAAAAACTTTTTCAAGGTTTGGAACGGCAAAGGATCTCTCTCACCGAAGACTTTGATCAGTTGCCCCGGCCAGACAAAATCAAAAGGATTTCATGCGTTGTTGGTGCAAAGAAAGGAATGATGGCCAGAGGATTTGATCCAGACCCAACATATGAGCTCACTGCTGACAATGTGATGAAGATGTTGGCCATACACATGAGATTCCGGTGTGGAATTCCAGTCGTCATCATGGGAGAGACTGGCTGTGGGAAAACCAGATTAGTTAGTTTTCTTTGTGCCCTGCAGAGGGAGGAGAGACCAGTAGAGAACATGGTACTTGTCAAGGTACATGGTGGAACTACAGCAGAAATGATCTGCAGAAAGGTGAGGGAGGCAGAGTTACTTGCTGAGAAAAACCGTAAAATGCACAAGCTTGACACAATTTTGTTCTTTGATGAAGCCAACACCACAGAGGCCATTTTTGCCATCAAGGAAATCCTGTGTGACCAGTCAATGAAAGGAGAACCTCTGAAGGCAGAGAGCGGCTTGAAAATAATAGCTGCTTGCAATCCTTACAGGAAGCACTCACCTGAGATGGTGGAACGTTTGGAACGTGCAGGTTTAGGCTACAGGGTGAAGGCAGATCAAACCCAAGACCACCTTGGCAAGGTCCCTCTGAGGCAGCTGGTGTACAGAGTTCATCCTCTGCCTCCAAGCATGGCTTCTTTGGTGTGGGATTTTGGTCAGTTGAGTGATTCAACTGAACTTTCCTACATCAAACAGATTGTCCAGAAGAAAGTTCATGACCACCGATTGCCAGTGAACTGCAAGGACATAATTTCAAACGTGTTGGGAGCCTCCCAGAAGTATATGCGAAGTCGGAAAAATGAGTGCAGTTTTGTGAGTCTCAGAGATGTGGAAAGGTCTATGAAAGTGCTAATTTGGTTTTACCAGCATAGCGAGATCCTTTTCACCAACTGCTCTCATCTCAGTGACGCTCATAAAACTCTGAGGTGCCTGATTCTCTCAGTTGGAGTCTGCTATTACCCATCTCTGGTGGACAAAGAGCAGTACCTCTCCATAATCTGTAGGTACTTTCCAGAGCCTCTCCGCTCTTCAGCAGCATTGCAGGAAGAGATTTCATCCTGTCAAGACGTCTTCCTTCAGAACATACAGACAAGGGAGACCATTGCCAAAAATGTTGCACTCAAAGAGAATGTGTTTCTCATGGTGGTTTGCATTGAGCTCAGAATCCCACTCTTTCTGGTTGGCAAGCCAGGCAGCTCGAAGTCTCTTGCTAAAACAGTGGTTGCTGATGCAATGCAGGGCCAGAACTCCCACTGTGGGCTATTCAAGAAACTCAAGCAAGTTCACATGGTCTCCTTCCAGTGTAGTCCTCACTCAAGTCCTGAGGGCATCATAGGGACATTCAGGAACTGCGCCCGCTTCCAGAAGGACAAAAACATGGATGAGTACGTATCAGTGGTGGTGCTTGATGAGATAGGACTGGCAGAAGATTCTCCTCAGATGCCTCTGAAGACCCTTCATCCTCTCTTGGAGGATGGTTGCATTGACAATGACAAGCCAGATCCACACATGAAGGTTGGCTTTGTGGGCATTTCCAACTGGGCTCTTGACCCAGCAAAGATGAACAGAGGGATATTTGTGTCCAGATGGGATCCAAGTGAAGATGAACTTGTGGAAACTGCCAAGGGAATTTGTTCATCCTCCAAACAAATTCTACTGAAAATCAAACATCTCTTCCCATGTTTGGCAAAGGCCTTCTTGAGCATCTGTAAAAAGACCTCAAAAAATCAGTTCTTTGGTCTAAGGGATTATTATAGCCTCATCAAGATGCTCTTTGCTGCAGTCAAATCCACACAACAAGAGCCAGATGGTGGACAGTTGGTTGAGGCCATCTTGCGCAACTTCAGTGGACAGCCAGAGGGCTTTGACCCTGTCAGATGTTTCCAAGAGGTTCTCCAAAACTTAATGGAAATCCCCAGACCCAGCACCTTGCAAATGGTGAAGAAGAATCTTGATCATGACACCAACCAGGAGAGCCGTTACCTCCTTTTGCTGACCACCAACAATGCAGCTCTCCATATCCTTCAGCAACAGATCTTTGCCAAAGGAGACCATCCACCACCTGAAATTGTCTTTGGCTCAGGATTCCCAAAGGACCAGGAATATGCCCAGATCTGCCGCAATGTTAACCGAGTGAAAATGTGCATGGAGACCGGGCGTACTGTCATCCTTCTCAACATGCAAAATCTCTACGAAAGCCTGTATGATGCCCTGAACCAGTACTACGTTTACCTCAGTAAGCAACAATACGTTGATCTTGGTCTCGGCTCCCACAGAGTCAAATGTCGTGTCCATACAAACTTCAGACTGGTGGTAGTGGAGGACCAGAAGAAGGTGTATGAGCGCTTTCCCATGCCCCTCATCAACAGGCTTGAAAAACACAGGGTGGATAGGAGTACGGATCTGGAACAATGGCAACACAGGGTTCTCCACAAACTGAAAGAGTGGGTGAAAGAATTCACAGGTGAGGCCTTAGGGGATTTCCAGCTGTCTGACATTTTCGTTGGCTTCCATGACGATGCCTGTGCCAGCGCTCTCTTGCAAGCACTACAAAGGAGAGAACGAAAAGCTGAAGATAGTGCTTCCCAACATCAGCACACTGAAAAAGATGACTCACTGGAGGAAGACGAACCAAGTGGAACACAAAAAGAGGTCACACGTATGGAGGAGAATCGGTTGGGAGATGCAATGGACGTAGAGATTGCTGGAAAAGAGCAAAATATGGAGTCTATGGAAAACATTGGTGATGAATCCACTGACATTTGTGATGATGAGAACAAAGTGATGCCTGAGAGTGAAGAAATGATGGAGACAGAAAACAATGCTGGGTCTGCTTTGGAAAATGAGGAAGAAGAGGTCTTCGATTTGGCTAAATGTCTCTTGTTGAACTGTGCAACCCCTGACGCAGTGGTGCGGCTCAAGTACTCAGATTTAGTGCATCAGGAGAAGGAGAAACTCCAGAGGATGTACTTCCAGCAACAGCATCACCACTCCCTGCGAGATTTCCTGGAAGATTGCCTGAGCAAGTATCAGGGGTCCAGCAAGTTTCTAGAGGTAGGTCACAAACCTCTGGTTCAATTTTGTTTTCATCATTTCTTTGCAATCTTGACAAATCGTTGACATCACTGTCCTCTCTTTGGTTTTGCATAGATAACCACATTCTCCAGCTTGTTAACCAGATCAGATCTCAAGGTTGTAGCCCATGCCCTAGGACTACACACAGACAGGATCCTCCTGCTTTCACTTCACCAGTTTGACACTGAGGTCTCCTTTTGCAACAAGATACGGTACTATCCATTCAGATAACAGCAACATGACTTGCTAATTTTTTTTTTTTTTTTGGGGGGGGTTGATTTTAAATCATTCTCTCTCACCTTGCTGTGTCAGGGGCTTCCTTCAAGATGCTGGTCACTCTCTTCACACCCTGTTAATCCAGATGGACCTTGAGGAATCCCAGTGCAGCGATGAGCTCATAGCATCGGCAAAGTAGGGTTCAATGTCAAGATCCTTTTGCAATGTGATTTTATGCATGCTCAGTGGAAAAACTGAGATTACAGGCATTTCGGATGTGTTTTATTATTCCATCTGCTTCCAGATATTGCACCATGAATTACATGATGTCTCTGGAGGATCAGACCTGTTGGGTCATTTTCATTGTGAAGGTGTCGAGGATCCCAAGTCAGTCTCAGTACATTGGTTTCCAAGGAGGTGAGTACTGTGGAATATTAGCATTACAATCCAAATCCAGTTGTTTTCTGACTGCACTGTACATCAGGTTTGACAAGATTAAGACCATGTTTTGTTTTTTGTATCAAAGGAGTCTGGCACTCTGTGCATATTGATGATCTGAGGGATTCAGAGGATATGAGCCTGAACCTGTTGGGTTTCTGTGGAACTCTCATCAGCCACCTACTCAACCCTGCACCATCAGGTAGAAACCCTGCACCTTTTAAGCTTTAGCGAGTGTGTTGTATTACAAATGGGGAAAAAATGGTTTCATTGTTCTCCAGGTTAATTTTTACTGTAAAATAATCTTTAATAGAACCCCATGAAGATGAGGACTTGGCGACAGAAAGAAAAGACTCCCAGGTAGATACAAATGCGAGTTTAAAAGCAAAAAACCTTTTTCCTTTATGTATGTTAGTGTAAAACAAATCTTAGGTTATAATGTTATTTAAATTTAATTTACTTGTGTTTGCACAGGCAGATAGAGTCCACCTCCACAGACTATCCTTAGTGAGATCATGTATCCAAAAAGCCGTGGGTTTGCTGAGGGACACCAGCGGTGTGACATCACGAAGCATGCAGAGAATACGCATCCTTCTGTCTCTTCTGGGAACAGATCGAGGGCAAATAGGAGGTAAATACAGCCATCTGAGAATGATTTTATCTTATATAATAATACTATAACATTGACTGGAATGTATTTGCAGGGGTCCCACATGATTTGTTGATCAATATCAATCACTTTCTTTGTGAATTGTGTTGAAGAAGCCAATATCTGACTCTGCTGTAGGAGCAAATGCATTCTGTTAGTCTTGTTGCTGGCTCGTTTATGAATGATATCAACTATCTACTTTATTAAAGCTCACTTTCAGGAGGTGTTGTTAAGTAGACTGGCTGAGGCTCTGGCACAGAGAGAAGAAATGATGGGTTCTCCTACAGAGTGGGTGAACAGAGAAGCCAAGAAACGCCAGGCTCTGCAGGAGGGGGGAACTCTAAGGTAAAGTTATTGAGCAGGAAAACTTGAAATGTGCCGATAAACTGGTTGAAAGACAGGGAACAAGGAATAAAGCTTTGGCAGCAGTAGACCAGAGAGGTAAAACTTATTATTCAATTTAATGGAGTCTGATTGTTTTGAAGAGAGTGATATAGCAGCAAGGAATAAATAAAGGTCTATTAGTGGGTTAGGTCTTTTAGTGGACATACTTTGACAGTGCACAGTCACCTGGAGGGATTATGTCACAGATTGCTGTCTCCATTAGTCACTTAGATACAAAAACATAGGAAAACAGGGTCCAGCTTGAAAAAGACCAAAGTTACCCTTTAACAATGTACATTTTCATTCAGAACCAGATCTCGTTTTAACTTTTTTTAATATTTGTTCTTGACATATGCACTCTTTAAATGCTTTCTTGTGTCTAATCAATGATTTGATCAGCTTTCCTTTGTGCCTTAACTGACAGACATACCCTGTGGCGCTGTCTTCAGTCCACTGTGACTCCCATCTTGGCCAGCATGTTGGAAGGTATGGACAGGTATGGAAATCTGGACCTGCTCTCTGACGGCCAGCTCGGTGGCCAGGGACTGATAAAGCTGTGGTTGGACATCCTGGCAGATTCACAGATTTTAGACCTGACACCCGTCCAAAAACCAAGGTACTGTGGCTTCTTTCTTCTGCTTAATTCCCACGGTGAAATCAATCAACAAAAGGCATCATTTTTCTTTATCTTGATGATTTCTAGTGAGTCAGACCAAGAGGTGCTTGTGCAGCACTACTTCATGTTGGCTGGTGAAGAACAACCATGCACTGCTGCTTTCAGCTGGCTCATCAGGACGCACCTTGAAAGCCTGTGGGAAGAATCGGAATTTGTGCCAGGTTTGCCTTAGTTTCATTGAGTTTTTTTAATAAATAAATGTCTAAAGTCTTGCAGAGATCATGAAGTATATATGGTGTGTTATGGTAATAGTTTTTTCTGGCCTTTATAATTGACATTCAGTAACAAAAGAGGATGGCACAGAGAGGATTCTCCAGTTTGTGAGCACCTTCAACAACAGCAGATTGGGCGGCCACTTACAGAAACTCTCAGATGAGGACAGATCAGAATATGGACAGCATTACCTTCAAGACTTCCTGCTGCTTTCTTTGAAGATAAAGTCCAAGGACGAGCTCAGGGTAAAGACACTATGACGTGGCACATTTAGTTGAAACGTGTTTTGGGGAAAAGACAAATAAACTTTTTGCATGTGTTGTTTACAGGTGTTCACCAGGGCCATGCTGGGCTGTGTGTCAGAGCTTCAGATGTCCATGGGTGCTGTCAGTGACCTGTCTCCTGCTTGGATAACGGCTACTTTCAAACATTTTGCCCTTAGACTGGACACTCTCTGCCACATATTTCAGCTGCAGCCCCGGCTGGCCTCCAATATCACTCTGCAGGGGTCAAAGAGTGAGCACCAAGAAATGGTGAGAGGAACATTTTGGCTTCATTTTAAACATATTCATATGTCGTAGTAAAACATAGCGACATCAGCACAGCATGGAAGACACAAACTAGAGTCTGACCGATTGTGGATTTTAGGGAATAAAAAAAAATCAGATATTGATATTCTATATGCAGAATATAATACATAGAATATAAAATATGTACATAAACACACATTTTTTGCAGCAATCCCTCAAAACTGGTGACATCTGTGACAAAGAGACAGGATATTCTACAATTTAAGAATAAATGACAACAGTAAATTTTCACCAGGATTTTTAAACCTTAATTAATAAAATGGATCAATACTACACAGAAAACTGCCTATAAAGCTAACAGTTAAAAACAGTCTGCATTATTTTCTAAAGAAAGAAATAACTTGGTAAATAAGATTTGCAGAATTTACAAGAATGCCCAAGTAATTAGGAATTGGTCATAGACAGCACTTCACAAAGTTTATAAATTTTCTCCTAACTCAGTAACTCATAAAATTGGGCAATTTTCTAAGGAAGTCTGAGGACTTTCTCCATGGGCAACGAAGAAGAAGCCTACATTGTTTACAGTTTAATGTATTTTTAAAATTTGACATGTTTACCATCAATAAAGAAATTTAGTGTAAATGGTGAAATCAGTTGGAACAGTGTGTTGAAAGAGCTGCTAAATGTTGGCAGGTAGACGTGCTCTAAAATAGCCACTGGTACAGAGATGTCGCGACAAACTGTCAATGTATTTTTTAAAGGAAAGAAACAACTTAATGTGTTGAATTTAATGCCGAATTTACAAGAAGGCACAGATGTTTAAGAATTAACATGTCATGTCATTTCATGAGGTTTATTAAGTCTCTTCTCCCTCAACAACTCTCAAAATTGCATGATGTTTCAATGGATTCTGGGGACATTGCAGTTTATAGTTCAGTGGTGAAATCAGTGTAAACAGACAGCTTGTTCAGAAACATCTGCTGCTTATCTTGGCAGGTAAGAAAGCTCAAACATGTTTGCATTACGGTACCAAATGGAAACCACAATTGAAATTGGAATTACAAGACATCAGTTGATAATTTATAATGTAGAAAGTTAACATGCTTTACATCAGCATAATAACATCCTACAGTTTTTAGAATGATAACAATCATTTTTATACATCATAACTTTATAATGAGCATGATGTCTTTAATTTGTGGCAGGTGGAGGACATTTTAGCTCTTGGTGTCTGTGTCGAGGAGACCAAACTCCACACCCTGACGTCCCTGCAGGAGTGTGAGTCCTTTGTGAGCAGAGTGGAGTTTCTGCAGCCGTGCCTGGACAGAGTGTTTGGTCAGAAGTACAGCACCCTCTGCAGCCCCAGCTGTCAGCAACATCTGGACTCCATCAGGTGAGTCTGGAAACACGTACAGTGAGAAGAAAAAAATATTTCAGGGTTTGAAAGTTTATTTATACCCTGATTTGCCCTCTCAGGTCACTGTGGCAGGGGATGCTGGTTGTTGCATCTTTCATCCAGCACATCATCTTTAAAGTGAAACAGAACGACTCAAGATTGACAGAAGTGGCTCTCAAACACTGCAACCTCCACCTGAACGTAAGATAAATTATTTTTTTTAGCTTTGGTGGGAAACCTCCCAGGTCCTGGTGCAGTTTGTAGATAACAGACGAAACAGTACTTCTTTATATTCAATGGCATTTGCTGCGTGAAATAGCAGACACAAACAAAAAAGTACGTTTTAAGAGTTGAGGGAAACAGGTTTTCAGCAGTTTTTGTTGTTCTCATTTTCTAACAGCTGATGCAGGAGTCATCTGATGTCCGCAGTGTGGACACTCTGCAGCAGCTGATCCGGATCCTCAATTCTTTTCATGAAGAGTGTATCAGCAGGGATCTGAGGTCAGGATCTGCCTTAACCACAGCTTCACTGTTTCAAGAACAAACATCTCACTATAACTCTTTTCAGCAACTGAACTGATTTTACATTGAACTGATTTTATAATGCAGTACAAGATTTTTCTCATCTCACAGTGTAATAATTGGTCTCTCATGATATTTTGTCCTGTAAAGGTTTGGCATTTCTTGCTCAGTTTGTTTCTCGGAGCTCACAGAGCCGTCTGTCCTGCCCTGCCAGCACTACTTCTGTTTGCCGTGTCTCCAACGCTGCATCCAGTCAAACAGACGTTCTTGTCCTAAATGCCGGACGGACATGCCGTCCGACTTCAGGCCAACAGTTTCCCACAACATCAAGTGAGTTCAGAAAACCCCCTCATAGAAATTATCAGACAGGATTCAGGAATCGATTGCTGCACAATGAAACTGAAACATTTTTTGTTGTTGTTGTTGTTTAGCTAGGTAGTGAATAAGTAATTTCTTTCTGTAACGTTTACCTCTTCCTGGTTCAGGGCAGCTCTGCAGCAGCAGGCAGCGATCAGGGACTGCTGTAACTCCTTCTTCCTGGAGGTGGTGTCCAGGTTCTACCTGTCAGAGGGGCAGAGTCCCAGGGAGGGGGTGGTGGAGCTGCTCTTCTCCTTACTCGTCTTTGCTAACGGTCAGTGAGAGAAATAAATCACTGAGAATAACTAACAGATACCTGATGTGATGACGAGGCGTTCACCACTTTTACTCCTTTATGCGATGCAGGAGATGTGTACAGGACCAGACAGCTCACTCCCTTCCTGGAGTGTGTGGATAACAGTCCAGTGGTGCGATCTGTGCTGCCAAAACTGCTGCTGCAGTACAGGTGAGGTCATGAGATCAGTGAGCACAGGTGAAGGAAAGACTTGAACCGCTGGGTCACTTAAAAACACTTACAGAGAAAAATGGGACGAGTACAGGACTCTTTCTTTTTTCAAATGTTTGTGCCAGAAGTGCTGAAAGTTGTCTTGTCTTGTCAGAAATATGAATTGCTGGCTTGCATATGTTGGCCACTTTGTATAATTAGTATAATTAGCATTACATAGCATTAGCATGGCCTACTATATTAGTTAAATATTTGTCATTCAGGAAACAGTAATTTTTGAGAAGCATAAGCACAGAGCAAATGTGGGTGGATTAAACAGTCCTGTTGGGCACATTACACTGTTTACAGGCTTCATTCAGCGGTGGGCTGCTCCATGTAATTAATATTGCTGCACTATTCATCAGAATTGCAATAAAACTGAAATATGGCCAAGTGCAATATCCAAATTGCAGAAGCAGAACCAAGTCACAACTTCTTGAAAAAGGAAAATTGTGCGAGAAAACGGCGTTATAATGAGATACTATAGAGCTGAGAGATGACCTGAACTAAAAATCTTGTTCTCCAGATGAAAGAAAACAGACCTCGATAAATATCACATCTTCACAATATTGATGCAACGTCAGTATTTTTTGATCCATTCCTTCACTGTAAGATTTTCTGCTGAACAGCAGAGGAAGAAAACTAGAATGTTTCCTAAAATGTAAATACTCAAGTAAAATATCTCAAATGTGTACTCACTATAACTACAGTCACAGTTTTCTAGTTACTGCATGTTTGTAAATCGTGTTTTTTCTGTCAGTTTTGAGCAGGTGAAGGCTCATATTCAGACCTACCTGCAAAATCTGGAGGAGAATCTTCTGAGCAGAGAAGATCGTACTGAACTCTACCTGCTGTTTGTCAACTGCTTCCAGGTAAAAACACGCAGGCTTCACTCGGTTTGTGCTTTCTGCTTGTTTCTTTCATTTTGGCCTCATGTTTAGTGGTAAGCAGCGCTTGTCCTGTTTTTTAACACGCCTTTCCCAGAGATCGCATGTCTCTCTTTTTTTTTTGTAAATATATTTTGGATTTTTTCTCAGGACTCTCTGTTGTGCTCAGAAGCGAGAGAAGCGGACCAGAGTGAAGAACAGCAAAGACAAACGGAAACCAGATTCCTGAGCCGGATGGCCCGAAAACAGACTCCAGACAGACAAGAAGACCCAGCAGAGTTCCTGCTCAACATCGCCAGGCTCAGAATATGTCTGAGCATGGCTGCACGGCTGCTGGAGAAGGCAGCGACTGAAGGCATGCAATGCTGCTGAAATTTGATATTCTGCACATGGTTTACTTGCACACAGCCGAAAATGATATTTGATGCATTGACACAGGGATTTGAAATGTCATCTGATGTGCTGTCATTATGCTTCTCTTCATGAAATGCAGGCAGACACGGGGAGGACGCTCAGTACCTGCAGCAGGTGAAGGCGGTGTGCGAGTACTGTGGTAACGACTGGTACAGAGTTTACCTGCTCCGAGCCCTCAACAGACGCTCCGGTCGGGAGTGCATACTGTCCCTGATGAACACCCCGGCCTGGAGATGGGTCTTCCCTCCAGAGGTCCTTCGACTTCAGGTACCGTGGAGAAACACAGAGCTGCTAAACCGAGAAAAAATTATTCTGACAGTGTCTTTTAAAAAGAATAAAAAAGAAAGTTGTTTTAAACCAGCTTCAAATGCTCCGTTCCTACAGCAGGGAGGCTGCATCACTGCGTTTTGTGTCCGTCACTCATAACTGTGCAAACTTTATTTAGAAGAAAAACAAACACTAACACTAATTACCTTTACCTTTTTTTCCAAAGCGGATGATTCCAGCTAATGTGGACCAGTTCCTCTGCTGTGGGACGACTTATCGAGCTGTGAGAGACGCCGTGGCCAATGTTCTGCTGGAAAACAGATCTGACACCTTCAGGACTGAAATACAGGTCAGACTGCAGACCGCTGATAAAAACCACAGCCTTCTGCCACTGGCTTTTTTTTATTCATTTGTGTTCAATTTAACTTCATTCAACATGAATGTCCTTTTAATTTAATTTGCTCTTGTTTGCCATTTGTTTCTCAGGAGGTTAAAAATACACCGTAATCTGAAAATGCACCAATATGTTGATTTAAATTTGATTTGTGGCACCAAATCTTTACAAACTTAACTAAATAATATATTGGTGGCTTCAGTCCAACAGTACTATAGTGGTACTGCCACTGTGGGCACTGTGGCTGTTCTCTCGGCCACCATGTTCACAGGTTTGGTAGTCCCGCCTCTTCCAGTATATAGACAAGCTGGCGGCTGACAGGCAAAAAGTGCCCAACATTCCACACTCCGTGGAATGTTGGACATGACCGTTTGAGTACAAGATCCGGGTACCCACAGTGCACCTTGTTTTGCCATAAATGTCAATCTGAATGCAGTTATGCACTCAAAACAAGAAGTGTAAGTACAGAAGTACGCAAAATGAGACTGTGAATGACATGTTTTCATAATGAAGACATCTCAAATAATGTCAACTTTGCATTAAAATGAAATTGACCCAGTGACACTAAATGACAACAGTTATAAACATCCATTATGACTGCTTCATGTTTATGACAGGTGTCGTGTCAGTCTTATGCACACCTCTTCAAATAAAATGGTACCAAAACCCCCAACATGATCATTCAGTTTTCAGAAACTTGAAAATGTTGCTCTTGTCAGCTCCAAAATCTGTTTTTTTTCATGTGTGTTGTTTTATTTCCTCTGTAGAAGCTGAGAGGGTCTCAGATCAGCCTCCTGGCCCTGGCCCTGTTCAGACAGGTCACCTGCCGCTACAAATCACCTGACGTCAGCATGCATCCCTCCCCACAGGTCATTATACACGATGTCTGATGTGAATTTTGTCTGTTGTAAATATACTTTTTCTTTTTAACCTGTGGCTCTGTGTGAACTCACAGGGGACGGCGACACTGGAAGAGCTCCTGAAAGACGTTCAGCCAAAGGAGTTCAGGGATTTCTGCTCCGCGCTTCTGTCAAATCAGATCGGAGGACCGGGCTCAGGACTCAACATCATTTCGGGTCTTCCTGCTCTGAGACAAACCCTCCTGGAGCTGCTGGTCCACCTGGACTCTGTGCTCCTCAGTGGGAATCTTCTGCTGGTTCCTCTTCACCAGATCGCCACCCAGCCTCAGAATGTTACAGTAAGACTTTCCTGATCTTGCCTGTGGCCATAAAAACACATGGACAGGACATAAATGTCATGAATAAAAAAGTTTTTTCAGGATTGTTTTTTTTAAGAAGTCTGAATCACAGAGGTCCTTCAGCACACACTCATGAATGTTCATAAAAAAATTTGGGCTGATCAGTCCAGTGGAATTCAAGATTAGCTGCAGACAAGCTGCAGCTCCGCTGTTCACACACACACACACTCACACAATCAAGTGCATGATCAGTGACAATTATGTTAAAATTGCACACAAATATATATTAGGTTATCCGTATTAATTATAATGAGAACTGATCATTTCCATTAATCGTATCACAAATCGTAATTTAAGTCAAATAATCACAATATGATTTTTTACCAAATCGACATGCATGTAAACTGTAACTTGACTGGTTGATGAAGACAAACAACTGTGCGGCAGGAATTCTAGTGGAATAGATTTCCAGATAAAAACTAAAAGCTGTAAATATTTTACCTTATTCATGCTCTAAACTGTTTTCCACTGAATTTAACTTTTTTCTCCAAGAACTCCTTCCTGCCCACAATGCCTGATGATCACACAGGTGAAGTCAGACAGTGGCTGACTAGAGATCCGAGAATACAGCTGTACTGTAAGTATATTTCATTATAAAGGGTCATCTTTGTCACCATCACTTCTCCATGAACAGTCCATCAGCATGTGCATGTCTTTTATTTGCAGATTGCGCTAATGGACATCCAGTCTTTGTGGGAGAGGTATGAGCTTTTTCTTGTGTCCATCTTTACAGTTATTTCTTAAACATGGAGAAATTCAGTGAATAATAAATCACATGCTTCTGTTTTGTCGCTCAGTGCGGGAAACCGGTGGTTGTATCAAAATGTCCAGACTGTGGACTTCCAGTTGGTGGACAGAATCACTCCCCAGTCGTTGGTTTTACTAAACACACAGGACAAGGGTACGAATCTCTTCAGCCAACCAGCTTTGTGACAACATTTTCAGTCAATTTGTGTTTAATTTGTGTTCTTCCTCGTTTGTATAAAGTGTCAGAGATCAAACTCGGATGGGACACATTTTAGGAGAGGCTCATCGGAGGTCCGAAGCTCCTGAGAGACGGATGACATACGCTCAGTCCTGCATCCTGCGGCTGTTAACGCACCTCGCCATGCTTCAAGGAGCCATAAAAAATCACAGAGTGAGACTTCAGCAATGTTTGCACCAGATCCAACATATCACAGAGGTTGATAAGATACTGAGAACGTGTTTTGTTGTTGTTTCAGGGAGTTGGTGACATGATTCACCCCCGGCCACATGATGTTTTCAGCTTCCTGTGGAACCACCTGGAAAAGGACATGCGCGTGTTGGGTGAGACGCTGGATCAGAACGTGGAGAATACGGCGGTTACACTTCATCTGATCCTCAACACCTGCACAGAGTTCGCCAAAGGTGACGGTGCACGCAGCTTCTGTTGGTCGTGTCAAATCCATGTCCAGGGTTGGATTATCAGGGATTACATCTAATCATGATTGCCTAATCAGATTACACAAAAATATACTACAGTTACAGATTATAGTCACTTAAAATCTTTATGTTACTTAATTTTCAACATGAAACCTGTGTCTGACATAAATTTCTTCTCCCAGGCTGCCAGTTTTGTTAATGATGACTTAACTATTTTGTTTTCAATGATGAATTATGGATAATGGAGTTTTTTTCCTTTTTATTTGAATTAAAATAGCTGAACATTTTGAGTTGCGTTGCAAGAGCAAAATCCTCCACGTGGCCTTTGATTAAAAAGCAGTAGCAACAAAAACGTTCACAAAAGAAACAACATCCCACATGTTGCAGGATATACTCAGTACTCCTGTAGTTTCTGGGTCATTTGATTCAACCAACTGTAAATGCTGAACATGCAAAATACACGGAAAATGTTTAGTGACGTTTAAAGAGAGAAAAAAAAAGAATATTTGCATGTGACATAAGATAACTCTGATGAATGTTAACACAGTTTCCCGTGGAGCAAGACCTGATCTGTCCTCCAGACAAGGACGGCAACAGTGGGAGAAGCTCGTCTGTGACTCTGTCATCAACCCAGTGCTTAAAGTAAGAAACATGGTGTCCAGTTAAAGTTAAGGTGGGGGTGTAAGATTAAAATTTTCATCTAATTAACATCAATATAAAGCCTGAAATCAAGCTAGTATATAGCTTATATTACATTATTATAGATATATAGATAAACATACATAAAGGGTAACAATTTACTGCGTATTTTTTAGAATCTGCAGAAGAATCTGTCTGAAGCTCAGAAGAGGATCGGAGAGGACGATGGACTCGATGGAAGTCCCCTGATGAAGCTCCTCTTCGGTGATCCCGCCAAAATGCTGTCGCTCCCCTCCGACTGCCCGACACACCGCTCCTCGTTCTGGACTCTGCCGGGGACGGTGACAGTGGAGCGCTTCGCTCAGCTGGTGGGAGAAGCTCAGGGACGCAGCTCCGCACCACTGCTGGTCATGTTCCTCGAGAAGGTACCGATCTCAACCAGACCTGACTGGTTTTAAGTCCTGATCTGAGGTACGGTGAGGACTGATGGTCTTAGAAGGGATACTATTAAGTTAATTATTTCATTTTTTAAGAGAACAAGACTCAAAATATGCTCTAACAAACATTTTGTGAAGCAAACACCTAATGGATTAGTGGAAAAATTATTGCCAAATTGATCAGTAGTTGAAAAATAGGTCCAAACATGTGAAAACAGGTGGAGTGCACGGACGTCCACCTGTTTCTCAATTGACAAGATTGTGACAGGATTAATTAATGTGAATATTTTCTGTTTTCTTTACTCCTCTTTGACATTAAACTAAAAACAAGTTATTTGAGGACATCATTTTATAATCCAAAAGTAATCAAGTTGCATAACTGTGATATTGTGATACTTGGATTACAAAGTAACCAGTTCTCCCAGTCCTGGTTATTATACGATAATTAACATGTGACAGACTCCAGTTTGAACTTGTGCTGACTCTGTGTGTGTGTGTGTGTGTGTGTGTGTGTTTGTCTCAGATGCAGTGCGTGAAGCAGTTACATCACCTGCCTGAGCTGGCGGCTCTGCAGTCCGACCTGCTGAGGGTGTTTCCTCTGACGTCAGAGTCCACGCGGCAGAGTATCGCGCAGATGTTACAGCAGATTCCAGCAGGTGCAGTTTTAATTGAACACACAACAACAACAACAACAAAACTATGATGCAAACCTCACTGATGACATGATGCACAGACTGACACAAAATGAGCTGTGTCATGTTTAGGATACCAGAAGAAGAAGCTGCTTGAGAGAGTGGAGAGATTCATCAAGGTGTGGAACTGCCTGAGAGCTGAGGTTCGAAACAACTGTAAGCATCATTTTAACATTAATGTATAAAGGTCTTGTTGTAGAGTTTTAACAATTTACTTGTTGCACTCACTGCTCTCTGTCAAAAGAAATAATCAAATGCCTCTGACTTCTGTGAAAATACACTATTACAAAAATCTAACTTAATCAAAACTTCATCTTTAAGTTTATCTAAAAAAGAAAAGTTAATTATCTCAACTAGGTGAGGGAAATATTTTTTAGTTTACATTATAACTTCGAAGTTTGAGTTTGATGCAACAGTAAGTTGCCTTGAAATTTTGAGTTGCTCATCCCTCAGGTCTGCAGGAGCCCAGTGGAGGGCGCTCATGATACACACAAACAAATGTCTGAAGCACAACAGTGGGAAACTAAAAATAATATTAATATTATAAACCACACTGACAAAAACAAACTCACACCTTGACAACTGCAGCAGTAGATTTAAGCTGAATATGTCAGATAAAGGATCAACGCATCAGAAATCAGCCTTTTGTTTTCTCAAGATAACGACATTAAAGGACGAATCTGTAATATATTTACTGTAATAAGATTAAAGAAATATCCTAACTATAAATACTCACTTCCATTCCAATGTCTATTGCCATTTCATATTAATTTGAGTTCAAATTACTGCCGAACTTTCACCGAATGAGTTAGTTTCTGTTTTTGAATCATAAGAACTCATTAATAATCCTGTAGAAGGAGTAAATGTTTGTAACTGTTAAACTGAGCAAAATGTTAATTTTTGTATATTAAATTAGATTTCAACCTATTTAATATATCTTCTATGGCTCCAATTCACTATTCGGACTGCAGTTCTCATTTTTGGATGCACAATTGTTACGTATTTCTCCTTTAAAATAACAACAGCATGTTTGGCCTTATGCAATATTGCACATGAATGAATATACAGTGTTGATTAATTTTTCCTCAATCAAATCATAAAACACCTCTGTCATTAGCGGCTTCCTTCACTGTATGACATCATTGACTTTCTCCCATGCCTCTGTATGTGTGTGCTTGTGTGTGTGTGTGTATATATATATAGCAGCAGACTTGGGTGTGGATGTGAACTTGTGTGAGACGGAGGTGACGCCTGAGAGCTCTGGGGAGTTTCTGACTCCGTGTCGACACGGACCGGGCTCGTGTCTCCGAACTCTGGTCGACCTCCTGGTGAAGACTCACAACGGCCTGGTGAGAGAAGCCAGGAGAGTGAGCCGCCAAGAGGACAGGTCAGTCCACCAGGTCCACAGTCAACTGTCAAGACTGGCTCTGGGTCTGAGTCATAGCTAACAATTGGTTTCATTAAGTCTAAAAAAATGATTGAAAATTGTAAAAAAAAAAAAAAAAATGCTCCAAAATTCAAAGTTCAAATTGCTTCTTTTGTCCAACAGTTTAAAACTCAAAGACTCTTCATTTACTGACAAATAAGTACTGGCGTTAGAGAACTACTTCAGTAAAAGTACCAAGTATTCTTTTGAAAAACTACTCAGAGTATTAGTTATTTTTTAAACGTTGATGTTTAATGGATTAACAGCAGCAGTATTCAGTCAAATCTTCAGTCTAAATGACTCCTCCTCTGTTCTGCTTGCCTCTCCAAACTTTTTTGTGCTTTTTCCTTAACCAATAGACGTAAAGACTAACAATCAATTAATTGATTAATCATCAATAATTTATAAGATACAATGTCACGGATTTTTAATTTTTTTGTCTTTTTTCTGGTTTTTGAGAGCTTTGTTTTGTTTTTTTACATGTTTGAAATATATCAATCAATCAATCAATCAGTCAATCAAAATAGTTGACCATTATCTAACTGACTAATAACTGCAGCTCTATATTCCAGTCCAGATTACCTTGTAGGTGGTCGTCATAATTCTAGTCTCACATCACACTTGTTTATGATCCAGCCTTGACCTTGTCAGCATCAATTCAAGGTCTTCTTACTCTTATGTTTGTTCTGGAGCTTTCGACCGTCTCTCACAGTCTTCGGCAGCAGATCGACTTTGCTTCATGGATCTTCTGGGACTTCTAAACTCAGCACCCGTTACTCTGCACTAAATGCTGTGCACAAAACATTTTTCTCTTAAAAACTGAATAAAAATTTTTTACTTTGTGATCACTGAGACAGAGGATAAAATGACTGAATGCACAATTCAATCTCATAGAATCATAAATAGAGTTTAGGCAGATAATAAGCGTTCAGACTTGTGTATGTGTCAAACAAACTGCATTTTATCTTCTCCCTTGTACCTGTAACAACATGTCAACTCCGATGCAGCCTCCTGTGTTTTTAAACTTGTGATTAATGCAGCTGATCGTGGACTAACTCCTGTTTTATTTCCCCAGTGAGTACAGTGTTCCTCTAGAGATGATATCAGAGACCCAGCTGACCCTGTGCCACCCGGACAGAGAGCTGCTGCCTCTGGTTTTAGCCCACTGCCACTACACCTTGAAGAAAGGTGGTGAGACAGACAGCAGCTACAACCTGCCAGGAATCCAAACACAGCTGGCTCGCCACTTCCTGGCTGGAAAACCACTCATCCAAGCGGTAAAAAATCTAAACTCATCATACAGCAGCAGGCTACGGCAGTGTAGTAGGGCCACTGTAGGTAAGAAAAAAACAACAAGAAAAGAAAAACTCTTAAAACTTTAAAAAAACATCTATTGTACAGTTGCAGATTAGGCCTCCCACTGTGTTGATCCGACTTTGCAAAGTGAAGTGATTCACTTTCTTTTAAAAATTCTTGCAGTTTGCAGTTTCTTGCTGATTTGTGACTTTAGAATCTCAGAGAATTTTCAAGTTCTTTTCTCGTAAATTTATGACTTTAATGTCAGAGAATGTTTGAGTTTTTTTCTCATAAATTTGTGAGTTTTTTCTCAAAATTTAATCAGCCCTTTATCTCAAAGAACATTCAAAGTTTTTTCTTAGAAATTTATGACTTTACTCTCAGAGTACGTTTGAAGTTTTTTTTATATCTGCTTTTTTTCTTCTTCTTTTTCTTGTAAATTTGCCTCTTTAATTATAGAGTGTCCAAGTTTTTTTTCTCATAAATTCATGACTTTAATCTTTGAGCGTTTAGGTTTTTTTCATGTAATTTGTGAGTTTTTTTCTTGTTGCAACTTAAATCTCAAAGAACAAGAGTTTTTTTCTCAGGACTTAAAGATTTTAATCCCAAAGAATGTTCAAGGTTTTTTCTTGTAAATTTGTGAGTTTAATCTCAGAAATTTAGATTTTTTTTTAACCTACAATGGCCCAAATATGCTGCTGTAGCCTACAGACATCAGGGGACGCCTCACTCTCTGCTAACCAGCCTTGTTGTCCTCTTTGATCTCAATCAGGACACGTCGAGGTACCTGAACAGACACCTGCAGGATTTCTCCGTTGTTCTAGCCGAGGTCAGAGGAAAGATCCATCAGGTGAGACCATTTCACTTACTCATGACCTTTAGTATTTAACGGTACCAAAGTCCTCATCTGGAACTGACTAATGCCAGCCCAGGAATGTTCACAGTAGTTTCCTCTGTAGGATTTTGTGAGGCCACTTTGTTAGAGGTCAAATTCCTTCCCTCACACTCATCTTGCCGGCTCGCTGACAGTTTCTGTGTCTGTGCCGCAGGAGCCACTCAAAGGTTCGGTGAGCGGCGCCATGAGAACGGTGCTGCGTTCATACACAGATGTTTGCGACGCCGTGTTTGTGGTGGAGATCGGCCTTCGTTTTCTTGGAAAGACGGGCAGAGATCCCCGGGGTCAACTTTTGACCTACCTCACTGATTCACTGCAGATGGACCAGCAGATTTCCAGTTCTGTAGCCAAGGTAGAAGCCTCCAAACCCACAACGATTTCCATTACAGCGCTGCTATGCAAAGAATGTGATCATGTTGATCTGTTGCACTGTTACAACACCCCTTTCTATAAACCCCCCGTTTTATATTAAAGGAATAGTTCGGGGTTGTATGGGGTTCTTCTCCACAGTCAGTCTATTACCTACAGTAGATGGAGGCCAACATGTCTCCAGTTTGGAGAAGCAGCGGGAGGACCGGTGTAGGAAGCAAAGCAATGTACTGCTGTGGACAGGGTCAGCAGGAAAACAAATTTTAGCTGCCTACAAAATCAATATCAGTTTAAGTGTATACTGTATTTGGAATATTTTCACAGCTTTACCCTGCTGCTGTTAGACAGTCTTTTCCAGTGTTAATTCACTGTAATATAAGCCAAACATCGCTCTCTCCAAAGCCACCAAACTCCATTGGAAAAAACAGTAATTTTACCTCACAGAACACAGGTGTTGCTGGTCTACTGCTGCCTTGATCTGTTTGATTGTTTGTGTTATTTCACGAATTCTGTGTTTTAAAGGCTAAGTTCCGATTCACAGAAGTCACACAGTAACACAAACAAACAAATTGATTGAGGCAGCAGTAGACCAACAATGCCTGTGTTCTGTGAACTAAAATTACTGCTTTTGTCAAAGGAGTTTGGTTGCTTTGGAGAGGGTGACATTTATTTTATGTAAATGCAATTTCCTGTCAGAAAAGCCTGTCTGACATATCGGACATAAAAATATCCTTCATGCCAAACCCGATCTAACAGCCTGCTCTGGTGCTGTGATATGACCTAAAGCAGATAACATCAAGGTCCACAACAGCAGTTTGCATGTTTTAGGCCATTAACTCTATGAATTTTCCATTCCAGACATTTTACAGATTCCACTCATTTCTGTAAAATATGAAAATCTATTAGCAGACCATCAAAATCTGCATAAATGATTGAACAAGTTGAATTATTGTTGTGGAGTATTACAGTGCAGATTCTTATATTCCCTCTTCATCTGTATTACCATGCAGAGATAATGTAACACTGACGATGCAGACTGTGTGATGTTTACTGTGATAGATTACACAAGTTAAGCAAGTTTTGCAGGTTTTCCACTCAGAAAAGAGTGGAAACCAATGACTGCAGTAGACGAAATGCACAGATAACACTTGTGTAGGCCACGAAATTCAAGAAGGTCATCTTTAATGTGAAATATTCATGACAAACTTCCCCAAAAAATTGGAATGCTTTTATGAAACATAAACCCTGTCTATTTCATTTTCACTTTAGAGTCTTGGAGAGAGCAAACTGGAACACAGCATATTCACCTGGCAGCTCCTGACATGTTGGAAATCTGAACTAATGCTCAACAGGAAGCAAGTAAGTATTTTTTTAACTTGATATTTATTTGTTTTCATCAACAACAATACAGGATATACATTTTCTTCATTCTTTTCCCCTTTTCAGCTGCATATAATGTTTTTGCATACAATATTCAAATATTAAATAAACAGAAAAAATAGAAAGCATAAAATCATGAATGTCCAGGAATTTACTGAGTGTGGCAAAAAAAAAATTACAGTTACAACACAGAATAGGCACTCCTCTTTAAAAACAATTAAAATGCCCTTATTGTCATTTTATTCCTTCAAGCAATATTTGACATGTTTTGGCATAAAGCCTTCATCAAAATCCGTCTTATCTTTCTGACTTCCTGACAAAGGTTTGATGCTGAAAAGCGTCAGTGATTGTTTTAATGTCTAAACTTTAAAACACAAAGTCCATGAAAGAAACTGAAGAAGATGGTGACCACATAATTTGTTTTTGACTCATTAGTTTCTTTTTCTTGCTGGCTGCTGGTGACTGACCCCAAACACCACAGAGAGTTAAATTTTCTGGGCTGTAATCCTTTGAAAGTGTGCCGTCTGACACGGCGGGTGCCCAGAGTTTGACCCCAATAAAAGCTGAATTTGAGGAATAGCACCGCGGCTTCTGCTTCAAAGCACTTTGAAACTTTGATTACATTTAATTGTTGATCGTGTTTCAGGACCCGTTTCAGAGGCTCCCCCCGGAGTTCCAGCAGAAGCTGTCGGAGGACGAGAGGAAAGGGCTGAAGGTTTTCCTCGCCGTCACGGACGTTGACACTTTCTGTTTGGAGCTGCATGAGATTCTGCTGCTGAAGACGAGCAACGCTGTGCCTGACGAGGGTTACAAAGCACACTGGGAGTAAGCACAAACCATTTGTACAGTATCACCCCCCTCTGTCCTGAAAACACAAACTGATTTACCATCTGTGAGTTCAGCTTTTGCAGGAGGTAAAGCACCAAATGGTAAAACATTTGCATTATTGACATTTAAACTGGGTTGCACCAACAAGGAATTATTCAATCTAAGATTAGTTCTAATCAGAGTTTAGTAAAACTTTATCTAAAATGAGTTAAACCAAATTTAAAATTCAGCAGCTCTGTTGAACAATTTAAAAATTAATGTCAGTTTAATAAAGCCAAGTTTATTTTTTTATCAATATGGAGATGCTTGTTTACCCAAATTAAAATACATTAAAAAAAGATGAATAAATCTGAGTGCTGTTGGACCTATTAAGTATAAAAGAGATCGGAAAACCGTTTTAAATGCTCTGTATTTCTTAACAAAATGTTGCATTATTTGTTTGCAAGCTACCTAAAAAGAAGAAAAAAGAATTAGTATTGTTTGCTAGCTAGCTTAAAGTAGGGAAAAATAAAGTAATAATGTTGGTTAGTTAGCAAGTAGGTAGGAAATAATAGCATTGTTTGCTAGCTAGTTTAAAGGTAGGGGGAAAAGGAAGTAGTATTGATTGCTAGTTAGCTAAAAGGCCGAAAATAACAGTATTGTTTGCTAGCTGGCTAAAAAGTAGTAAACAAGAAGTAATATCGTGTGCTAGCTAGCTAAAAAGTGGGGGAGGGGGAGTATTGTTTGCTAGCTAGTTAAAATGTATTTAAAAAAACTTTGTATTGTTTTCTAGCTAGATAAAAAGTTAAGTTACATTGTTTACTAGCTATCTAAAAATAGAAAAGATCATATTGTTTGCTAGTTAGCTAAACAGTTGTTTAGCATAGTGAGCTAACTCACGGTGGCTCAGCAGAGAATTATTTTGCGCAGCTATTTTTAAAGTTAAAGCTCCTCAAGTCTAAGTTTAAAGTTAATACTAGATCACATTTTAAATTGAGTTTAACGTTTGGTGCAACAGAAATTTAATCTCAATTTAGAGTAAAAACTAAACTGGGGGTCTACAGAGATGTTTAAATGTAACTTTTTTTTTTTTATTTTAAGTTGGGTAAGCTCGGTGCAGCATAACTTTATACTAAACCATGATTTAATCAGGTTTAAAAATGAATACTTGTTGGTGCAACCCAGTCTTATTCCTCAGTTTACCCAAGAGGTGTTTTTAGGTATAACAATTTATTCTTAGCTCATGAATGTAAGAAGTGTGCCCATTGTCAGTTCAAAGATTACCACCCTGGTCTAAAGGAATCCATTGATCCCAGACAGCTTTAATCAGAGTTAAGTGTGGAGGTCTCACCCAGGACTCTCCCCTGGGATTTGGAGCCTATTGACATCCAGGACCAGAGCGTGACCCCTCCAGGCGGCCATCTGTCAGGGGAAAGGAGCTTAAGTTGTTTCCCCTCAGCCGCAGGTCTCTTCTATTGAGGCAGCAGCTGGGCAGGGAGGTCAGTGGGAATGCCTGTGGTGAAAACAATGGATGCAGTGCTAACAGTTGTCTTCTCTGTGCCCTCCTTCCCTGCTGTCTCCTCCAGCATCAGGTCCACCTTGGAGAGCCACATGGACCGGAAAGACCTGAAACCTCTGCTGGGGCTCGAGTCTCTGCCGGAGGACATCACCCTCGGACAAGGGGCGGACGTGTGGAGGGCAGCTGTGGAGTTTAAAAGAAGATAAATGATTCCTACAGACAGATTAATTATTCCAGATCTGTTTTTGTGTTGAAATTGAAAGAAATTAGTGGAATTTGACTCTTGTTGTTATTGATATATTGCTAATGAGATATGAGGATTATGGTTGATTAATTCATTCCATTTGATAAGACAAGCCCTGATTAAATGTGCCTTTCTGTGATGTAAATATTGTCAGTGTTTAAATATAGAGATGTTTTATTTGTTAAATGTTCAAATATAAAATAAAAACATTTAGTGAAATAAATACATTTGAAACAAGCCTAATTTTATTCATGTGTTATTTTAAACTGTTAATTAAATATCAAGGAACAATTAATAAATTAACTATGAATGTATGGAAGCCCATGTGCTGAAAATAAAAAAGATTCTGTGAATCATAATGAGAAACTTTCTTGAAATAGCAAGTTATTATTACTAATACTAAGTTAGTATCTCAAAATATTTATGTCACAAAAATTACAAACTTTATTAAAATAATGAGAAACTCAAAATAATGAGTTAGCATCTGAAAATATTGAGTCAGTATCTCAAAATTATGAGAAAATAAAAATAACAAGTTGTGGCAAAAATATTTAGTATGTCAATAATGAGAAGCTTTTTGAAAATAATGAGTTAGTATCAAAATACTGGCTTATATCTCAAAATAATGACTTGGTCTGCCAAAATAATTAGAAGCTTTATAGAAATAATGAGTTACTGGCTTAAAATAGTGGTTCATATCTCAAAATAGTGAGAATATGAGATAATGAGAAACCTTCTCAGAGTAATGAGTTATCTCAAATTAATGATTTATTATCAGAAAAATATTGAGTCAAGTTAATATATAATATTAGTATATGAGTATACAATGATAATCTCTTCAGTGCCTTGTAAAGTTTGAGCATTCACTTTTCTTGCAGCTGGTGGACAAAAAAGTTCATTTTAGACCCTGATATGAAGGTATTGACAAATTATTTTGATAAAGTTTCTCATTATACTGACTTACAAGGATCTTTTTTTCAAAACACTGGCAGAAATGGGCTTCTGCTTGAACTGAAACCTTATTTTCTGTGGAAGTATTCACCAAAAACACAGATAACTTGGAAAAATGTCACTTTGCCATGATCACGCCTCCCTTTGCACAGTCAACCAAACCATTGCTTGAGCCCCTCCCCTTTGATTCGATACAGCAGAGAGACAGCTCCGTTCAGCCTATCAGATGCGCGCATACAGAGACAATGTTCTGTCTTCACCAATCAGAGATGCGGAGAGGCGGAGATTGTCTGTGTTGTTACCACAGCGATGGTGTTACGCGTTATTTGGCTCCCCGTATTTGTCCACTGAGCAGACGGAGTACTTTCTCTGGGTATCAGGGGGATTGTCTTGGGAATTAAAACAACAGTGAAAGCGAACTGGAGCTTATCAGCAATGGTGCCATCCCGCTTTTAAAGTAAGTATTTAACGCTAACCTATTTCTTCAGCAGCCAGCACGTTTGGGGATGATGAGAGAAACGTTAAAGACGTTAACTGTTAGCTAGAAATGCTCGCTTTGACAAGACTTAATTTGAAAAACAAGCGTTTTTATTTCTCTGTAAAAAACAACGAATTAATATTAATACAACCGTTAACGGTAGCGGGAAACGAGGCGGTGATTTAACGTTAATAAATCGGTCGTAATGCACATTTTCGTCTTCTAATGACGTTACTTTGCATCAGTTGGGAATAATCTGTCCCAGTCAACAAGGTAACGTTATCACCGTTACTGTTGCCGTTAGGAACGGTGTAATGACTGCGTTAGCTCACTAACCCACAGCTGGATAAAATGCAGGTATCAGTACATTAGTTTAGCCAAGGTTAACTGATAAGAGCTGTATTTTTGCTCCATTTTGCTGTTTTACATACGTAATATACTGATATTACCACATCTGTCATGCCTCACCATCTAGTTTTAATGAAGGTGGTAATGTTAGCTAACAGAGCTAACATACATACACCTGCCACAGTGTAACTGTTAACTGTAATGCCAAAATGTGGTCAGGAGCAAACAGATGTTCATATGAGCTGCATTTACTCAAGTACTGACTTACATAGCTACAATTTTAAATTACTTGTACTTTACTTGAGCGTTTACATTTTCTGCTACTTTAAACTTAAAGGTAAGGGATAATGCACAGTGAGCAGGTCATTGTTGTGAAATAAATCCTCATCCAATCACCCTGAAGAGGTTTACTTGACAATAATGACCTGCTCACTGTACATTCTCCTGTTTATTACATGGTTATGTACAAAAAAGTTGGCACACATTTATGTGATACAAAATATTATCCTGTACATTATCCTGCTTGTTAAATGGGGACGAACCCCCCAAAAAACAATAAATTGACACATAATATTAGAGTCTATGATCAGAACTGTGTCCATAGCAGTGGCATGTTCTTTATAGCAAAGGTCTGCTATACAGAAATAACAGATCTTACAATGTTGTAAATGACCGATCAGAATGGAGTATTTAACAAAGCCATGTAATAAGATCACTTTAGTTACCTTCCAGATTCATATTACTAGTATAAAATATAATCAATAAAATAATTTTGATGTGTGAGTATGGATAAAGTTGAGACTTTATGGATCCCTCACATCCCTCACAGACATCATCTTAGGTTTTGCAAAATACTGATCAATACTTTTCACCATTTTCTGACATTTTAAACATTGATTCATTGAGAAAATAATCATTTATGGAAATAATCGTTTATTCATTCTTGGTGGACATTATAATTTTTGCATCACAATTTTCATTTTCACAGGAAAAAAATATTAAAATCCTGATGTTGTGACATGTTGTAGAAACATGTTTTATTACATCTGGAAAACAAGATTTGTAAGCCAGAGCTTCTCTGCAGCACTACAGTGTTATTATTATACTGTCTTATAATGCTGTTTTGTCAGAAAAAAAAACTGCTGTTTCTGTGATTTGGATATTTGCACTTGACCATATTGGAATTTCTATAATATTTTGATTAATTGTGTAGCCATATCCCGTATAAAACTGACTGAATAGAATATGCTAAAAATCTTTAGCGGTAACTTTACACCACTAAATGTGAAAGATGAGCACCAGGGGTCTAAGTGGCTCACCAAGTTGTACTCTTTCAATGCAGATGACTTTGCAGACCTATGTTTTTCTCTTTTTAGCACCTAGTAATTGCATAATCCATTTTCCCATTTCTAAAGGCAGCCTTATGTTCAGTAACTCTCAGTCTGAGATTACACATTGTTTGGCCTGCTGCATGCATTAAGCTGCAAGGACATTTGACGATATAAATGAGATATTTAGAGAAACAGGTAATGAATTCTTTTATGTTAAATTTCTTCCCTTAATGGAGCTTATTAAATACACTTTCTACATGTATAATTTCATACACTTGTTGAGAAAGCCACTTCATTTGTGCAGGTTCCTTATACATGTAACTTACAGCTATTTCTCTGACATTTCTGCCTCTCTTGAAGCAGTCTAGAGCTGGAATGAGAATTCATTGTTACTCACAATTATACATATATGTATACTCACAATAATGAGGATTACAAATGATTCAAACTTGGGTCACATTCTGTTATTTTACAGTGTTTGCTTATAATGTGTTTGACATGCATAGATATGTTAGAATATTCAGATACTAAAGTAATTATTAATAATTATTACTTAGAACTAACTGTTTCATATCTACAACATGCTAAATATTTATCTGTTAAACCACAGAGCAGAGCATAGCTACTTTAAATACTGTTAGTTACTCACTTGTACTTTGATTTCAGTTTGCTCTTATTGTCATGCTTTCCCAGCTGTAGTAAAAATAGTGAGTGGTTTTGTTGTTGGTTTCTCTGGGAGACAAAACAGTCAGGGGAAAGTGGTTGTTACTTCCTCTTTTGTTGTGGTTGTGCCCATCGAATCCCAAGGCAAATAACATGCGTGGCCTATTGTGTTTTACATGCATGCCTCACTCTATTCCAGCTTTTCAGAGGATGCATACGACACGGAGCCCTTCATCTATCCCGACAGGTGTCTCAGGAGACGCCTTGGACCTCAGCTTGTCAGGCTCCCAGCTTTCTGTGTCCAAAAGACCCAGCAGTGCCTCACCTGGGAAATACTTCTCTCGCTCTGTGTCTGTTTCTGTGGCAAGTGACAGCAGGGGAAAACGCAACACCCTGGTGAGGAACTGTGCACCGCCGCACTGTGCTCTTCTGTTCTGGCAGCAGAATGGAGTTGCAGATAATTTATGAGTTATAAGATAATCTATTCAAGATCCAGGATTGAGCAAGTCAAAACTGTCTCCCAGGTCGCTTGTGTCAGAACTCTCCATGAAAGCAAGTGTGTCATTTCTGCAAAACAGATCTTATAAATTCACTAACAGACCTTTTGAATCCACAGAGCGATGCCAGCTTTGGTAGCTCCCGCTCCATCAAGAACCTCAGGCGCTCCAACAGCACCACTCAGGTTAATCAGCAGGCCAACATCAGTTTAAGGTACAAACACACACGTTTACACATCTGCTCATGTAGTGACACTGTGACACTGTGTATTTATGCTTGTAACACATTTACAGTCTAGCGTCCCGGGCCGTATTGCAGAAACTTGCAGATCCTATATTAACTGTTTGGTAACCATGGTAACTAGGGTTAGGACCTGATTTAGAAAAAAAACATTACAGGAGAACAGTCTTTGGGCTTCATGCAAGAACATTTTTATATTATTATCTTAACTTTATCTTACTTTTTTCATATGAAGGGCTCATATGAACATGCCTCATCAGATTCAGCAAATGCTTGTAATTTGCATAATTAAAGCCCCAGTGGTACCATATAAGGCTGTGCTTCCTCCCCCATGTGTGAGGAAGTGTTCATTCTTGCAAATGGAATGAAATGACCCACTAAAGCAAAGGATGGTAAAAACGAGTGCTGTTAATGCTGTGTTACCTGTGGAGCGGAACGTCACTGAAATGTCTCAATATGAAAATTACCTCAAAGGGAAAAAAACGCCTCGCCACAGCAAGTGGTGACCAATGACTGTAACAGGAGGAGGGTGTCAATCGGAAGTTTCCATCACAGAGACAGAGGACTCAATAAGTGAGGATGTTTTCCTGGACATGATTTCATAAACCTGCATGTGAAGATATACAGACCTGAGAGTAGGTAATAATACATCATTAAATTAAGAACAAATCTGTTCATACAGGTGGTTCAGATTCTACTACAGAAAGAAAGTAGATGCTTACAACAAGGTGTGTGAATTATTTTGAGCAATTGGGTCACGATTCCTGGAAACAGACACTGCAGTTGAGTTTTTCAAATGTTTTTTTTTTTTTTTGGCACTTTGAGCTCCACAACAGAGTGCTATCCATTATATTGGAGAGAAGGTAGAAATCTCTACAGCCGATATCTCCCAAACTAGAATCTGTATCTCCTGTCATGTCTGTGAGTCTGTTTTCTTCATTCCTTATCACTGACATTGACACACTGAGCTGCATACAGTACAGTATGTGCTGTTACATGCACTCTGCAAAGCCTCAGGGCAAATCTGCTCTTAAGATTCAGTTAGATCATCTAATGACCTTTATCTTGATGTACATGCTACTGAAACATGAAGGACATGTTTTTGAAAATGGCAAAAAAGAATGTGTGCATTTTAGATAACTCGTGTCAGACAGTCTTGCATAACCAGGAACAATCTCTTTACAATGTCTCTAGTCTCTGCTCTTAAACCCAGAGTGCTCCTCTTCTCTTCAGCGAGCAACAGCTGGCAGCCCTGAAGCTTCAGCAGCTCGGACAATGGGAATTGTGGCGCGCCAGCTCCTGCATGATAAAGAGTGGAGGGGAAGCTGGGCGGCTGTTGCTAGGGTCGCGGGGTGCAGGGACTTGCTTTGTCCCAGGTTAGAGGGGGAGGGCCAGGACCTTGAGGTCAGGTTACCCCCTCCACCAGGAGCCAGTGAAAGGAGAAGTGTGTGTGCACGCTCTGGTTCTATTGTCCGGCAGCTGCCGCCACCACCCCTCCCCTCGCTGCCTCTGAGGATGCAGAGCAGAGGGGCTTTAAATTTTAAGACTTTCTAAATACCCCCTCCAAGTCTCCTAGTCTTTCAGGGCAGTCAGTGGGTCACTCACCACTATTCCCTCCTCCCTCTCCACTGCTTCCTCCCCTCCATGCATCACTCTCTTGTAAAGCAAAAAGTAGAGGAATGTGCTGCCTGAATAGTGTTGTCAGATTGCTTTTCATTGAGCCAGCTGGCTTCACCCCCCGCCCGAAGACACACACGCTCACTCACACGCTCATTTATATACTTAACCAGACAGAAACACCCTGCACAGCACAGCACAGCACAGCACAACACAGGCTGCAGCACAGATACCAGCACAGGCTGGGCCAGACAAGAGGTCACCCTACATCTGTGCCTCATGATGGAGGTGCTGCTGTATGAGGCTATTTGAGGGATGAATGACAGGCCGTCGGGATCAACATATGCATGCACGCATTAACATGGAATCCATAACGGAGTTCCCCTCAGCAGACGGTCAGCTGCTACAGACTGAATTCCAGTACTTGAGGTGGGGGAGAGGAGAAGGGGACGAGTCTCATCTCTGCAGCTGTCATTACAGCATTTAATCACAAAAGCTGCCACTAAAAGCATGACTCAAGGTCCCTGCTTTGTGTTGGGCAGTTTAATTGTGTGTTGTGCACCGATAAGCCCTTGTTCTGTGAAAATTGAGCCCAGAATGTGCTTTTTCCCCTCTCATGAGGACAGATATGAAATGTTATTAGTGGCTCACAGCTACAGCATCAGCCTCTTAAAGAGTCAGTTCCAAAAAAAACAAAAAAAAAACAAACATGTTGTCAACCTACTCAGCAAATTTTTCCCCAGGTTTTGATTTTTGTTGCGATGATGGTTTAGTAAATGGCAAAAAAGCATAATGCAGTCTTAAGGGTTCCAATGCAGTATTGAAAATTATGGAATTTATTTTAGTTATTAGTAATTTGAGTAATTTCCAGGTCTGTAAAAGTGTGGAAAAAAGAAAAGAGAGTATTGACAAATATTTGTGTTTTCAGACTATAACCCATATTCTGTTTTCTAAAGCATCAAATTCAGAATTTCTAAAAACATGTTGATCATACAAGCAGAGTGTTTTTCATGCCGTTAGAAGCAGGCAGGCCGCTCAGCCAAATTTTTACTACCGTGAGAGAGAGAGAGCGTGGGCTGAAGCGAGCTTGATGTTCATCAGAAGCAAGGCAAGAAGTATGATGTGCAGCAGCCTGCAACACAGCTTTGCCCCAAGTGCGTTATGACTACCAAATCCGATCTGCGTCCAAATCCATTTGAAACAAAATGTGGCAATATCAGAGACTTGCCAATATAAATAATAAATGTTAAGCTTGTCTGAACATGCATGTATGCAGTGTTGTAGCTGTCAGAAAAGTTAAGAGACAGGAAACCAAACCGTTCATTGTTGTTTCCATGGCCACAGTGAATAAAATTTCAACTCATTTTCAGTTCTTATTGTAAAAGAGACTAAAAAATATGGGGGGAACAAATATTATAATGTTTATTCAATATGTTGAGGGAAAATATGAGTTTAGGTAGCACTGGTTAGTTTATTTCCTCTTTGGTCAGAGATGCGTGTGTGGACTGAACAGCTACAACAAATGCAAATTTCAAGAGGGCCGGCCTAACATTTGTAATTAGAATCCCAAATGGGAAGGGAAAGCTAGATGCAAGCTTTGTGTTAAATCATCCAACATCTCCAACATTATTAGGTGTACCTGACAGTACCAAATATAGTTAATTGAAAATCTAGCAGTCTGGAAATTTGAGACTGGAAAAATGTGGAATTTAAAATGTAAAATGCGTAGGATCCCTGCATATTATTCTAATGTCTAATAAAATGATGGTCCTAACCTGTGGCTGGTTTGTCTGTTTTTCCCAGTCAGGACCAGAGTGAGGACTACCTGTCCCTGTTTGACAGCAGCTCAGATGGACGCAAGAAACTGGCCAGCCTCAGCAAGGCCTCACCAGACAGAACCACATGGAACATCCTGGTATTCAGCCACATGCACTGACGTTTGATTAACTTCCATCACATTTGGTTGAAAACACATCCTGATCATATTTTCTATTCCAAGTAATATCTAATATCAGCCATTATCAGAAAAACTGTTTTATTGAAGTTGACCAAGCTTACTGAAAGGGTTTCTTCCTCTCCACACAATAAAAAGACATCAGTTTTAAGGATGTCAGATTTTATTGTAGTTCTGGGTGTAACAAGTGTGTTTTCTTCTTTAAGGACGATCAGCCCAGAGCTTTCCCACTGCACTCGAGCTCCCGCAGCACCGGCAGCGTGGAATCTCCCACCAGCCTGAAGAAAAGAGAGCCTGGCATTGCTCTGGCTGCCACGTTCACTGCCAACAACAGGTGGGCAGCGTCTCTGACACACACACACACACACACACACACACACACACACACACACACAGAAACACAATAGTCCATGTAGTGGAGGGACAAGCCTAAAATCAGCCTGGTGACTACTTACCTGCACTGCAGCATTCTGGATTTCTACCTGCTTCTCATGTTTCGTACCTGTTGATCACGGCAGCTGATACTGCCTTCAGGAATTCCACCCACACACTTAGACTTTCACTTCCCAGAAATTGTCCAAAGAAACCCCAAACCTGTGTGGGCTGAGTTTGTAAGCACGTACAGTATCAGTTACTGTAACACCTTGAGGGGGACGAATAGAGAAGAGTTAGCAGTGGCTTTCTGAATACATCACACAAATGTAAGCCAAAAATGTTTCCTGCAGTGTGTCATTGTGCCCTTTTGGTTTTCCCAGGAGCAACAAGGGAGCTGTGGGCAACTCTGTCACCACCATCCTACACAACAACTACTCTGAGAAACCACTCACGCCGAAGAGCTCCAACCAGAAGCCGTCGTTTAAGTAAGTCCTGAAATTAACAGAATTGCTTGCCTGCTATGGGTAAACAGGGTATGGTTCAGGTTATTTGAAGCGGAGTTGTGTGAGGTACTTTTCCATAGTCAGTGTATTACGTACAGTTATATAAGCCAAGTATCGCTTGCTCCAAATTATTTGTGTTATTGTGTGACTTTGGTGAATCCAAACTAACCTTTTAAAACACTAAAGTCACACAATGACACAAACAAAGTTACAGATCGAGCAGCAAAGTACAGTGTAGACAAAGTTTCAAAATAATGCATACACTGATAACAGATGCTGACTTTTTCAGGTGATTAGTTGCTGATCCTGTCCACTGCAGTACATTGTTTAGATTCCATACTGGTATTCCTCCCTGCCTGTCCAAACTGTCAGTGTGTGTGCTGACTGTAAGTAATACACTGACTATGGATCAGTATCTAATACAATCTCACATCAAATAATCTGAACTATCCCTTTAATAGGACTAAGACACTGAATATGGCTGATATTGTCCATAAAGAAAAAATGTTTTATATCAGCCAGTTAGTGTTGCCTCCAAAATAGTCAATATCATATGTTTAAGCACCTTGTGTGAGGTTTCTTACAGTTAGTAATCATATTTTTCTTTCAGCAACATCCTGAAGGCCACAGCGAATGACGAGGTGTCGCTAGAGAACGGCTCCCTGACGAAGTCGCAGAAGAATTTCTCCTCGATTTCCTCGACATCAAACAACAGATCTCCAGTGTCGGCCCAGCGCGGCAGCCCCGTCCTGTCTAGAAGGAGGGAGGTCACTGAGGAGGAGGCTGAGAGGTCAGACCCACTTCACAGCTTCCACTGTGTTTCTTCTGTGTCATCGTCTGTTAGTGTCAGTGGTCTTCTTTCAGTTGTTCTGTGACTCATAGCAGTTCTTTTGTGTATCTGAAGGTTTATTCAGCAGGTGAACCAGGCAGCTGTCACTATCCAGCGCTGGTACAGACGCCATGCCAAGAGACGACACACTAACCAGGCAGCGCTCAAACGCATCCTCTCCAGTAAAAGAAAGGTATCCATCTGACCTCAGGCTGCCTTACTCTTAATCTCAGTGGTATTCATTGGTTTCATCCCCTTCTTTCTATTGCTGCTGCAATAACACGATATGTGTTTTTGTCCCTGTCAGGAGTGGGAGGAGAGAACAGAAGAGGACAGTCGCCTGGAGCAGCAGCAGCCGAAAAAGGATGAAGACAGAAAACGGATTCGTGAAGAGAAAGCTCGTCTGGCCCGCCTCGCTGCCATCCAGGTTCCCACCTCTGATTTACTTCCTGTGAAGTTGAGATACTTGGGTGACAAGAATGGTCAAAACTGATACAGCAGAGACTGAGATAGCCTGACTTTTTGTCCTTAACATGAGCCAAGCTCCAAACACATTCAATCTTATTCTTCAGCTCAGAAGCATCTTTTGTCAGAGACATTTTCTTTAAATGTCCACATCTTTGAAATCACGTCCCCAACATATTACAAACGCCTTCTTTTTCAAGAAAAAAAACCCCTCTAGTCTCCAAGTAGGGATGACTCAATACCACTTTTTCATGTTCTATATTGTAATCTTGAGCATCTGCTCATAAAGATACTAAGCTGATACCATTTCTTTCCCTCTCTTAAACAACTAAGCTGTTAATAATAAATTTTTTTGGATGCACTTTGCTTCACTTAGCCATCTAAAAAACATCATGCTCAAACTGTGATACAAATCTTCTATGTTCTCCTTCCACAAGGAAAGAAATACAGCCCACAACATGACTCCGTTATGCAATAATGCTGCTTCTTTTTACTGAAACTTCCCCCTGACACAGAACTTTCAGCAGCATTTTTGATTGGTCAGCACTATTCAAACCTTCAAAATGAAATTCAAATACATTGCATAAGTTGCTGCTTTGCTTTTTTTTCTTCCTTGAGCTTAAAATAACTCCTGACATGATCACAGAGCAGCTGAAAGGTCTCACTCACGTTCTGGCTGCTGTTCACGGGACACTTGCTGCTCATATGTGTTACTGATGACACATCTTTGTTGGGTTGGGTTCAGCATTAATTTGATAGGTTATAAACCCCCAGACCTTGACATGTAGCACAAATTCACATTCAAATATTTTAATCAAGCCTCCTCCTGGATGCTTTCTCTGGATCATGATGGTTTACAACATGGTCTAATGTCTCCCCCTGGTGTCGTGTTTCAGGAGCTGCAGCAGAAAAGAGCCCAGCGGGTTGCAGAGGCACAGCATGCAGCTGAGGTGGAGCTTGAGAGTCTGAGGCAGACCGGTGTGGTCGGACGCAAGAAGCCACCCAAGATTTCTCCCACCAACAGAGGTCCAGCTTCACCAAGCAACAATAGCCCGATGTCACCGACGGACGTTAAAGCTAAGAACACAGGTCTGTTTGTCTCTGCTCTGAGTTCCTTTAATTTGACCTCATCTCTGAAAAGTCTGACAATCACCCAAAACTACTTAAGAGAAAAAAATTCCAGTGTTCTTGTGATATTTTCATTGTATAGAAAAGCTTTGATATCTTATGGTGGCAACATGGATAATGTAAGAGGACTGTGTCGTTATAAATGCATTAATCAGTTTTGTTGTTCTACAGATTCCAATTTGAATGTTGTGGCTGACTTTGGTGAGCTGAGCTTCAGAGCCATTTCTCCAACTTTGTCCAATAACAGAGGCTCTCAGTGTTCCCAGGTACACAACTCTGTGCCTTTTCAGTGTAACTCTCCACCTCCTTCATTCTCCATCTCTCCCTTTCTCCTGATATTTAACAAATCCTTTCTGTCTCTCCCTTGCAGGATCAGGAGGACAGACCAGAGACAGACATCTGCCTGGAGCAGCAGCATCAGGAGAACGACAGGAAATTAGTACGTAAAGAGAAAGCTCGTCTGGCCCGCCTCGCTGCCACTCAGGTGAACATATCTGATGTACGTTCTGTGATGTAAACTCTAATTCAGGGTTACAGCAATTTTTCATAAGTGATCATGAATTTACATCCCACTGCGTTGGGTCTGCAACTCTGGATTGTCTAATGTCTCCCTCTGGTGGTGCGTGACAGGAACTGCAGCAGAAAAGAGCTCAGCGTCTTGCAGAGGCGCAGCATGTAGCTGAGGTAGAGCTGGAAAACATGAGACAGAGCGGTGTCATAGGACGTAAGAAGCCGCCCAAGATTTCTCCAATCAACAAGAGTCCAGCCTCACCAAGCAACAACAGCCCGATGTCACCCACAGATGTGAAAGCTAAAAACACAGGTATGTTTTTCTCTGTAGCATTAGGCCATGAAGTTTACTCTACTGTGCAGAAAAATTAACGGGAAGAATCGCTGCACAGAGAGAACTTTCTGTTAAAGAGTAAGATACATTTTGTTCAGCCTAAAGCAGCTGATTTTTGGCTCTCATCAAAGACAACAGACTCCATTTACAGAAACAGTACTTTTATTATCAGAAAACACACTCCTTCTTGGTTCATCTTTTCACTTTTATAACAATCAGCAACTCTAGTTCGGTCAAAGTAAACCCTTAATTCAGCTCATCAGATGTGAAAATATCTGCAGAGGAGCAAAAGGGAGGTCAGACATCAGAGATGCAACACAAGAAACATCGTGTAGAGCCAGAATATTTTCAAGTCTAATATTGTGAATTAAGGATTTATTTCAACCTCTGTAAATGGAGTCTGGTGGTTTTGGGAAGAGAGATAAATCTTTTATTTCTGAAAAGACAAAAAGGTTCTTACTCTTTAACAAAAAGATGACATTGCAGCCTGCTCTGTGACATGATGGCTGCAGCAGTCTCCCTCAATACCGGACAGATTTTAAAAATATTGTCCCTGTTAGCCAATTAAACTCCAAAATGTGGGAAAATAGGGTCCAGGTTGGAAAAGTTAACCTTAAAAATATTTAAGAAAAATCTGAAATAACTGTACTGTTTAAATGTTTCCACAGACTCCAATTTGAATATTGTGGCTGAGTTAGGTGAGCTCTCCAGTTTCAGAGCTGTTTCCCCAGCTTTGTCCAACTGCAGAGGTTCCCAGTGTTCCCAGGTAAATACTTCCAACTGCACTTCAGAATTACTGATGAGTAATCCATCTGCCAGTGCAAAATGTTAAAGCGGTTACTGCAGTTAAGAAACTATTTGGTTGCATTATTTTCCCTGTGCTCCAGGAGATCCTGCAGAGGTCGGTGAGTGTGGAGGACCAGCGGCAGGGAGCTTTGTCCAGCAGGGCTCAGTCTAAAACCACCCTCAACGAGTTGCTGGACACCCTGAAGCTGTTAGAGGAGGAGCCAGAGAGACTGTCGGAGCCAAAGTGCTACCGCAAAGAGAAATACGCCTGGATAGATGAGGTGAGACTTCACCAAAAGTATTAATTTGGTGATTTTCAGCAAAAGCACTGAATCAATTTGTGCCACGACTATAATCTGCATCTCCACTGTGTCTCTCTTTAAAGGACGGAGATTCCAACTCTCTGACCACCGACAACCTGGAGCGTCACGGCCAGCTGAGCCACCACCCTGCACTGCCAGACGGGGGCGCCCTGCTCTCTGAGGCCAAGCTGCAGAGCATCATGAGCTTCCTGGACGAGATGGAGAAGTCTGAACAGGAGAGACCGCGGTCGGTTACTTCAGGGTCTCACAGAGAGGTCAGCGTCTAGAGCACTATTCGACTATGAAGTTTATTTTTTGTTTTTATGACCAGTTTTGGGTCCCACTCCAACAATGATCTGTCTTTGTATTTGATTCAGATGGCCTTGACACCTGTTATTTTGCTAAAGCAGTAAACATTTACATTTAAATTGGGAAAAGATGTTTAGTGCAACTGTCAGATTCTTAACCATGTTGTTCGATTTGTTGAATAATATAATAATATAATGTTGTATTTACATATAATATGTGTGAACTAATCATTGAATGATTCCTGTTTGATCTTAGGCTGTGTTGTCAGAGGAGGAGCTGGCCGGTGTTGAGCAGGCGTCTGCCACCGCCGCCGAGGTCACTGGCTCCATGATGAGAATCAAACTGGAGCTGGAGGAGAAGAAACGCACCGTCAACATGCTGCAGACCGCACTGGTGGGGGAAAAACACACACATTACAGTTCATTTTAATGCAGAGTGAAAGTTTTGGTCCTGTTAGCTGCTAGACTAAAGGTATGTTTATCTTCTTTATCTCCTTCATCAGGCCCAGCAGAGGGAGCTGACGGTGAGACACGTGAAGGAGACGGAGAAGGAGCTGAACAGAAACTTCCAGCTCCAGAAGGAACAATATGAATCCACCATCCAGAGACACCTCACATTCATTGATCAGGTAGGTATACATTGGCTGTTTCCACCCAAACTACTTGAAAGTTTTCAGTCCCAGGAACTACTTTTCAATGACCACCTTGAATATTTTGAAAATTAGTCCACTGATGAAAGAAAAGTGACAGCTGTTTTTTTTATTGATGCACCTTGTTGAGTACTATTGACCAATTAGATGACACTCAGTAACCAGTGATTAGCTGTTGTGCATCAGTTTTGTGCTGATTAAATGTTGTGTTGGTTATTTGCAGTCAGTCTCAGACAGTAACAAGCTTACCCAGCTGCTGATTTAGAGAAGAATCAAGAGAAGACTCTGGTGTGATGTATGATGATTTCATTCAAAGATAGTGTAAGGAAGGGTGTTAAAGCAGTAAAGGTGAATGAAGATTTCTCTGTTTCACTGGCAAAAAAGGGGGAATAAATAACAAAAAAACAACATAGACAGCAGAAACAACAATAAAAAAAACCCACTGGTATTCTCCCAGAATTTCAAAATCCATGCATCCCTACTGGTTTTAAATGTAATTTTTGCACTTGACTCTACAACCAAAAAATGTAATATAAAGTGACAGAGAAAATAAAATGCTGCAAGTACAATTAGAAATGTTCAAACCTGCAAGCCTCACCCCAAAGTTCCTGTACTTTTGAAAAGTACCAGCCAGGACTTTTTGGGGCGTTAAATAATGTCCCAGAAACTTGATTAGGCTCTTGTAGTGGAAACATAGCTTTACACAATGTAATCCCATTAAAAATTTCTCACGTGTTGTTTCCACCGTGGTCTAAAATGCCGCTCTGTCTTTTGTCAGCTGATCAATGACAAAAAGGCTTTGAGTGAACGCTGTGAAGGAGTGGTGGGAGAACTGAAGCAGGTGGACCAAAAGTACACCAAGAAGATCGCTCAAATGCAGGAGCAACATGAAATGGTGAGATGGAGGAAGTTTTCCGACTCAGCCAACTACTGGAACCACAATAATAACTTGTTTCCATGAAGATTTAGAGGGTAACTTTGCTATTTTTCAGCCTGGACTCTCTTTTACCATGTTTTTGTGTCTAACTGGGCAAATATGAAGCAAGTCTACTGCAGCCGTCAGCCTTGATTATGGAAAGTCTTTTACCATGTTTTTGTGTCTAACTGGGCAAATATGAAGCAAGTCTACTGCAGCCGTCAGCCTTGATTATGGAAAGGATCCCTACAATCCCTACAGAACCTTTTTGTTAAAGAGTAAAATCCTTTTTGTTTAACCAGAAATAGATGGTTTATTGCTCTCGCTAAAGGCCCCAGACTGCATTCATAGAAACAGTAATTTTATCATCGTAAAACACACTTCATTCAGACTCAAAATAAAACTCAGCAAAACCATCTTGGTTCGTTAAAATAAATCCTTGTTCACTTTGTTAGCTGTGACGATATCACGAGATGAGCAAGAGGGGACATCAGAGAGGCAACGGAAAGAAAAAACACGGACAGTGAGAATATTTTCACATTTGCTCTGAGTCCAGGTTAAAAAATACCAAAATTACCCTTTAAGTATCAGCATGTGAACTTCAGTTTTCACTGCAAAATAATTTCTGCTTCTCTGCTTCTGCTTTGCATTTCGTGTGATCATCTTGTGCAACTCGCTTTCTTGCAGTGCTGCTCTGGTTTAACTGTCTTTTCTCTGTTTTTTTCCCTCTTTTCTTCTTCTTCACTGTCGTTCTCTGTCTTTGTCTGTACATCTGTTTTTTCCTGGCTTTTAGGTGTGGCAAATTCTGGGTCCGTTGTGCGAGGTAACTTTTATTTCTCTCCTCTAACCTGGTCATCCTCGGCACGATCATCTCTCTCATTCTGCCGTTCATTTTTCCTTTCATTTGTCTGTCCCTCACAACTTCTGTTGGACAGTCTGTCTGCATGTGAGTCTCCTCATTCTTTTCTTATTCATCTCTAGATTTAGATATAAAGTTTACATTGCTTTATGTGATCAAGCTACTCCTCCTCTTCCTCTATAACCTGTGTGCTGTTCTGCAATTTACTCTTTGATTTTGTAACATGCTTACTCCTTGAATTTGTCACTGTTGTCGTCACCATGTAAAAACTGAACTCAGGACCTACAAAGTACCTTCTTTGTTTTAAATAAGACACATAACCTGCTGCTGTGACACCAAACCACCATAATTTACCCTCCTCCCTCCTTCTGCAGGAAATTAAGAAGTTAAAAGAGCTGATGAGCGCCACAGAGAAGATCCGCCGGGAGAAATGGATTGACGAGAAAACCAAGAAGATTAAAGAGATCACTGTCAAAGGTACTGTAAACAGAGCTTCAGCTCTCAGCGGAAAACTGAGATTAAAACCTTTTTTATCAAAGCTCTGTTAGGATACAGGCATACATAAACAAACGTGTGTAATGTCATTCTACCTCACTGGGGTGGTAACCTTTCCTGTCTGCTCTTATCGTGTTTATTTGCATCAGAATTCCTCACTGTGCTGTATCATGCATCTTTTAGCAGTAATGTGGTACAGGTTCTGTTTACACCTGGCATTAACATGCATCTCAGGTGATCCAATCACAAGTGGTCTGAAGATGTTTTCCATTTGAACCGTGAAGTCTGAATATCTGAGCTCCTAGTTGCAAATTTCAACTGGAACACCCACTGAAGTCGTATTTCTGACTCTGACAAGTTGGAGGAACTTCATCAACTCCAACCTCCATGCGTCAACAGTGGAGTCTGTACTAATATACTGTCTTTTGTGTCTCATTAAATCAGTCGTGAAGTATGTGCAAAACAAAATACTGTGTAATATGTTGCTATAAATGAATATGAAACATTGCCAACTCAGGTGTGATGTCAGTCCAAGCTCTGACTTCTGACGTCCATGTAAACAGACTGCACTATAAGTTACAGTCACACCTGACTTCAGAATGCATCTCCACATTAATATCGATTTACCACTTGTTATCAGATCTCACTTCCCTCCTCTATACGCAAATAAACAACTACATCATTTCAGTTTGCAAAGACTAAATGCATTGTTGTTCTTGACCAGCGGCCGAACAGTATCGGCCAACATGCTGGGACAAACAGACACAATGTTTTTTACACAAAGAAAGAAATATAACTTAATGTGCAAAATATGCCGATTTTACAGAAAGGCAAAAATAATTAAGAATTTGAGATAGATAGCATTTCACTGAGTTTATAAAGTTTCTCCTGATTCAGCAGCTCACAAAATTGCATAGTTTTTGAAGGGACTCTAGAAGTAACCTATATTTGTTACTGTTTACTGTAGGGTCCAAAGTAATTTGCATTACATTGAACCCTCAGTATGGTCTAGGACACATTCACCTACACACTGCTTAAACAATGTGGCTGCATGCAGCCCAAGACGCATGTTAATACCAGGTGTAAACAGGGCCGTAATGTCATTCACTGGTTGCTTGTCCCCACTGTTTTTCTGTTGTTTAAGGACACACAATGTAAACTAAATGTGGCAAAGGATCGCAGACCAAATCTACTTTATGTTGGGTAGTTGAGACTGAACAAACTGAGTCTGGACATATGATTTCTGCATATTTGCCTTTATGAAACAATCCTATCAAATATTTTAAAAGTTGAGATAAAAGACTCTTATAAGGGTGCTATTCTGGTTTTGCAGGTCAAGTCAGTGTACAGGTCTTCGGGAGTACTATTACTTATGTGCAAAACTAGTCTGAAGAATGAAAATGAAAAAAATTGGGGGTGTGGAGTTAGAAAGAACTTACCCGAGCTCTGTAGCTGTTCCTCATTTCTACTTTAGGCTGACGGCTGGAGGCTACACTAGCCACTACTAGCATAACACACCTGGATCCCTGACTGAACTGTCAGAGGTCAAGTTGCATTGTGGGTAATGAAGGTGTCAGGTTTTGACAAGGAAGAAGAATTTGTGGAATAAAAAAGATTATATCTCTGGTTCTGCTGCGTCAGTTTAGATTTTTTGGTTACTTGTTAAATGATAAATTGGTAACCAGTGTGCTCAAAGCTGGAAAAGATTTCAGCTTTGATTACTGATCTGTAACACATCTTTGGATGTTTCTGCTGAACTGACTTCAGCTTCTTTTCAGTGCTCATGTTGGCTCTGTAAGTTCTCTGGCCTTCCACCAGCTGGTAACTAAATATGCTTTTGGACACTGGATTACTAGTTTAATTGTGTTGTGTTATAAATTCATCAATTAAACTGTATCTCGCTGTTTTCTGGCAGAGGTGCAGTTCTGTTTCCAGAAACTCACCATGTTGCTCCATTATTTCCGGCCTGTGAAGAGCTGATTCCATGGAAAGTCACAGTTAGTTGTCAGCCAGTGCTGATGAGGTGTTTGTGCAGTCTTACAGCTTGAGAATCCAGAATTGTTTGTATGTCTTTACTCAGTCACTACTCAGCTATATTTAGACCTAAAATAAACCTGCCTTACAGTAATTTGACTCATGATTTTCTTGAATTAGTGTTTAAAAAAAAACAATAATCATCCCATTTTTCCTTATCATGTTTGATCCAGTGAGCTGTAATCATTGTGCAGGTCCTGACGAGCTGCGGAACATGAACTGTTTCTCTTCCCCCCCACCCAGGTCTGGAGCCAGAGATCCAGAAGCTGATTTCAAAGCACAAACAGGAGCTGAAGAAGCTGCGGACGCTCCACGAGGCGGAGCTGCTGCAGGCAGACGACCGGGCGGCCCAGCGCTACGTCCGCCAGTGTGAGGAGCTCCGCCAACAGCTGGAGAGGGAGAAGGAGGAGCAGTGTCAGAGAGAGAGGGAACTCGCCAAGCAGAGGTACGCCTGTCACATCAACATTAATTATACTGGCTCTTACTTGATAAATATTCTTAGATAATTGTATATTTCATAGATGATTCGTTTTAAAGGCAGTTAGCAGGAGTTTCATTGATATGACACTATGTTGTAGCAGCCTGTGTACAGTCACATTCATGTGTGTGTGTGTGTTTTTGTTTATGTGTGTGTGTGTGTGTGTGTGTCAGATATGAGAAGCAGCTTCAGGAGGAGGAGTTGTCCCTGCAGCAGCAGAGGAGACGTCTCTACAAAGAGGTGGCTGATGAGAAAGAGAGGCTGGCTCAGCTGGCTGCAAGGTGAGGTCAAAGGTCACCTGTCTGTCTGTTTCTGCAGTGAGAATCTGAAGACATAAAACAGAGTTGATTATCATCTCCAGGAACTCTTGCTATAGCCTCCAAAATAAAAGTCTGAATTAGTGGAAAATCAATAAAGATCTACTGGGTGTTCAGTCCAGTGTTATGTTTAAATTCTAGTCTAGTTTTGTGTTGCTAGCAGCCTTCAAGATTCATTGAATTGGAGCAGCTTCCAGGTTTGACATGTTTGTTACAGAATAGAGGAACTGTTCTTTTTATCCCCACCATCCTGCTCCTGCTGAGTGTGAGTTCATGCTCATAAATCTGTCTCCTCTACAATCCTGCAGGGAATATAAAACATATGTTGTCCTTATAGATTTTCTTTCCTAAAGAGCTGCTCAGCTGTGAAACATGTGACCTTTAGAAGATAGAGGACAACAGTAAGCTCTTTAATATGCCAATAAAAGTGATAAAAATAGCAGGATGTAGTATGACTAAAATGAAATGCTGTGATGTTTAGAATATCATGTGTGCATTTGGATGTGTACTGTTTGCAAGAGCACTTGTTCTAGTAGTAGCCTTTCATACAGGATTCCCACAGTTATGAAAAACCTAGAAAAGTCATGGAATTTCAAAATGTCATCTTCCAGGTCTGGGAAAGTCGAGTAAGATGCTTGAAAGATTTTTTTCTTTGTGTAATGAATTTACTTGTTACAGTAATCTTTTGTAGGTAACCTTTGTGTTTCATCTCTCGCTCCATGTATGCCAGCTAGCTGGAATGATCTTTGAATAATAGCAGACAAGTGTATGTTAAATATATCGTGGCTCTCTAATGACTGATAAAATTTTGGTTACAAACCAAACAAGATAATGACCAATGTGGAAAATATGACCTTTGCAAAAAGAGCGTCAGTCTTAGCGATATGGGGGAGACAGTTCTGTAAAAGATGGACGCACATCCTGCATGAGAAAACTGAGATTTCTTACCAATCCAGGACTTTTCCAACTCACATTTGTTGTTTAATTTACACAAACAGAACTGTATAGTACAGTTAGTTTTTGATCACAGAAACTTTTAACTGATCCTTTAAAAATCATGGAAAAAATGCAGATTTAGTGTCACCTGAAACATCAGCTGACTCAATTAAACTGTTTTTCTAGATAATGAACACATATAGGGATTATTGTGTTTCTCCTTTTCAAGGCTATTCTTTGTGTTTGTCTTTCAGGCAGCGCACTGAGCTGGAGGACCTGCGGAGACAGCTGGAGGAGAACAGCTCTCTGGCTGGACGAGCCCTCAGAGAAGAGCTGGACAAGACCAGAGAGGAGCAGGAGAGGAGACACCAGGTGACGGATATATAAACAGTACAGACAACAGAATCTTTAAAGAAGATCTCAGAAGTCTGTCCAGTATCTGCATCTCTGTCAGCATCCTTCAGAAATCTGAGGCAGTCATCAGGACTGCAGCCTTCTAATTACGTGTTGTTTGTGTCACTAGCTGGAGATGAAGGCATTACAAGAACGTTTGGACATCGAAAAGCAGACGTGGGAAGAAAACTACAAGAAAAAAGAGGTTTGTTGACACTTTACTATTCTTTTGTGGTATATCTGCTCTGAACCACTACTACTTTTTTTCAGTTAACTGTAAAAACCACAGAAAACTCTGAAATATTAAGCATTGTGTTCACAGGGCCTTCAGGCCTCCGGGTCATGTAGTCATTCTCAGGCAAATGTCAAATTTCTATTTTTTGGAGTGCAGCTGTTTCAAATACAAGAAGTGAAAATAAACTCAGTGTAAAACCAACGGTCAGGAAATTCCACTGTTCCATTTTATCAAGTAAAGAATTAACCACCCAGGAACTAACAAAACCTGGGTATGTTATGTTGTCGTTTTATGTAAATGTGCCTGTGTGTGTGTTTTTGTGTCTGTATGAGGTCATAAAGCAGCCAGGACAGACAGCATGCATGTGTGTTTGTGTGTCCACAGGAAATGTGGCTGCTGAGCCGCGAGCGCGAGCTCAAAGATGATCTGCGACGAGAACGCGACAAAGAGATCGAGCTTGCCATCTGGACGCTGGAGGAGGAGACCAGCAAGGACAAAGAGGAGTGTGAGAGGGCAGCTGACAACAGGTGTGTGTGTGTGTGTGTGTGTGTGTGTGTGTGTGTGTGTGTGTGTGTGTGTGTGTGTGTGGACTGACAGCACAGTTACACCCAGTTCTGATGTTTCCCTTTAAAGGGGCGAGTTCACCCCAAATCAAAAAACACATATTTTTCACCTGACCTGCAGTGCTGTTTATCCATGTAGATTTTTTGGTGAACTGCAGTTTTGGAGATACCTGACTCAGATATTTAAAGGGGAGCTCCATCTGTAACTGTTTCTGTTGTTGATTTGAATCCTGCATCCAGCACCTGAAAATGATTTTGGATATTGTGCACATTGTTCTCTTTTAATTTTGTCCCAGTTGTTGCACAATTGTTCTCTTGTGTGAACAACAGTTTCACCAAATGTTGCAAAAGTTTTAATCAACACCAACCATCAATCATCACGCTGTTCTTCCCAGGGTGAAGCGTGTGAGGGAAAAATACGAGGCCGAGCTGAGGGAGCTGGAGCGCTCCGAGAGGGCGGCGGTGGAGAAACAGCAGGAGCTGAGGAAGCAGCAGATGGAGATGGAGGGAGAACTGATCAGACTCCAGGCCACGCTCAGACAGAAAGAGCAGGAGACAGAAGACATCACGCAGGTGAGGAGCAAATCACCTGATCAAACCCAACCAGAGTCATTCAGTCATTTAGAAAATCTTAAAGTCAAATGAAAAGCAAATAACAAGTCATCACAAACAGATTATGAGGTGAAAAGTGTTTGCAAATACAAAAAATCTAAATTCCACATGAATTCCATGAATCAACTGTTTATTGTTCTTTTGCTTCAGGTAGATACAAACTCACCACAAAAAAGACAAAACAACAAATAAAAAATTTCCATGTAAACTTGTCTCTTCAGCACCGGGACAAGCTGGTGGACGAGCGCCGCAGCCTGGCGGAGGTGATCAGGCAGGAGTTCGCCGACCGGCTGGTGATGACGGAGGAGGAGAACCGCAGGATGAAGGTGGAGGTGTCGGAAGTTCGAGCACGGCTACGGCTAGAGGTGGAGAAGGTCACCAGGGAAAAGGAGGAGGAGCTGGCTGAAGTTCACCAGCGGTAAGATGGAACAGACAGAATGATTACTGACAAGTAGAGCTGCAACTAACGGTTATTTTCACCATCAATTAATCTTCACGTGCAGATTTCTCTACAAAATTGACTGTCTAATACTGTCTTTTACTGTCATAAATGATAACGAAAAGCAGCAAATCCTCACATTTAAAAGCCCCAGCCACCAAATGTTTGATATTTCTGCTTGAAAAATTACTGAAACAAAAAATCTGTTATCAAAATAGTTGGCAGTCAGTTTTCTTTTGATTAAGTAATTGATTAATCGACTAATTTCTGTAGCCCTAAATGAGATGATGTGAATAAAACTGTGGTGGAAATGATTAGTTTTATTTTGTTCAATCCATCCATCCACAGAGTTTTCACCACCTAATAACTGAACTTGATAACATTTTTAAAGGGTCTAAATTTTAAGTCAAACCACTTCTTTATAACAGACTGCTAAACTGTTTATTGTCTGACAAAATGTCATACATAAAAATTTGACATTTTTATACCTTTTTGCAAATGTGATGCAGTGTTCAACGATTTTTTTCGGACACGTGGGTCAGACATCTGCTCGCCTGAAGTCAATTTTTACTCGCCCCTGTGCAAATTGTCTCATTTATTACTGGTTGTCAAATAACATCAAAGACTAAAGTTAAGTGTCATGTTTAATCCAGTCTGTAAAAATTTCAGAAAATAGTGTAAAATGTTCATCCAGAGCTGAAGGTGATTTCTTTAAATGTCTGAAATCCAAAGACATTCAGATTAATATGATAATAAACAGAGAAACCAGGAAATCTTTAAATTTAAGAGGCTGCAATGGCTTCTGCCATTCATGCATGAAAAATTACTTTGAACGATTAATCAATTATCAAAATAGTTTAATATTTTAAGTCTTTTTTTTTATCAGTTTCCTGGTGACATGGAATTTTACTGGCCCCAGACAAGCAGGCGAGCCTTATTGTTAAGTCCTGGTGATGATTTGTTACTTTAACTGTAGTTGGAGATCTGGCACACTTATTCCCAGAGTGGGAAGTCTCACCCTTTACCTCTTTGTAAAATACAATCTGATAAATTGAGGTCATCAGTTGGCATATTTGAAAATTACAAAGCTCCACAAGACTATCTTTAAATCAACATTGACTATAAAAAAGAGTGTGTGTCTGAGAAAAGACCATCTCAGGATTTACGTCAGCAGCGGCCTCCAAACATTTCAGAAGTATTGTTGGAGGCCAGCTGGCTGCTTACAATCTGTTCTGTTCAAGGTGTTAAAAGGAATGTTGGCACACATTTTAAAGCTGCAGTTCAAAATTAATATAAGGTGGAAACTCGAGCTCTCCATTGAGCGTCTGCCAGTTTGTAAAAGAAGTGAAATGTGAGCAGAGACGAGCGTCACAGTAATCCTGAAGATGACCTGGATATCAACAAGAAATTCAGTAAGCAGTAGATTTTAATATGAGCCGTTTATGTGACATCTAGTACAATACAGAGCCAAAAGTATTTAGACGTCTGAGCATTAAACCATATGTGATGTTAAACATCTCATTCCAAAGCCACTGGCATTAATATGCGTCAGTGGAAAGGCTCCAAACTTCAGATAAATTTTTCCACCAGATTTTGGAACCTGGTCTCAGGGTTTTGTTCCCATTCAGCCACAAGAGCTTTAGTGCCTGTGTCCACCGAAATGTTTTTCCTGAGGACAGCATATTTTTCCAATTGTTTGCAATCAGAGTGCCGTGTATTTACACACTCCTGTGGCGAGGCACCGGGCATCCATTAGGCTGTGTGCTGACACTGCAAAGAAAGTAGAAAAAATTTCAACTTTGGGTAAAAACGCTGTGCTCATCACTGTCAGTTTTACCCAGCCGTCTAATCACTGTGGAAGAGGGACGGAACAAATCCCAAAAAACTGGTCCTGCTCAGACGAAAGTACTCACTGAACTGGGCCACATCCAACTTCAGCTCTTGAACCAAACAATGGTGCCTGCTGAGACAGTTTTTTCGCTCTCAAAATCTCATGAAGCCACACAGACCGTTGGATCTGTCCTCTTTCCCTATGTGTCTCAGCTGTCCCTTCATTTAGAGCGAAGACCAGAGCGAGTACTCTGCCTCCTGCTGACATGTTTATACTCAGTTGATAAAAATGTTGAGGCGTTTTCAGAAGCGCAGATGGTGTTTTCAGCTGGGAAAAATGCTTTGGTTTGGGCTGGGTATCAGTACTCAGTACCTTTTAAGGGATCAACCAAAATAACCCAATACCAAATAGTAAAAATCCTCCAGTCAAATAAACCCGCATTCTACTGTTTTTGTACCCAGATCTATAAAGAAGTGACTGTTAGTATGTTTTTACCTACAGCTGACCACTGTTTGAGTTAATGCAACATGTGATTGACCCACAACCACAACCACAACAACTACAACCCATACAGTCTGCGGTGTGGTAAAAAAATATTATTTGTAGAATCCCTATTGCAAAGTGCTTCACGAGAGCAGCAAATAAAAATAAATAAAATTAAATAAAAGAAAAAATAAAATAAAAAAACAGTTCAAAGCAGTTAAAGCTCAAGTGAAATTTAGGAAAGGCTCTCCAAGAAAAGTATGATTTAAGAAGGGATTTAAAACAGGTCTCTGACTTGGCCGGCCTGATTTCTTCGGGCAGACTGTTCTAGAGCCTTGGGCCCCTGACTGAAAACGTCCTGTCGCCTGTGGAACAGTCTAAAAACCTGGTGTGTAGGGTACTAACATGTCAGTGACATACAAGGGAACGAGGCCATGAAGAGCCTTAAAAGTCATCAGTTAAATCTTAAAATCTGTTCGAAACCACACTGAAAGCCGACGTTAAGACATTAAAACAAGAGAGATGTGATCATGTCTCCTAGTTCTGGTTAAAAGCTGCTGAGTTCTCTACATTCTGAAGTCTATTAACAGAGAGTCTGTTAAGTTTCAGGAATACATCCATTGACATGAAGGATATGTCCTCTACTGGTATTAGTATCACTTTAAGTGAACTGGAATTCTTATTTTTTTTTTAAACGATACCCCTGTAGTGATACAGCATTCCAGTTCATCCTAAAGGTGCTGGATGGTGTTGAGGTCAGAGCTCTGTGCAGGCCAGTTACACCAAACTGGGAAAAACATTTGTAAGGACCTGGCTTTGTGCCTGAAGACACTGTCATGTTGAAACAAGAAAAGTACAAACAAACTGTTGACACAAAGTTGGAAGATCACTGTTGTCTAAAATGTCATTTTATGACCTAGCATTAAAGCATAAGTTTGCCCTTACTCTGTATTTTTCTTATTGTCAACAAATCCCATGAAAAAGATCAAAAATGATCAATGTGTTTCTCCTTCTGCCCTTCCTGTCAGGGACACTCAGCCTCATCTTTAAATAACGCCTTTAATAAAGACTCAGTAATTTCCTAAAACAGATGGACGCTGTAATCTTTATCAAATGTTACTTAAATAGGAGGAACAGAACATTTGTCAGGGACTATTTATAGACACGGATTAATGTGGGATTGAGTCAAAATAAACTACAGTGTGTGTGTGTGTGTTCATGGTAGTGAAGGAACTTCACTGTGGTTCGCTGATGTGTTTTTAATGTGTTTTTGGACGACAGTGGAGCTCTATGGCACAGAGGAAGATGAACTATCGGGCTTTGATACACACACACAATACAAAATTGATATTTCACTGTTAGTTTTGATCATGTACATGTAATAATTTAGACCTTTTTTGTTTCCTTTTTGTTTTTCTGTTATTTGGTTTAGTGCTTCAGCTCTCAAGCAAAGCAACTTTTATGAAAGCAGAACACAGAGGCCCAAAGCTACAGTTAGTTAATTAAATCATCTATTGGCATGTTTGAGGTCCCGTGGTTTGCAGTTGTTGACAGTCATCATCAGAGAGGGCAAAGGGTTCAATAGCCGTGGATTTTATGCACATTTTGAAGTACCACATTAGAAAAAGTTCATGGAAACTGCAAAAAATAATCCTTAATTTTGCAAAACAAAGTACATTTAACTCATATGGCTGACGACTTGACCAGGGGAGAAATATAGAGTGAAATAAAGTTAAATAAATATGATTTCTGTATGGCAAATAAACAGCCAAGAGTTTGCTGATGCTGTCATGCTGACCTTTATTTCACTAAAATTCAATCTTTTTTTTACGAGTTGCTTCCCCAGTTATTGTTTACGATTGCTGATGTGGGAGGGTGTGAACTTTTTTCGGCCAGATAAAATTTGGGAACCACTGCATTAATACATGAAACTAACAGAGATGTCTCATTTCCATCCTGTTTTCTGCTTTGTTTTTCACCATTTTAATGTTCAACTGCTGCTCTTTAAATCACACCATCTTGTTGTGCCCAGTTTCTTTTGCCAATTTATTCAAAATTTGGTTAAACTTTGTGATACAGTTGGATGGAAACATAACTAATGACTAGAAATGTAACAATATATTGAATACTATACCTGACTGCGATATCTACTGTGATATTACATTTTTTATTGTATTTCTTTTATTTAATGTCACAAACAGACCGGTACTGACTGCTGCATTGTTTTTGTTTTGCAGTTGTACACACATAATTCAAACATTCACTGTCAAAATAAAAAATAAAAAAAAAACTTTTTATCATGGTATTATTGCACCTCGAGTTTCTGGTGTCATCATGGCTCTACTAATCCCTGCTGAACTTTTTTTTTGACCCTTATTAACTTCCTCATTTCTGTGTTTTGCCAGAGTGAAGGCGGCCATCTTGAAGAAGGAGGAAACTGTCAATAATCTCCGAAAGCAGCATGAGGTGAGGGGCCCGACGACACAGTCTTTTTCTGTCAGAGCTCGATTAGTAAAAGAAAACACAGCTGGGGGGAGATGATTGACAGCTTGTATAAATATCGCTCTCTCCTCTGATAGGCTGCCCTGAAGAGGGCGGATCACCTGGAGGCCTTGTGGGAGCAGCAGAGGAAGCAGCTGCTGGAGAAGTGACTGGTAGGAAGGCCTGGTTTCATCCATCTGGACCTCCATCGTTCCCCCTTCTTCTCCTCCTCCGCCCTGAGCTCGCTCCATTGTGTCGCTCACACCCCCACCTGATTTTTTTTTTTTTTTTTTCTTTCCCCTTCTTTGGATGTTGTTCCTGCCAGCAAGACTGAACCTGTGGAGCTTCAGAGGGTTGAACAAGAGACTGAACCTTGTCCTACCTCATTTGAAAAATACAAAATGGGGAAATGCACTGGGCCTCACTGTATAGACCCCTACCACCTCCCCCAGGCATGAAGGAGCGTGCTGTGTCGGAACTTCCCTAATTTACATGCCACAGACCAGGTGGCACCAGATGAAAAGACTATGGATGGACCTCTCATTCTTTTTCTTCTTCTACTTCTTCTTCCCTTTCCAGAGGAGGACTGTTGCAGTTTGTGTTACCCCTCCTCCCCTCTTCCCCTCCCTCCCTCTGCAGTCTGTGGGAGCAGGAATGCCTCCATGTTCCCCACAGAGCTGCCACAGAGAACACTTCCAGATGTTTCTGAAACCAGCCCAGGCCTGCGCTTGTGTAAAGTGGGAGAAGATGGAGGGGGGACTCACAGATCAGTCAGCATCAGAGCTGCAGTATGAGCGTCTGTCTGAACCGAACTGAGCTCCTGGTGGCCCCCTTTTATCTGTTGAGTCATGTGTTTTGTCCCCTCGAGGCGAGTGCTAATTACAGGATCTCTAAATTCTACCTCTGTACAGCCCTGTGACCGGCTCTGAACAGCTTGTTATGTATGTCTTACACCAGAATTTGGAGCTAACACAGAAGTTAGAAGTGAAGTACTAACACTGGTTTCAGACTTAAGTTAGAGTGTATGTAGGATGTTGCTAGAAAGAACCGTAGGATGTGTAGGCGACTTGATAGTTTAGATTTTTTTTTAAATGTGGTTGTATGAGGTTCTTATGGATGGTCAGTGTGTTACCTATAGGAGATGGTTGTCAGCAGGCCTGCAGTTTGAAGAAGCAGCAGGAGTCCTGCTGTGGACAGGGTCGGCAACAAAACATAGTTTAGCCTCTTAAAAATGGTGCACCCAAAAGAAAATATCAGTGTAAGTGTATGTTATTTAGGGCTGCAACTAGGACTACTTCATGGCACCAACTAAAATGCTTCAATACCATCAATTATTTAATAATGCCTCATTATTTGATACTAAATTTTTATACCTAAGCAGTTTGGACAGTTTATATGTTTATATAGTCCAATACTGTACAGATATTCCTGCAGTTAGGTTGAGTACAGTGCTTAGTTTCTCCAGCTGCTCCCGTCATCAAATGTCTTGTTTTTACCACAACTCAGAGATATTCAGTTTACTGTCATAGAGGACTAAAGAAACTAGAAAAGATTTATATTTGAGAAATCAGAGAATTTGGACTTGTTATTTTCTTAAAAAATGACTCAGAACAATGTTTTGATTATCAGAATAGCTGGCAATTCATTTATTAATCATTTAATTAATGCAGCTCTAAGTGTATTTTATATAGGAATTAAGAATTATTTTATTATTAATTCCATTAATCGAAACCTCTTTAGTTTGCCATCAGGCAGCCTGTTTTGACAGGAAAACCACCGTCATATAAGGCAAATATTGCTCTTCTTCAAAGCAACCAGACTCCTGTAGGAAGAACAATAAATTTCCCTCACAGAACATGTGAGTTGTTGGTCTACTGCTGCACTGAAGTCACACAGTAACACAAACTAACTAACAGACCGAGCAGCTGCAGTTCAGCAACTCCCTTCTTCTGTGAGGTAAAATTGTTACTAAATTGAGGTACTGTTTTTCCTTAAGGAGTTTGGTTGGTTTGGAGAGAGCATTATTTGGCCTATATAGCAGTGGTTTCCCCTCAGAAAAGAATGTCTGACAACATTGAAAATACAATTCACTAAATTTGTTTTGCTGCTGCCGCCAGCAGTACTTAGCTTCCATACCCCGCTATGCTTCTGATCTCCATCTACTGTAGCTAATGACTGACTAGCCATAGGAACCTCGTACAACCCCACTTCAAATAATGTGAACTATCCCTTTAAAGGAAGATGAGCGAAGAAAAGATGGGTGTCTGATGGCATGTTTTAGGTCAAAGACAGATGATTGCAGAGTGACTTTGAAAGTTTCTGAATGTGAGGAAGAAAGAAGCGGATGGCGGGGGGAGAAGGAATGCGCATAGAAAATGTTTATAGGATTAGGAAAGCAGAGCCGGGACAGAGCGGGGTGGTAGCAGGAGGGTTTGAGGGGGCAGCAGGCATGTGACCAGAGGTATGTTAACAACCATATAGGTTTTTGCCCAGCCTGATTTTAGGGGTTGTGACAAAACACATGAAACTCAACAGGCGAAGAGAGCCTGGAGTCACACACACATGTGAACTATCTGAGCCACCGCCTCTCATCACTTGCAAATTTGTTTTGTTTTGTTTTTTTTCTTTCGGCAGATGTTCCTCCTCCTTTCCTAATATCTTAACCCTCACAATGATCGAAGATATTTCCCCCCTCGCAGACACAGAAAGTCTTTGTGGATAAGATTTCAGTAAGAAGGGTCCATAGCATGAGTTAGTGAGGGGTGGAGCGGGGCAGAGAGAAACTCTAAACCTGGAAGTAAAGCCTGTTGTTGAGGTCCAACATGATGTGAAAAGACCACACACTGATTGTGATTGTAAAGGCCTCCAAATTAGAAATTATTTATTCTGTTTCTCTTTTCTTTATTTATTTTCCAATTTAGCACTCTCACAGACCTTTGTAGTGTTATTGGTCCACAGAAAGGTCAAGGCCTTGAAGTTTTCTGGAAGCTAGTCAACACATCGAGTGTTTATAATTCCTTTTTCAAGAACACTAAACAGTTAGTTGGCAGGACTGGAGACTGCCGGGGTTAAACTTTATAAATATGCCATTTTTAGATGGTTTAAATACAGTATGTCAGGTTTTTCTGACATGGAAGTAGTCTGAGCCACAATGTAAAGGGTTCAAATGAAGGGTAGTGTTGTGGAAGGGTTAATGTAGTTCAGCTTTATGGGTAATGCAGTTACTGACCTCAGAGGCATTAAAGGGATAGTTTGAGTCATTTGAAGTGGAGTTGTATCATAGATGTGTCATAAAAAAAACTAGATAAGGCGTTGCCTCTCAGCCTTATTTCCAGTTTGTACCAGTAGACAGTCGCAGTATTGCAGCAAAAAATCCCTGTACAGAGTCTGTATAAAAATCACAATGTTAAGACTGTGGGAGTGGGAGATATCGCAGAAGTAAACCTGGAAGCTAAAAACACAAACACATAAAAGGCCAACCTATAAAAATCAATATGTTTAAGTGTTCACTATATTTAGAATATTTTCACTGCCTCACCTTGTAGTCTGACATTCTTTTCTGACAACTAAGCACCATTATATAGGCCAAATATCGCTCCCTCAAAAGACACCAAACTCCTGAAGGAAAAGCACTAATTTTACACAGGAAACACAGGAGTTGCTGCTCTACTGTTGCCTCGATCAGTCAGCTTGTTTATGTCATTGCATGACTTTGGTGTTTTAAAGGGTTAGTTTGGATTCACCAAAGTCACTCAATAACACAAACAAACCGACAGGTTGAGGCAGCAGTAGACGAGCAAAACTCCCATTGTCTGTGTGGTAAAATGACTGATTTCTAGCATGGGGTTTTGGAGACTGATACTTGGTTTATGTGAGGCTGGTCTCCTGTCAGAAAAAGGCTCTCTAATGGCAAGATAAAGCAGTGCAGATATTCTCTGTTGATATTGATTTTGTGTTTTCAGGTGTCTAAAATTTGCTGCTGACCCTGTCCACACCAGTACATTACTTAACTTCCTGGTGCTCCTGCTGCTTCCTGCTGACCACCATGTACTGTAGGTAATACACTGATTAGTATAAGTACCTCATACAACCACACTTCAGAAACTCTGAACTATCCCTTTAAATCAGAGTGATTGTCATATCAGCTAACTTGTTCAACAACAAACCAAATCAGTTCCAACCTTCTTTATGGAACCAAAACAAGATGAAACCCCAGACTGGAGTCTTTTACAGAGACAGAAATGGTTGATGTGTGTCAGACGTCACTGCGGGTTTCACGGCCACTAACTGAGATTCACTGTGAGTCACAAGGACTTTGGCGTGGAGGCCCGAAGGCCTCGGAGCGCCACAGTTTGCTCTCCCCTCACCGCTCCGCTGCTGTTGGCACAGCACATGGACGGGGCTGTTGGCCTCGAACCCGGGAGGGTGGCGATGTGAGTTGGCATTCCTCGCGCATGCCCGTCCTACAAGTGCCAATGAGCCTTGCCTTTGTGTGTGTGTGAGTGTGTGTGTGTGTTTGTGTGCCACCATTCCTCCCATTTTGACCTGAGATGACCCTCGTGGTGTCAGATACACACTCGCACAAACACAAGGCACCCTCGTGTTTGTTTTTTTTTCCTCCATTTGTAACTTTGTATACAAACCATTCCAGCTCTCAGCGGTTATTGTTCTGATTCATACATGTGTAACCCTCTGTGCCCGAACACGTAGCTCTTGCACACACTGTTTTCTTATCTTGTTTTAGTCTAGTTTTTATTGTTACTCATGCTGAGAAGATGGTGACTGATTTGTCAGCGAAAAAGAGAATAAAAAGCTGAGACTGTTGGGAAGCCACACTGTGTTCCTCCTTTCTGTTCTCTGTGGGAAAACAGACAATTGTTTGCTTGTTTCTGTCCCCCACCCTCCCATCATCCCTCGCTCTCAACGACCATAACTCATGTTTGGTTTGGGAGACGAAGTGTCTTCAGTCTCATCTAGTCAATGATACCCTGTGGGATCCAAGTTGTGACCCAAAATAATTGTTGGTTTGGAGCCCGAAATGATTTATTGACAGTATTTAAGTTTTTAATTGCATCGTTTAATTCCTGAAATATCTGTAAACCAACATTAAAGGGACGGTTCACACCGCAATTAAAAAGACATGTTTCCCCTCTGGCCTGTAGTGCTGTTTATCCATCTAGATAGTTTTGGTGTGAGTTTTCAAGATGTCTGCCTTTTCTCAAATATAATGTAACTAGATGGCACAAGTCCTGTGGTGCTCAAGGAGCCAAAAAATACATTTGAACCTTTACTTTGTTGTGAGCAGTTTCATGTAGGAACTATTTTCTGTCTACTGACCTAGACCTGCTGACCTTATCTCTGATCTGTAGATCCTTAGAGATCTCTGAGCTCTGTAAATTCTCTGATTCCTGCTTTTAATGTGAATATTTACTTTACTCCTGAACTGAAAATATCTTTGGGTTGTGGACAAAACAAGACATATGGGGACTTTTGGAAACTTTTGGTTGACATTTTCCTCCATTTTCTGACATGAAAATAATCAACAGATTAATTGACGATGAAAATAATCATTAGTTTCAGCCCTAACAGCAACATTGCTGCTATTAAGTTGTACGGAGCAGGACTGGTCTCTAAACACATACTTTAAATAAGGGAACTGTGTTTTTTTTCCCATTAAAAAGCATTTTAATGTTTACATTTTTTAATCAATTTCAATTAGTTGTTTTTATATTCAAGGGTTAATGATCTTGGTGGAGCAAGTTAAAAAAAAGTTCTTAAACCCACAAATTCAATGTTACTTGCTGAAGTTGGTTGAGAAATAAAATAGTGCTTTTTATGTAGAAAAATAGCATCTCCCTTGTTTGCATGCATTTGTTGTCAGGTCAGAACTGACTAACTGGCTAATGGGGCGTCTGTGTGTGTTCTCATGAGACCAGAATTTTAAACTTTGATGCATTAGTAGTACAAAAAAACAATACTCGATATCTCTTTCGATACCACAGCAAAAAGAGAAAAAAAGTCCTAGTCTGATTTTCTTTTTTTCCAACTAAACACCCTGCTGGTCTGAAAAACTCACTGAACACCTGTCTGGCTGTCTGGCAAACCAAATTTCAGGCAGGACAATAAAGACTGAACTAAACTGAGGTCTTGCATGAAAACTTCAAATGTTATAATTGTGTAGTTTTTAAACAAGTGATGTTGAAAGAGCACTGAGACTTCAAAACTTTTGACAACCTCAATGTCTATGAGGTTCATGTCGGAACTATTTTCTTTCAACCAAACCCCAAACCATATCATCATTCAGAAGGAATCATGCATCTACTCATGGAGGAGAAGCTCGTGCTCATGACAATGCACGATGGCGTCCTCCTCAACTGAGCTGATGAGTAGATGCACGCTTCCTTCTGTGCTGTGATGCGGTTGGTGGATGCAGTTCAGTAAAAAGAAAATAGTTCGGACATGAAACCGCTCACAACAAGATCTGTGGATTATCTGGAGTAACTGAGTTATAATTCCTGGAAAGAGACACTGCTGTTCAGTTTTTCAAATGTATTTTTTGGGGATGTTGTTGTGAGCAGTTTCATGTTGGAACTTATAACAATAACAGAGAAACTAACTGATAAAGGCAGCAGTAGACCAGCAACCCCTGTGTTCTGCAAGATAAAATTACTGATTTTATCTGTGGAGTTCGGTTGGTTTGGAAAGAACACTGAGAATCTGAACTTTTAAAACACTGCGTCCATCCTGTCCTGTCACAAGCAAGAGCCTCTCATCCTGAGTAGATGCACACTTCCTTTTTTCCTTTTGGAGAACACATTACTGTTGAGTTTGTCAAATGTATTTTTGGCTCTTTGAGCACCACAAGCCAAATGCCATCCAGTTCCATCATATTCGAGACAAGGCAGACTTCTCCAAAACCCGGCAGCTCCTGCCAAAACAGTCTTGATGGATAAATAGCACTTCAGGTAAGTAGGAAAATATGTGTTCTAGATTTTGGGGTGAACTCCATCTACAGCTTCTCCTAAATGGATGTTTTTGCCACAATAGTTTTCTTCCTTCCTCTGCAGCTGCCTTTATTGGAGACGACTTCAAACCACCTCAGGGATGTTTCAGCCTATACATCTGGAATAATGTCCAGAGCTGACCCACTTCTTCTTCTCCTCCTCCTCTCCCCCCTTTTCTCTTCCTCGCCCTGCAGCTAGCTCACTTCCTCCGGACTGCCAAAGCAACCGGTGGCGCGTACAGAAACGTGTCTCCCCTTTCAGCTATTTCCTTTCTTTTTTTAAACAGAGGAAACCAAAGCCGGAGAGGCACGACGACCACTGACTCTTCCTTGGCTTTGGAGGGCCCTGCTGGATGGATGGATAGATAGATGGATTGACAGATGAGGAGGGAGCGTCTTCCAGTTCAGGCTGCATGTTCCTGCTTGACAGTTTGTGTGTCATGCATGTGTGTGTCTGTCACTGTGTTGTGATTCAGGCTCTCCACACATTGTGAGCATAGCAGAGCTCCACAGAGCTGCCTGCTCATGTCTAACTTTATTGCAGCCTGGAGTGGGCTTCTTTCTCTTTCTGTCTCCCCCCACCCTCCTCCCCCCTCTCTCATGCTCTGGAGTTGAGGGGGTTGACCAATTGCCAGCAGCTGTTGCTCATTTCACAATGGTCCCGCCCATACAGTGCCGAGGCTGGCAGTGCTGTGCAGCCGCTCCACACTAGATGAGCAGCAGAGCTCCCCAACTCAGAGGAATATGTCTACATTACAGCCATCATGAAGGAAAGACTGACACCAAAGAGCACAACAGAAGGTTTTCTACAGGTGAGAGGTCACATTTCTTTTGTATTCAGATCTTTTTGAGTTATATTTTCAGAGCTTTGTTTCCGTTAGACGAGAACACACACAGAGAGTAGAGTCCTCTGACTCTAAGAGGAAGAGAGACTGAGTCATGATTTGTCACAGTCTGATGCATGTGTGATCTGTTTCCCTCTCTAAAATATCATACAAGGAGTTAAGTGTAACGAACTAATCTTTTTTCAGTAACTTAATGGAAATAAACAAGTTTTATTTATTCATCTTAATCAAACTTAAAATGTCTAGTAATTATTTTCAGAACACTTCAGAACTTATAAACACGAGTTCTTCTAACTTCCTCTGACTTGAAACCATGAGTTAAATGAATGTTCTGTACAGAGTGAAATCAACTCATTAAATTGCATTTCTAAAGAAACATCATCAGCATATCAGCAGACTTCCCAGCATGCATAGCCTTAGAGTTAAATCTCTCCTGAGACCCCGTTAATTTATAAACATGAGGTCCTCTTACTTGAAGGCTTTTAACTTGAAATGATGAGTTGAATGAATGTTCTGTACAGAGTTAAATCAACTTATTAAATTATGTTTCTAAAGAAAATGTGCTAAATGAAGAACTAACTCTTCAAACTGAGAAAAGGACATCAAATTTGTCCGTAATGTTCGTCAGTATGACTGAAGAATTGTTGGTTAAATTTAAGCTTCTCAACATGTTTTATCAATGGCAGCTGAATTAATATCAAGATTATTTATTTACTAAAGTTAATTAAACTTAAAATGTCTCGTACTTATTTTCAGGACACCTCAGAACTTATAAACATGAGTTCCTCTAACTTGACGTCTATTAAATAATGATGAGTTGAATGAATGTTCTGGAAAGAGTTCAGTCAACTCATTAGATTACGTTTTTAAAGAAACTGTGAAATGAAGAACTGTCTCTTCAAACTGGGAAAATGTGAAAGGAAAACAGTGTGACTAGAATTGTTGGTCCAACTTAATATGCTTATTGAACATGTTTTCCACAAGTACAACTGAATTAATATAATTTTATTTGCTTAGGGGAGTTTATTTGATTTGAATCATTACAAATTAATGCAACTTATCTTTCCAAATTCAGTCAAATTAAATAAAAACTGTTTATTTTTACTAAATAGTTGTTGGTTCAACTTAATATACTCGGGTTATTGGACATGTTTTCTCAAGTATAACTGAATTGACATTGTTTATTTGACTATAAAAGTTTATTAGTTTTGAATCATTGCAAAATTACCTCAACTTTTCTTTTTGAATTCAGTCAACTTGAAATTTTAAGTCAGTCCAAATACTGACTTTTTAGGGTTGGCGTAAAACCAGTTTATTTTTTACAGTGCTTATATTTTGCTCCGGCTCTTTGTCAGCCATATTAGAACGATTTCCTCACTTTTATGACATTTATTTAAAGTAAAACAATCTCTGCTAAACTCTAAATTTGTATTTCTTGTTTTGTTCTTGAAAAGCACAACTCAAATTCCCTCCTCAGAGTTTTCCTCTGATGTCTGTTATCAGAGACATGGGAGCTGACTTTATCACTGGATCACTGCAACACATTCTTTCCATTCCCCATTTAGCCTCAGCCAGGAGTATCTACAGCAGCCTGGAAAACTGTATCACTACATTGTCATGTCACTGTTATTATTTTCCTCCATTCACCCCGCTTATTAAGTGATCTACCCTTGAGGATTGCTTGGACTTAAGAAAGCAGCTCGAGACTTGACTTGAGAGAAGTTTACAGAGCAGATTTCAGTGCCTGGCCTCGGGCTGTTTATTACACCACTTACAAAGAGGTGAGAAGTGGAGAGGGGAGGTGCTCAGGGTGTATGCTAATGTTTGCAACTTCAGTGGAGACCATTAGAGACTCACAACTTTCATTTTCCCTCAGCAGAGCAGGGAGGGACGAATAAAAGGTTTCCTGTGAGATAGCGTTTCTGGCTTCCTGCATTTGTTGTCGCCCTTCAGCTGCAGCTGACTTGAGTTTTTTTTTTTTTTTCTACTTCTGTCAGTTTGGAAACAGTGGCCAAAACACTGTAAAAAAAAAAAAACATGTTGAGAAAACTTTTTTTTTGTGTGTGTGTTTTAAGTCCAGCTCAAACGCTTCAGAAAACTTCTTGAAGTTTTAAATTAAAAAAAAAAAAAAAAATTCAAAAATTCTTGAGGAAGCTCCTCGCATAACTAATTTTTGCAGAAAATTTTGATTTAGTTTTAGTCAGATTATTTTGAGTAAAATTTGACTAAAACCAATTAGATTTCAGTCATGTTTTAGTCATCTAGATAGTTTTAGTTTTAGTCTTAGCTGACCTAATGACATAAAGTCGACAGTAAATTTAATCGACTAAAATCTAACAGGTAAAAGTAAAGTGTAATATGTTACGTAAATGTTTCTCTACAGTTTTGAAACTCATAAACTTCTCCTGGAGGAACCATCTATTAATCCAGTTGTTCCCAAACTGTTTTGTGGGAAACCTCATTAAGTGAATTTTAGTGAAATAAATGTCCAGAAGATACCATCAGCAAATTCATTTTCCTACATAAATCATATTATATTGTGAGGATGCCACCTGGTCGCCTCCCTAGCGAGGTGTTCCAGACACGTCCAGTTGGTAGGAGGCCACGGGGCAGGACGAGGACGAGGTGGAGGAAATGTAGCTGTGGAAAGGGATGTCTGAGGTCCCCTGCTGGAACCGTTACCTCCACAAATCAACTTCAGATAAGCAGTTGAAAATGGATGGATGACATAAATCATATTAATTCAACTTTGTGTCACTCTGTATTTCTTCCCTGGTCGCCGACACTCCCACCTAATGGTCCCCCAGGGAAACTCATCCCTCAGTTTGGGAACCACTGTTATTGACATTAAGCACACCCCATCTCCTCCAGTCATTCTTCTTTTTGTTTCAATTTGAGGGCAGGGAAACTTCAGACTAAGTGTGTCAATCGATCTTTTAATTTACAATCTTAAGAACAGTCATTTATTTCTCTAATCAGTTCAGGACAGCAGTGTGGTTTCTCTTAGCTTCTTTTGTAGCAAAAACACAGCGGCTCGATTCACTGATAAAATGATTTTAGCTTGAGTTAATTTAAGGATGACTCGTCTGAAAATGTCGCTTCAAGTTTGTTGCATTTCAGTGATTCACGCTTGTTTCCTTGTCTCTTTCTACCAAACGCTGACATTTCTGTACAATTTATGTGACACGCAGCAAGTACACGCTAGCTGACCTCACAGGAAGATCAGAATTATCCAAATGTATGCATCAGACTTCACAGATCTCTTCCCAACTCGTCCACCTGTCACATTTTTGTCCTGTTTATAGATTTCATCATAATCTTTGTCATCATAAATTACTTTTTATTTAGATTTCATCTTGTCAGTGAAACAATGTTGTTGACAACATAAAAGTCAGTGAATGATGTTAATAATTTTCAAGCACCAAATAATGACAAACCAGGTTCACAGCTCATGCTGAACTCTTTTTAAAAATGAAATCTTTTTTGGTTTCTGAAACTATGAAGGATTTTTCCTCAGAAACCAATGCACAGACTTATAAAAATAATCCCTCTCCATCATCTCCTATGACTCACCAGAAGTGTGGTGGCGCCTGCATCCAGAGACCCCACCCTCCACCCATGACATCTTATTTTTGTTATTTTGCTGCTGAGGATGCTTTACCAACCCAGCATCAACTGTCTCTCTGGTGCATTTACAATCAGCAAGTGACAAATCCGATTTATCCTACCTTAAAAAAAAATCAAAGGTTTTCCAAAGAAGAAAAGTAGATCATCTCAACTAAAGATTATAGGTCTGAGGCAAAACTATCTTTTAGTTTAAAACATAAGAGTTTAAAACTCAAGTAAGATAGTAAAGAGAGATACTTGACATTAAGTTTTCCCAACTTTTTACATTTTTTTTACAGTGAATGTTGCCTGTTCAGCTCTTCTCATTGTTCTCAGTGCTTCCTCTTTTGTATCTTGCAAGAACAGAGCGGAAGGGGGAAGGACAAATAAATAAAAGTGGGACGTAAAAGGATATGAAGCTTGTCACCCTGCACTCTGTGGGGGGACAGGAGCAAAGGTTTCACTATGGCTCCAACTCACTATTTGGACCATTTTTCTGAAGACGAAAAGCAGGCTTGGAGAGTAACAGATTACATGTAACAGGATTACATAATGTGGAAACAAAAAAGGTTGCTGTATTCCATTAGTTGCATGTAAAAAAGATGTAATTAGATTACAGATACATCTACTCTATTGTTAATCAACTATTAAATTAATCTGTGTGTAGTGTGATAATTCAATTTGAGTAATATTTTTTTAAATAAAATCAAAATTCTCTGATTTCAGCTTCTTAAATGTGAATATTTTCTGGTTTCTTTACTCTGACAGTAAACTGAGTATCTTTGAGTTGTGGACAATACAAGACGACGTCATCTTTCTGACATTTTATGGACCAAACAACTGATCAGTTAATTGGGAAAATGATCAACAGATGAATCAATAATGAAAGTAATCTTAATAGGTCCAAAAGTAATGGAAACTTGGATTACGTTACTGACTACATTTTTAAGAAGTAATTAGTAACTGTGTCAGAATACATTTTTAAAGTAACCCTCCCAAACCTGAAGAAAAGTCAATCCCCAAAAAAGTTTTTAGGTCATTAAATTTTTTTTAAGTTTATTATTATTTGAAAACTGAACTTTTTTTTTACAGTGAATGTTGGCAGCTCAGCTCCTCTCAGTGTTTGCTTCTCGCAGTGTTTCCTCTTTTTTGTCTTTCAAGAACAGCAGGAGGAGAAATGACAGAAGAAAAGATGAAAAAGGAAAAGAAAAATAAATTAAAGCAGGATGTAAAAGGATATGAAGATTGTGACGGTGCAGAAGCAAAGGTTTCATTAAAAAGGGATTATTTGGGACTGAAAGATAAAGTTTCCCCTTCCATCCTGCCCCCCCACCCCCCCATGTCTTTGCCCTCGTTCCAGCTCTCTCTTTCTGTCTCCCTCCTGCTGTAGCTGTGCTGAGAGAAGTCCAGAGTGCAGCCCAGATCCTGTTGTGGAGCTAATTAAATCCCCGCCATCACCCTCCCTTGGTTGACCAGTAAAAAGACAGGAGACTGTCCTGTGAGGGGGACAGCATCCTTGCCTGCCTCCTCGGCCCGCGTCCTCCGCCTCCTCATGTTCCTTCAGGCGGAGTGGAGGGCAGGGCGAGCACACACGGCCCGCCGCTCACACACACCTTGACGCGGGATGGCGCTCCAGAGGAGGCTGGTGCTGTGTGTGTTGACCGTCAGCTCCCTGCTGTTTGTCTACATCCTGTGTGTGAACCTGGACAGGCCGAGGTCCTGGTCCACCGAGCCCCTCAAACACTTCCATGGCTTCACGCAGGGAGTGAGCAGGTGAGACAAGAACACTGATTCTGACGGTTTTTACACAGCAGTGATTTATTGTTTTTTATTGTTTTAGATGTGAAATGAAACAATGAATCTCAGCTTTAATTCAGAGGAAGTAATTTTTATACACATTTCTTTAATTTCTTTTCATTTTCAGCATCTTAAATGTGAGTATGCACAGTGTACACACTGCTGTCAATTCATTCTCATGGCCTCTAGAGAAAAAAATGCTTCATTGAGTAAAAATTTTTTGTCTTTAAATCAATAAATTCTGCACAACAAAGGAAGGAACAGCTGGACAAACTAATAAACAACAAACCTAAAAGACTTTGAGCTGCAACATTTAATCTGTTATTAATCAACTATTGAACTAATTTGTATGTAGTTTGAGGGGAAAAAAAATCAAAACTCAGATTTCGGCTTCTTAAATGTGAATATTTTCAGTTTTCTTTACTCCTCTCTGACAGTAAACTGAATATCTTTGAACTGTGGACAAAACAAGACATTTTAGGATGACAGTTTGGACTTTTCACCATTTTCTGACAATTTATAGATAAACTAATCGCGTAATGGAGACAGTGATCGACAGATTAATCAATAATCGTTACAGGAAAGACTTCAAAAATATGACCTATTCTTCAACTGACAAGATTATGACAGGATTAATACATTGATTAATGGAGAAAATAATCAACAGATTACTCAACAAGGAAAATAATCCTTATGTGCAGCCCTACTATCAATACTGTGAAAATATCAAGTCTTGATATTTATCATTATACCAATATTTTTGACATTACTGAGTGAAAATTAATTCACATGATTTGTATTAAATTTGTGGCAGAGTGTTTTAAATTAGTGACTTTGAAGAGACAGATTATGAAAAGAATCAGTCTGAGATATTCTGACTTTTAGTCTCTAGTTTAGGTCGAGCTTTAAAAACTTTACTCCTAACTGAACCTGCTGGCGTCGTTCATTAGCTCCTCTGTGTGACGGCGTTTGCACACGTCCTTCAAACTCCGCAGCCGCACAGTTTCACAGTTTGTACCACAGCTTTTCTGTCATGCGTTCTCGGCCTGCAGAGATAACCCCGATCACACCACAACATCATCAGAGATATTTTCTCACACTTGACAAAAGAGTCACAGAAAACTGTTTTCATAGGCTGAGTAGAACCGACCTTCACCTCTTAACTGTGCATTGACAGTGTGACGGCGTGAAGCTGAGTTTAATTATCACGAACAGCAGATCTTGGATCGCACAAGATGTCTGTATTTGTTCACCTATTTAGTCACTTCTGTATTATTAAAGGGAGAGTTCACCCAAAAAATGAAAATTGAATGCAGATTCAGGGTCAGATTTAGTTTTTAAGTCCACAAAACGCTGCTTAGAACTCACAGCTGTCAAGCTAGCACATTAGCATTGGGACCTTTTAGCTGCACTCTGCTCTTCCTGTGCGACTAGCTCGCTGTAGCTTTAGCAACTGTGGCCGTCATGCTCAGTGAGTGCACAGAAAAATGTGTGACAAACAGCATTTATTGAAGTCCTGTTGTGCTGCAGAGAGTCTCTGGCCTTCATGCAAAGACATCTGACATCATCATGATTTTAATAGTTTTCAGTGAAAGTGTAAACTTTTAGGCAAAAATTAATATCCTTACAAACCGTGAAATATGTTGCAATATTGGTCAAAATTATTGCAATATGAATGATTTCTTTTACCATATTGTGCAGCTCTAATAGACAGGCACGTAGGGTTTTGTTTAGTTTCTTTGTTTTGTTGTTACAGCAGCTGATTTATTGATTACTGTTGGCTTGTAAAGATAATTCCAACATAAAATAACAAAAAAAGCTTCTGACATATATTACCTACTGTCTACTTTAAGTGACTGAGCTTGTACAGTTTGGAAGCTGGTGATTACAGTAACTCCCACGGGGCATGAATGTGGCATCTGACCCACTTTGCCTAATTTGGAGATAGTTTATAAAAAGGGTTCCACTTCCTCCTCTGTTTATCTGATGTGAATGTAAACATCCTCAAATTCAACCTGAGAGCCAGACTTAAAATGTGATTTCAAGTCTTAAAGGGATAGTTCAGGTTTTTGAAGCACTACCTACAGTATATGGTGGAGAAGCAGCAGGAGCACTTAGTGCAGGAAGTTGAACAATACACAGCTGTGAACAGGCTGAGCAACAAAATGTTTTTCAGCCATCTATCAAATCAGTCAACGCTTTATTTAGAGTATTTTCACAGCTTTACTTTGCTGTCAGATGGCCTTTTCTGACAATAAACCACCATTACATAAGCCAAATATCGCTCTCTCCAAAGCAACCAAACTCCATTGGCAAAACCAGTAATTTTGCCTCTCAGAACACAGGAGTTTGCGGTCTATGGCTGCCTCAATCTGTCAGTTAGTTTGTGTTTTTTTTTTTTTATTACTTTGGTGTTTTAAAGGGTTAGTTTGGATTCACCAAAATCACACAATAACATAAACTCACTAACCATTCGAGGCTGCGGTAGACCAGCAACCCTCATGTTCTGCGAGGTAAAATTACTGTTTTGGTCAATGGAGTTTGGTGGCTTTGGATAGAGTGATATTTGGCTTGTATAACAGCAGTTTCACAGCAGAAAAGTTTGTCTGACAGCAAAGTAAGGGCCTTGTATTTCCTGTAAACCTATTTTTTTTGACAGAGCCAACACAGCGAAACATGCATCACTGTGACTGCGCTGTGTGTCGCGTCCATATGTTGTTTCGAATTGCCTAAATCACAGACAGATGAGGAGAGTGGGCAGTTAAATCCAGTATAGAATCGAGGTCAGATGATTCGGCAGTAAAATGGGACGGGGTTGCAGGGTTAAACTCTGAGATCATGAGTGGTATGAAAAGTTCCATGGTTTTTTAGTAACCAGCACTTATTCCCCCTCCAGTTGTATCATTGTGGTTTTAACAAAGGAGCCACACAGCGCTCCGGCTGCACTAATGAAAAAACCCTCCTGGAGTTCTTTGACTGGAGGTGGTCTCTTACACGCGTATGTGAAACGTAAGCTTTGTTGTAACGGGCAGCGCTCCAGCTTTAAAAGCCAGCAGGTCCAGATAAGATGCATTAAGTTGAGGGGGGGGGGGGCAGAAATGGAAAACTGTTTCTCTCAAAGGTCTGTTTCAGACGTTAAATGTTAAGTTTGAGCTTGCAGGTCTTTCATTTTAAAAGCTGTTCTTTAATCTGAGCGCCAGGGTAAAAATAACCACATGAATACCAGCTACTTTTTTTCTCCTCATGTTTTTTAATGGACTGTGGAGCCTTTAAAATGAAATAGAGCTAAATGAAATTCAAATTTTCATGGCCCCCGTTGTTATGTCAATTCTATTCCAAGAAGACTGCCCTTATAAATTATTGATGTAAAGTTTCAAATTGACCTTATAATGTCATTTGCATCATATCACATGAGTTTCTGAAACTTCAATAATGATCAATACTTTCCCGAAAAGCCTGTTGAATTAATTTAAGTCTGAAATCACATCTTAAGATAAATTTAGCATGAACATTTAGATATTTACGTACATTTTTTACATACACTAATTGCTCTCATTATAATCACTTGAGTTGTGAACAGTTTTGAACAAGTGATCACTTACTAATAATTGTCTTTTAATTGATTTTCACAAAAACAGTCCTGGTCTATCATAATTGTATGTTGCATTGACCAGTTCAGTTTAAATTGGTCAAACTGTTTTTGCAAGCGAAAATGTGGAATAAAAAGGTTCCTCTTTCAAAAACTTAAAGAGCCAAACCAACTGAAATGTGCCAAATTTTCCAGAAAGCGATGAACAACACTTGTTTTTCTTTCTAAAATAAAAATGAATGTGATCAATGAACTTTCATAAATACCCGACTCATCAAATATGATTTTTCTGGTAATGTGTGTCAGGTTTTACAGAGTTAGTTTGTAAACACTTTATAAATCATTAATAAACTATTTCAACACGTTAGCTTAAAGGCAGCAGTGACCTGTTGTTAGTGTGCCCACATTTATCTGTACTGTTAATCCTCAGGCCTCATTGCTTATTTTGTTGCTTTCTCCATCATCAGCATTTACACCTGTCAGTGTCATCACGTTTGTTCAGAAGATACCAGCGTTTAACCACCATCAGCATATCTGAATAGTCAAAAAGTTTAATTTTGCATGTCAAATTACTGGATTTATTTGAATAGGACATTTCAACAACAAGGCAATTCAAAATGCTTTACATGAAACACAAAAGGCAACAAGTCGAAGTGTAAAAGGAACATAAAGCAGAACCAAAACCAACAGATGGTTGGTATTTTCTTCAGTTGTTCCTTTATCAAGGACACTGATCACCCAATCACACTCATCAATAACTGGTGATATGTTTCACGTGTTAGAAATGTTCGTAAATCAGATTAGTAGTAAGCAGTAACTCCGTCTTGCCAAATAGTGAAAAATAATGAGAACTTGTTTATGTTCATTAAAGTGTTTAAAACTTAATTATAAACAGCTATAAATCATTAAGTGTCATCTTTTTGTAAAGTGGTATTAAAACATCAAATTAAAAAGAAGACAGTGAGATTCTTGTAATATTCAACTTTTTAAGTGGAAAAAATACAAAAACTAAAACAATAGAAGGAAAGAAAACACTACAGACACTACAGGGGAAGAGGGTAAAAATTTAAAAGCTGTCACCATGAAACTTACTTATGTTAAAGGGACAGTTTAAAAAAACTCAAAAAATACATTTTTATCAGTCATTAAAGGACTTAATTCAATTCAATCAATGCTGTGATTAAGCAGTTTTTAAAGCTTAAATGCTATTAAAAATTCTATGTCTCATTATCGCTGAGAAATGAAAATGACAAATTATGACGGCTTGTTTCTGACACTGTCCAAAGTGTAATGTGGCTTTTGGATGCACGCCTCCTTCTGCACCGCGATCTGGTTGGCGGGTGTAGTTTGGAAGAAAGAAAATAGTTCCTACATGAAACTGATCACAACAAGGTCTGTGAATTGTCTTGAGTGACCAGCTCATGATTTCTGGAAAAACAGACATCGCTGTTGAGTTTTTTAAAGTCTGCAACACACACCAACGAGGAAGAATGTGTGTTTTTGATTTTGGGGTGAACTGTCCCTTTAAAACTTTAACACAGATGATGTATTTTCAAATAAAATATGTGCGTCTAAGTGTAAATTTTGAACATTTTCTTTCCACTAGTGTGAAAGAAGACATGTCATGGAAGCAAAACAGCCAGAAATGTGGCCTTAATTATTATTATTTCTTCACTCTTTAATTACAAATCATTTTCATCACATTAAATGCTTCCCAAGAGAAAATCACGATAAAATTCCCTTTTACCACACATCCCTCAAATCAAAACATGTAATGCTTCATTCATAAAGTAAATAAATGTATTTATCTATTTAATTAAGAGAGAAAAATAAGACAAAACAAAAACAGAGTGAGGCAGGAAGTCAACATGTGCATGTGGTTAGTGGCTTAATTTCTCTTCAGACTCTCGAGGCGTCATGTAAAACACAAACAGGCTGTTTCACTTCCTTCTCTGTAGTCGATCTTTGTTCAACATTAACAAGTTCCAGTTACACTTTAATTCAGCTGCCTTATTACATTTGTGTCTTGTTAGCGGCCTTTACGAGGTTTACCTACTGCTGGGACTGACATCAGCAGCATCTGGTGTGTCAGGCTAATAATAAAAGAGCCAATCAGGGCAAAGCGAGCGCCATGGTTACCTGAGACAGCAGCTGTGTTATCTGTTGTGTACAACAGGATCTGTTGGATCTTCATTAAATATTTGTCTGAAGGAGCAAACATCATCATCGTCATCAAAAATTACTGCATGTGACTTTCAGATCCAGCTGTTTTGATAAGATTTCACTGATAGTGGCGTCTCCATGGCAACACAAAATAACTCCACAACTGTCTGACATAAAAACAATGACTCAAGGTCCACTTAACTAGCTTTTTCCATAACTTTCACCTGTGTGTGACTTCCCAGACCCACACTCAGCTGTCTCCATGGCAACTGTCAAATGCCATCGGCTGAGAAAACGTCATGTTTGAAAGCTCTGGAAAAAGGACCTTTGTGTGTAAAACTACTGAAACGATAAGTTGAAATCAACTTTCAAGCTTTTAAATGTGAGGATTTGCCTCTTTTTCATGTTGCTGAATATATGAAATTTGAAAACCACACGTCTGCCTGTGGGAGATGGTGTGATTTCTGGCTTTTCTGATATCTCTTAATTATTAATAGTGAAAATTTAATGAACAGATTTAGGCGTATTGATTGAAAAAAGACTCCATGCACCTAAAACCGGTGAAAAAACACAAACGCAGAACTTATTGAGTAAGTAATCCTTGAATAGCTCAGCCTCTGCCCTCTTCTTCATAACTTTTTCCAAGTTATGTTCTGTGTGAGTCATAAATCAGCTTATTTTTCTACATAAACTTCAGCTCTTCCCATTTTCTCTTATAATTAATGTGTTTTTGTGTAGAAAGTTATAAACTTGATTTAAGGGTTGGTTCAAATGACCTAAAACATATTTCTTCAGTTACTGTCAGTGGTTTTTAACAACAGAAATATTGTGTCAACACTTTTCTCAGAAACCCACAAAACCTGTATTTCCTTCATAAAAGTCAAGTTGAACTTTATTTATATTTCCCATAATCTCAGTTTGAAGTTTTGGCTGATTTACCTCAGATTCAGCTCTGCCGACAATCGAGGGAGAAATCTGGTCCAGAACCTCGGTCTGTGTCAATGTTTGGCTCAGATTATCTGGTAATGTGAGGGGTTTACATTATACTCTTGTTTCACGTGAGGAAAAACCCTTTTAACAAGAAAAAAATGGAAGAAAACTCATCCATCTAGATAGTTCTGTTGAACCGAGTTTCAGAGATATCAGCTTTACAGATTTCTGCCTTCTCTCCAATATAAGGGAACTGAAGGACACTCAGCTTGTGGTGGTCAAAGTGCCAAAAATATACATTTGAACAATTCAACAGCAACGTCTCTTTCCAGAAATCATGACTCAGTTACTCAAAATAATCCACAGACCTTGTTGTGAGCAGTTTCATTTAGGAACTACTTTCTTTCTACTAGAAAGAAAGTAGTTCTGGTAGATTCTACTGCAGAACTAATCACTAATTAAAGGACTGCTCCACCTGCATTCTTTTCTGTGTTCAAATGGAAAGGCGGTGATGGACGTCATGGCTCTCACACCCTCGCCTCTGCTCCCCACCCTCATGATTAAAATGAAATAAAATTATGGACCCACCCTTTAGGTTGTTTCTCTGTTTGTGCAGAGTAAACAACTTTGGACAGAGCTGGGTTTGCCCTTTCCCTCATTTCTAGTTTTTATGCTAGGCTAAGCTACAAATTAAGTGGAGTGATTGGTGTCAGAAACCAAATGAGCTGTTGAACTGTTCCTTTAAGGAAGTGCGTCTCGCCACATGAGCTGCATGTTAAGAGAAAAAGGGTTTCAGATGATTTATTTCCAGCAGTGACTCGCCGGGCTCACCGCCAGTTCTTGTTTCTGTCTTCCACAGCGACTCACGAGACTCCGAGGAGCCTCCTGACAGGAAGAGTAACAGTGACCAGTGGACCCATCCGCCCCCTGCCGCCACCTTTCACCCCGAGCTCACAGTCCTGCAGCAACACACACGTGCCACAACTGTAAAGACTCAAACACCAGCAGCCGCTGAACACAAACCAGCAGAGAACAGTGTCCTGGATGTGTCAAAGTCCAGTTTGAAGTCTGATGGCGTGGGGGATAAAACCAGGACCAGCACTGAAGGCCCCACACTGAAGCCTCATCAGCCCACACAGGCTGCCAGACCAACAGAGCCTCCGTTCATCGGAGACACTTACATGACTGAAGACATCCCACCACAAACAGTGAGTTCTTGTTGCTTGTCCCCTGACAGTTAAAACCCCTACATGTAAAATGTTTATGTGGTTACAGCCCCTTTCAAATTATTCTCTAGTCATATTTTTATTTGTAGAAAAAAGAAACAATTTAACAGTTTATATGTTGCTTTGGTCACACATTCTGTGAAGGTTATGTTAATAATGCATTCTAAACACATTCATGCAAGCATTCATGTTTCTAATCATACATGACAACAGAAGTTTATAAATGGTCCCATCCCTCTCCACACAGCCCCAGTCCCTTTGACAGGACAGAGGAAATCATATTTTAGACAGCTCTGATGGAAGTCAGGATTTAATGGTTGCTTTACTCCAAACAGTTTCACTGCATGAACTTAAACTTTGTTGTGTAGAAGAACACAGGACATTAATAAACAGCAGACGCTGACAGTCCTGTTGGCTTTAATCAGTCAGTGAAGTTAAAGCTGCTGTGCCTCGTGCGTAGATACACAGTGTCTCTGTTAGTGAGCAAATGCTTTCAGCCTAGAAGCAGAGTGTGTTCACGTTTTGAACCCGTCAGTGTAGGTGTATCTAACTATCTGAATAATGCATTCTTTAAATAGCAGGAAAGTGCTGCACCCTTAACTGTAGAATTGCTCTCTGCTGCCTCAGAATAGCAATGTGCCAACAATGTGTCACACCTCATTTTTTAGGCTAACACACCCATCTGTGGGTACACAGATGGACACAACTTAACTTGCGACCTACACAGCGTGGATGCTGGGTGCTAAAATGACAACTGCATAGTCAGAAAACAGGTGATCATTCATAATGCTTCATACCAAAGTGACAGCAGAGTTTGAAAGAAGAATCTGAGTTACACAGCTCACTCTAACTACCATAACTTTAGTCAGTTATAAAGACACAGAACTACTCTAAGGTATCATAACTGATTATAAGTTCTAAGTTTTGAACTAGAATAATGTCTTAGAAACATCAATAAGAGTTTTAAGAGCTTTTTAAACCCTTATCAATGCATTATAATGACTTATAAAGGTGCATTCTAGACATGTCCTTAATAGAAAGTGTTACCTTTCTGTCCTGTCCAAAGGTTAAATGATTGTCTTTTTTGATACTACAGCACTAACAATGTTTCTCAGTATTTTCTGACTTCTGCTCTGGTCTAAGCCGCAACCGCTTCCTCCTGAAGATGTAAATCATTAAAAACACTTTGCAAACACATAGTTTCACATTTTGAAAAAAAGGTAAATGATTTCTTTAAGCATCTGATTACTGTAGACTTTTGCAAACTTCGCTCGATCAGGAGGAAATGGTGCATTTGCTGGAGACTGTGGTCATGATACTGAATGTGACCCGGTGCAACACTGTGAATCACTGATGTGTTTTTTTTTATAGTTTTTGGACAACAATGGAGCTCTACGGCACAGAGGAAAAAAGATTTATGAGGCTCAAACAAAACTTTCTACCTCCGCTCTTATCCTTTATAGAAATAATGCTATTATTGCAACAAATTGTGGGAAGGACACTGTTTACACAAACCAGCAGGTAGTGAAAGTTAATTTATGTCTTATTTACGCCTTGTTAATATGTTTTGTGTGTCACATGATCTGTGGAGCATCAGACCTCAGGTTTTCGTCAGGCTGCAGATGTTGTCATAGGGCGGTTGCCACATTTGTTCTGGGTGGGTCTGTAAATGTTTCTAGAGAATAGAGTCACGTCTCCTACGGTCTGGCTCTGTTCCCCCAACTCCCACCCCACGATTCCCTGAATGTGTCGTCAACACTGGCTGGATCTCTGCTGCGCTGTCCGATGGTCCACTGAGAGAAACGCAGAGTGAGGATGAGAAAACACACAAGAAAGACTGGAAACATCACCCAAATCTCCCTCAGAGTCTTGGAACGTCTGATGGGAGTGATCACAGGGTTTAATGAATAAATGCATCCATATGGTGAATCATGGGAATCTCCTGCCATGCACACACTCAGTACTTTTGTATGATTCAGCTTTTAAAGCATCAATGTCTGTTCAATATGTGACTGTTCAGAACTGATCTATTTGTCTGCCTCTGGTGTTCATTTTAACCATTATTTAACTAGGCGAGTCATTAAGAACAGATGATTCATTATTTACAATGGCGGCCTGGCGATGTTGCCTGCAGTTTTCTTTGCGGAGTCTCCTGGGCACCTAGAGGTTTTCTGGGCTCATCCAACTGAGAGGAGACCCTGAGGTGGAGCCAGAACTCGCTGGAGTTGTGCGAAGTCGAAAGGTTGAACAGTTGTTGAGAAAATCAAAGGACAGACTAACACACATACAGACAGAGACTCGTTCCACTTCAGATAGAGGACTGTCAACTCATTTATGCTGCAGTTCAGGTTCTGAGTTGTTTCATAAGCAGAGTGAGCACACAGACTGAATTGAAAATTGATTCCACAGAGAACCAGGAGCAGATAACACTATTAAGCAGATAAAGTTGCTAATCTGTTCATGTGTTTGCATATGTGGAGCCATTTCATGCTTCCCTGTCTGCCCACATGTGGTTTTATATTTCACACATCAGCAGAGTGTGTCCATGTAAATTTCATAATGAATATGACTCTGGAAACCTCTCATTGCAGGCGTTCTTTTGCAGTCGTGTAATTACTAGATAATTGCCTCCAGCAAGAGTCCGGAGGTTAATATTGAGGTTGTGCAACCTGCTAAGTGGATCTAATGATTCTGGCTTTGCAGTGTTCATGACTGTATGCTGCTACGAAGTCGCAGAGACCGGAGATAAGACTTTCTGCTTGTGGTCTGATAATGATGTGGCTGTGTTATCTGCTTCCCGCAGGGCTGCACAGACGGTGTCCGAAGTCACGTCACAAAAACTGAATTTGGTGAGAAATTTCTGAAACACATTCCAGTCCTGCAGTGGGCCGAACACGTGACTCGTGAGCAGTACGAGCGTCTGAGCCAGTACCCAGGAGCACACGGCTGGGGGGGGGTCGATTACAAGAGTGAGTTTGGTTTTGTTTTGTTGCCCCTATATATATTTTATTATTTTTCCTATATTTAAAAAAAAACAACATTATTTTTTGTTTTATAGTATTTTCATTGTCATATTTTTATATACCGTTTTAATGATATTTCCACCTATATTGTCTTGAGATGTTCAGGCCTGTTTACTATATTTGCTTATCACTACAAACTTGTCAGTGTTATTAAAAGGCCCTTAATTAAATCTTTTTTCATACTGACTGTGTCTCCACCACAAACACTGGTTAGTTTTGTCCTGAAGAACTTTGTTGGCTCAAATTCTGAAAAATGCTTAAGATGTGCAGTATAATCAAGTCCAGATTCAGTCCTTATGCCCTTGCCCTTTTTGGGGATATTCCTTGAGACTTTCTCTAACCCTACCCTTATCCCCTGACCCAAAAATCAGCATTTTTCCAACTGGGGACACAGCTTTTGTCCCCAGTTGCCCCAGCCGTCCCAAATTAACTGGAGACTGATGCCATAACCCTAACCCATCACATCTAAATGCCTAAACCCTAAAGCCAAGTCTTAAAAGCCCTTTGAACTTGTGGGTTTCAGCATTTTCACCCCGCAAAGATGATGGTGAACTCTTTGTTTTCAAATATATCCAGATGGAAGACGTAGAGTATTTTGGATAATTTGATTGAGGACATGTGGGCCTCATCATCATCACCAGTTAAGATGGTTATCGTGTTGAGATAACGGCAGCTTCCTGTCTGTGTGCCCACACATGCAGCCTCGGGGGGTTTCTTTCTTTCAGACCAATCACAACTAACTGAATCTGTGGGTGGATGCAATTACAGAGGCACAAAAAAAGAAAATCAGTCGTTCAGCAACTAAATCTTTCTCTCGTGATTCAGGGATTTTGTTGTAAAAAAAAACCCTTAAAGACTACGTTAAATAACACTCATTCAGATTAATTTTGTTCTTCTGTGTCGACAGCATTGGTAGAAACTCTTTCTGTCCTCAACTCCTCTGCTAACTGGCAGATGTTGGACGACTGGAAGGATCACAGAAATATATCCACAGATTGTATCCACTGTGCCGTGGTGGGGAACGGTGGGATACTGAAGGATTCAAAGAAAGGGAAGGAGATCGACAGTCACCACTATGTTTTCAGGTAGATACTGACTCTGGCCTTTTTAAGTAATTCTGAGTAAAAAGTTTCATTACAAAGGCAAAATTGTACACTGACAATCAAATCCATGTTGATGGTCATTTCTAAAGACACAGGGGTCTGGTGTTGGGTACTTATCTTATATAGACATATTCATAGGCACAATACCAAGTTGCAGAATTTGTAAAAAAAAATTGAGGCTATGAAAGTGACAACTGTAGGGAATACTAAAAGAAATCGTAGTAGAGCTGCAACAATTAATTGATTAATTGATTATCAAATTAATCTCCAACTATTTTGATAATCGATGAATCGTTTTGAGTCGTATTTTAAGACAAAAGTCTAAATTCTCTGATTCCAGCTTCTTAAATGTGAATATTTTCTGCTCTTGTTCGTCCTCTGAGACAGTAAATGGAACATCTCTGGGTTGTGGAAAAAAACAAGACATTTGGGGACATCATCTTGGGTTTTGGGAAACATTGATCAACATTTCTCACCAATCAATTAATTGAGAAAATAAGATTAATCAGATTAGATCAGATTAATCGAAAGTTACAATAATCATTAGTTGCCATCTCTGAACTTTAGTACATTTAGTAAGTTTTTGTACAATGGCGGATGCTAACAGCACTGAGGTGTCTGTAGCCAATAATGCTGTTTGCATCCTGGGGTGTAAATAGCCAATGTTGCTATTTACACCTCTATGGCAAAAACATGACCTTTTCCTAAATCTAATCAAACTGCGACTGAAAACTGAAAACAATCATTTAAAAATTGATAATAATTAGTGAACTAAGTTAAAAAAAATAGACATAAACACTGACTCACAACCCACTGACTTTATAGGCCTTTTCACACCGCTACACAGTAACCATCCTGACAACCGTTTACCTGTAAGAGCGTTCCCTCAAAAGCAAAGCATTTTTAAAAGTGGCTGCTGCTGCTGCCGATGTGCTCCAAGGCTGTGATGACAGGTAGGCGCTTCTGTGAAAATCATAGCATCAGTAAAACGCACCAAAAAAACCACAACATATATACTGATTTGGTGGAAAAGGTTTTCTTCGAGTCGATGGCTTCTTTCTGACCCGTGATACCTGCTATACATCAGACCGGCATCATTTGATTAAGTCAACATTAATTCATAAAAACTTGTCAAAAGCCTAGTCGTGTATGGGAGTTTCTGTTTTCTAAGCAACAAAAGGGGCTGCGGCCATGACTTTTTGGCAGAGTATCGGTATGTGTCGGTCTGATGTGCTTCCTATTTCTACATTACATCCTGATACCTGCAGAGGGTATGTTGCTCTTTTTTGCTAAACTAGGGCACTCGGTTGTTAGGAGTTTGAGACTCAACCCAAATGCAGACACAGGATAAAAATGAAGGGTGAAAAACAATCAAGTCTTTATTTTACGGACTTGCAGGTTTGGTGAGATGATGGCAGGAGTTTGGTCTGAGGTGAAGGGGATGGTATGCAGGGCTGAAGGCTCGCAGAGTGCTGGCAGGCAGGCGAGGTGAGCTGGCAGACTGGTGATCCTGCAGACAGGAACAGCTGCGAGAATCTCAAACAGGCAGGCAAACAAACGAACAAACTAAAGGAAAGGCCTGCAAACTAGAGTTCATATGGTGCTGGAAACTTGGCACGTGGACAAACTGGGAATGGTGCTATAATCCAGCGAGGCCCGGCTGTTGGAGCAGGAGGAGGTGATGAGTTGATGTCAGACAAGTGAGCTGATAGCAGATGATGGGCAGGTGTGACGCTCGAGCAGAGCTGGAAGCCAACACAAACACAGACAGAACCAGAACAGGGGGAGAGGAAAAACAGAGAAAAACGTCCTCCTTCATTTCTCTTCCTTTTTAATCTTCAGATATTTTAGCAGTTTATAACAAGTCTTTAAATACAGGGGTTTTTCCTTCAATTTTAAAAACAGCTGTTGTTCAGATATTGACACTGATAATTTAAATCATTTTAGACCCATGAAAGTGGTGTTCTCTCTGCTCCAACCTGTTCAAAACACTGCAGCAGGAGTCCTAACTAGAGGTCGAAACTATGAGCACATTCCTGCTACTCTGGTTACGTGTGGTGTTCAGGATCGATTTTGAAATATTAGCTTTTGCTTTTCAAGCACTGAATGGTCTAGTCCCAGTCTACATCACTTTTTATAGCACCTCCCAGTTCTGTAATATTTATATTTTAAAGTTTGGAATTGTGCATTTGAATATTTGTCAGGTTTTATAAGCCTCAAAATATTGACACTGATCCCAGAATCTTAGAAGAATTTGATGATGATTGATTTGTCTTTGCTGTGTCTTTAAAATATGAACAGAGTCTTAATATTTTCAGTTGTTTTGGGTCTGAGGGACCGTGAACAGCTGCTCAGGGTGCCTCTGGTGCTTCAGTCAGTCTGATGTGTCCTGTCGTTAAGTGTCATCTGTGTCTGTGGACACTTGTCTTCTTCAGGACCAACGGGGCAATCATTAAGGGCTTCGAGCAGGACGTGGGCTCTCGGACCACCCACTACACGTTCTCCACCAACACACTGATGAACTCCATGAGGAGCTACGCAGGCGCCGGGTATAAAGGACCCCCTCTGTCCGAGGTGAGAACAAAAACTGAGGTCTTTCCTCTGTAAAATGATAAGAAAAAACAGGCCTGAGTCACTTCACACTCTGTTGCTCTCCAACAGGAAACGCGATATGTTTTCTTGCCGGATCACGACCGTGATTACCTGCTGATGAAGGCTGCAGCGACACACACTCCAGTGGAGAGAGGACCTGAGCGCTCCAAAGAGTAAGCAACACCGACAGACTCATGATCATAATCTTGTTATGTCCTCTAATTGTTTTTCTGTGCATAAACTTTTTCATCTTGAAACTCCAGACGAACTTTAACAAACTTTTTAGGCATGCTAGTGTCATTGCTCTACAGATGGAAATATCAGTCTATTGGTCAGTCCTCCACTTGGAATATCTCTTCAAATATTGGATAGATTGAGACGAAATTTGGTTCAAACATTCAGGATGAACCCTTCTGACTCTGGTGATCCCCTGACGTTTCCTCTGCCGCTCATGAGGTTATCGTCAGTCATTTAGAGTGAAATTTCTCAACAAATACTGGATGAATCATCGCTGAATTAGGTTGAGACTTTTATGACCCCCTCAGGATGATCCAGGCTCTCAGCTGGGTGATGTGTGCAAGCGGAAAATTCACTATTAAACGTAGGCCGCGTACGTTCACTACATTCAACAAACAAAAGAAAGTGTTAATGCTTTTATGATACTAATCAAGTAATCAAATACATAAAATATTACTTTGAAAGGGTGGCAGCTGTGCAGTTAACTGAAGGCTGAAAGTTTTTGCACACACACATTTTTTACCATGCCGAATTCTCTAAAACCAGTGTACAGAGTCTTTATGTGGACATGTTTTCTACTTGTGCTATTTAAGGAGTGATACGTGACTGTTGATCAGTAGTACAGCCAGTGGAGACAGGTGCTTTTCTCTTTCTGTGGGTATATGCAGATCAGTGGTTAGTGCTGTTCCTATAAATCTTTACCACTTCCATATTTGCACAACTTGTCAAGTGTTGCAAACCTTGTGGCTGTTGAGAAATTGCAAACTTGAGCATGCAAGATAAACATTTCCATTCAGATTCAGTTTAACATCATTGCACAACACATAGCAAACTTTTATTTTCTGATAACTCTTCAATCTGTTGACCTCGTGAGTGTTGGTCGATTGTGTGATTTATTTTATTGGTCATGTCATGTCATGTTTTCTCCACAGTCCATCCAAGTACTTTGGAGAGGACGTGTCAGCAGAGAAGTTGAAGATGTACCACCCTGATTTCATCCGTTACCTCAGAAACAGGTGAGTGAATTATCTGCAGAGCAGGTGAGCAGAGTGAGAGAGCGGCTCATGTTTCAAATAGTTGGAAATGAGATTAAAAGAGAAGCAGAGGCTGAAACCAGAGTGTTGCTGCTGTGGGAAGTTCCCACACTGTGACAGCGGGCAAAAGAAGACTGCAAGGTCTATTTCATATTTGTGCAACCTTCACATCCTCTGTCTACTTAATTTAAAGGGACAGTTCAGCCCCAAAATGAAAAATATATATTTTTCCTCTCACCTGTAGTGCTTTTTATCCATATTGGCTGTTTTAGAGTGAATGCAGAGTTTTGGAGATGTCTGCCTTCTCTCCAGTATAATAGAACTCAGTGGCGCTCAGCTTCTGGTGCTCAAAGCAGTGAAAAAAATAGATTTGAAAAACTTTCCAGAAATTATGACCCAAATGCTCAAAATAATTCACAGATTCACAGTAGTTTCCAATATGAACCACTTTCTTAACCAAACATTTTCACCACACAGAAGGAAACGTGCATCTACTCATGGACGAGAAGCTAATGCTGGTGACCGCACGCAAAGGTTGTAGAATTAAGGAGGGACGGTAGAGACATGACCTTATCAACATCCAGGGACTACTGAATTGTCCCAAATAACCACTATTGTCTGTCAGTATCATAAGAAAGTAATAGTGCTAATTATAAATGCTAAATAATATGTTTTCATGTATTGAAAGATTCCATGCTGGTTTGTATTGTCTTTTTAAATTCTGTGTTTTTAGGTATGTTTGCTACTTCTTTTCGCACCCTGGTCCTGTGAAACATTATATTTTTAACAGATATAGATGGAATGACAAATAAATTGAATGTTGAAACAATCAGCAGTCAGCAGCAGTTCTTTTATAAAATAAAATAAATACTGCTGTTGAGTTTTTCAAATTTATTTTATAGTGCTTTAAGCACCACCAGCTGAGCGCCATTTAGTTCAAATTCTATTCAACAGAAGGCAGACATCTCCAAAACTCCCACCTAAACTATGTAGATGGATAAAGAGCACTACAGGTAAGAGGAAATAATGATTTTGGGGTGAACTGTCCCTTTTGAGTTTCAGTGTCTCTGCAACCACTCACATTTGTGATTTACTCGTGTTATGATCATTTTGTTCCAGATTTCTTCGTTCTAATGCTCTGAAAACCAGATATAAGGACATTTACCGTCCGTCTACGGGAGCTGTGATGCTGCTGGCTGCACTGCACACTTGTGACAAGGTAGACATCATCATCACCACCAGTCAGATGTTTATTCACTGAGGGACAAGGCCACACTTGCCTGATTGCGTGAGAATGTTTTGACTCTCTGAGCTGTTGTCCTCGTAAATGCATGTACACCTGATATTGTTTGGCCTCAATTACGTGCTGAGAGTGACTCAATCAAACCACAGCTCTGTAACAATACTAAGGAAATATTCCATTGTCCTTTGTGGTGCCAAACGGTGATTTACATATCAGATTCCTTCCGATCTGCAGCATGTCGTCACGTCAAAACCTGTTTTTCAGCCTGTCTGTTGAGGGACTGAAAATGAGCTGGAGAGGGTCGAGTTAAAACATGAAGCTCATAAAATCCGTTTAGACTTTTGGACAACCAGATGACAGACTTTGTTGCTTTTGTGTTTCCTTTGCTGATGAAGGTGAGCGCGTACGGCTTCATGACCCCAGACTATAAGAACTACTCTGACCACTACTACGACAGCAGCTACCACGCGGTGGGCTTCTTCATCAACCACGACCTGCGGATGGAGATGACTCTGTGGCAGCAGCTGCACCAGGCGGGCCTCATACGACTCTACATGCACAAGTGACTTTGGGTCGACCGGAAATGATGTCATCCTGCAGCACGGGATCATGGGAGCAGGAAAAATGGACGACCCTGCCTGCCCTGTCTCAAACCGGCTGCTAATGAGTCTCTGAACTGAGCGAAAAACGTAGCAGAAGTTTTCATTTCATGAAGAAGACGAGGATTTTTTTTTTTTAATGACTGTTGCTGTGATTGTCCAGGATGGAGATTATATTTTTATTTATCAAAAATTTATTTTGTTTTCTTTTAAAAAAACATTTTATTCTCCCAGAAAGCATGTTTCTGGTGATTTGCGAGTCAAAATAATTTCAGACATCCAGTTTAAAACTAGACTAAATTTGGTTTGTTTTGATTCAGACTGAAATATTTCGACAACTACATCATGAAATTTGGAACAAATTAGGGTTGCAAATTTTGTGCATTTTCCCTGATTAATTAATACTACAAACACCTTTTTTCCTTATTTTCATTTTTCCTCTTCTTTCAGAATACAGAAAACATACAAAAATAATACAAATGATGGCAAATGAATAGTAACAAAATATGTATGATAGCAACAACAATAACATTAATTTTAAAGCTGAAAAATTAAACAATTGAAAATTAAATATTCAAGGTCTTCAGAGGATGAATCTTAATAACTTTTTTCATTTTAACTTTTTTTTCACCAAGTATCTAATAACTAATGCTAAATGTGTTAAATAAGCTAACTGATAAGATAAATAAGCTAACAACATTCCCATCAGCCTTTAAACAAATGTTAGCCTGCTAACATGCTAACCTAAGGTGGTGAGTGCAGTACATATCTAACTCACTACACACCAGCGTCATTTTGAGCATGTCAGTATTTACACTATTTACATGCAAAGTACAAAAAATGCTCAGCCTCAGTGATTCTCTGACCGTGACGATTTCTCGACACTTGGAGAAAAAAAACTTTTAAGAATGGCTGCAAAGTCACAATCACTGAAAGTTATATCAAAATAAAATCCAATATTAACACAAGTGTAATTGATTCAGCTAAAAGACGCTGTTCACAGACTGTTTATATCTGTGATTTCACTTATTTCACGTATATAACTTTAACTAAAAGCACCACAGTGACTGAAAACAGCTGAGAGAAAACATTTGTTAGATCTGTCGTTTGAGTCAGCTTCCATAATTATCCTCAAATCTTTCTCACTTTTGTCTTAGTTTCTCATATTTACAGTTTAAAATAAATAGGGAGCCTTGGAAAAACATGTTTTAGTACTGATGTAGGAAGACATTTTAGACACAGACTAAAAAAAATCAATATTAGTTGATTTGCACACTATATTTAGAATATTTTCACTACTTTATATTGCTGTCAGACAGACTTTTCTGATTGAAAACCTTGTTATATAAACCAAATATCTCTCTCCAAAGAAACCAAACTCCATTCATAAAAATAGTTATTTTACAAGAGTTGCTGGTCTGATCCTGCCCTGATCAGTTAAGTTGTGTGTGTGTTATTGTGTGAGTTCTGTATTTTAAAGGGTTAGTTCAAATTCACTGAAGTCATACAATAACACAAAAACTGATCAAGGCAGAGATAGACCAACAACTCCTGTGTTCTGCAAGCTTAAATTGGCTTTTTTTCCACTGGAGTCTGGTTGCTTTAGAGAAAGTCATGTCTGGCTTATTTTAAAGTGGTTTCCTGTTGGAAAAGGCTGTCTGATGGCAAGGTTAAGTGGTAAAAATATTGTAAATGTAGCGTAAATTGATTTTTCTAATACGCTGACCATGATAAGAGCCTCATAGAACCCAACTTAAAAAGTTTCATGAGCGTTTCAGCCTCACAGAGCTGTTAGCATGTCTGTTGTTGACACGCTAACATACAACAGCATTTAAAGGTCTACTTTAACTGTAGTCACAAGCTTCTACAAACTAAAACAGTCATTTGAAATGTTGTCATTTTAGCCCGGTTTACTTGTTTTGACCTGCAGATTATCAAAAACGTGTTTCCTGGGATGACCTTCGAGCGTATCGTACAATCAGTCTCTGGCAGAGTTAGAGTGGAGGTTCTTGTTCGTGTGATACAGTTTGTTGACAAGGGACAAGACTGCAATTGAGGTGGCCACTTGCTTAAAATATCCCGTCTCCCTGCCCTAAATAGACGGTCAGAGCACTGCTGGCAGTGGCCACGGTCTATTCTGACATTTACACAGATTATGTTCTCTCCAGGAGTCTGTCTGTGTATGTGTATAGTTTACTGTGGAAGGTTAAAAAAAACCTATAAAGCTCAAGTATTTGAACCTGAAAGTGACTTTAGTTTAAGGGACTTAATTTATTTTTCATTAGTTCTTAATTTTTTTTTTTTTTTAAGCACACAAGTGTACTTTTTATTTTACGAGGTCCCACACTGTGATGATAAGAGCACTGTGTGGGCTCTACCGGACTCTCAGTGCCTTTAATGTGAATCAATAGTTTGGATGAAGAATTTGCCATATTCACACGGCGGCCATTTTGATAATGTTGTACTGCTGTTGTGTTACAAACATAGAGAATCTGTCAAATTCTTATCATTTCACTGCTTCCTGACTGATTAGTGAGTGAAAAGACCATGGATAATGAAAATCTGGATGGACTTTGGACCATATTTCAACCTAAAAAAAACATATTTGATAACTCATTAGCTACAGTTACAAAGCAGCTAACGTTAGCACTTCCTAGGTAACCTTATCATGTGAGAATTTGGACAAAAAACATATTTTTAGGGGTTTTTGATTTTTGCTCTTCAATTAAGCCAGGAAATTATATTTCAAAAGATCAAACTCTAGCTATTAAACCTTGTAATTAAAGATTTTATTAAATATTGCAATATTATTTAATGAATTTGTCAAGTGAGACAGGGGTCCTTAGGGTGTAGCTGACCCTTTCTTTTGATGCCTGATTAAGTCATTTTTTGTAAAATCTGACAGAGTTGATGAAAATCTGGATCTTTAAAGGGACAAAATTTTCAGGGAAAAAAAAAAATCAGTTTTAGTTGATTTAGTTGATGATAACAGACCATTTTTACCTATGTTATCAGTAGGTATTGTTAGCTTGACATTTATAAGGCTTGAACACATTTTTTAATTGAATGAATACAAATTACAGATACACTGGTATCTAAGGGTCGATGTTCTCTATTCAGTGTCTTTTTAGTTGCTGATCAGTTGGGAAGCAGTGAAATGGTACTGATTCCATACATTTATATGACTTATTACCTGAAACAGCAGTGCAACATTTTTTATCCTTTTGATAACCCTGAGTGTTACGTCAGAGGAAAATGGCTGCCATGTAAATGTGGTGAATTTTGACTTTTTGACTTTTTTTTCGAGGAAGTCAGAGGCCTTTTCGCTCCGTTTGGATTTTGGGACGTTTCAGCAGCCACACCTGGACTTCTCTCTGAGCTGTGACCGTGAAGGGTCAAAGTTCATTATCTTTGCCACTCGTCTCAAACTGGACTGAGGTTTCACATCCTCGATTACAAGGGCGCACTGACTTCAACAGTTCTGATCAGTTTTATTGTATCGATGTATCAATGACAACATACTGTAGGTCTGAGAGAGAGACACCAAAGATACACTGCAAAATCAGGGAATATGTGTATTTAAAATTTACTTTTTGTATTATATCAAATCAATACATATTCTGACAAAGTGATCCAGATGTCTGAAGTACTGGATCAGATTTTTACAAAGTGTAACAGAAGAAGGAGAGACCTTTTATAGTGCAATTTCTGACTGATTTCTGACTTTTTCAAATCTGTATAAAAGGAAACTGTGATTTTATGTCAGTGTGTTTTGTGATTCTTTTATTAGGTGATCACTGAAATATGAAAGAGTGAAAATAGAAAGATAGTGAAAAATAGTGAAAATTGTTCATCAATGTTTCCCAAAGCTCAAAAGTTTGTGTTTTTTTTTTTGTCCACAACCCCAAAAATATTCAGTTTACTGTCAGAGAGGAGTAAAGAAACCAGAAAATATTCACATTTAAGAAGCTGGAATCAGATAATTTGGACTTTTTCATTTAAAAAATTACTCAAACTGACTAATTGATTATCAAAATAGTTTAGCAATTATGCGATTAATTGAATAATTGATTAATTGTTGCAGCTCTAGAAAGGACTATGTCCTTTTGGAGTAATTACAGGGAAAATGGAGAAGGTTAAATCTGCACACTTCCAGTTACTTAAATCCAATTAATTGCTTGTGTAATCCAGGGATATTTTTTTCTGGACTGATGATGGAGGTAGTGAAGCAGTCAGCCATCACCTGCACAGTGCCCATCAGGCAGTCATGAGAAAATGGCAGCAGGTAAAGACAGTTTATGAGCTGAAGTGCAAGTGAGCATTTCAGTCATCCTGGAAACAGGAGTTTAGGTTGGTGGTGTTGAAGTCAGGGCGTTGTGTAAAAACAGAATGCAATGATTTGCAAACACTTTGACCTATATGCAGTTAAATTCAGCACAAAGACAAGATATTTATTGATAAAACTGATTAACTTTATTGTTTTTTTGTAAATATCACACTTATAACACTCATTCTGACTTTGATTTCCTGCACCATGTTTCAAAATCGGCACACCCCAGGGAGCCCAACCACTTCAGACCTTTAGCCTTGACCTCCCACCTGATGAAGACCATGGAGAGGATTATAATTAATCACCTCCGACCCCTGGTGAGAGCAGAACTGGACCCCCTGCAGTTTGCCTATCAGCCAGGCATTGGAGTTGATGACGCACTCATCTATCTGCTGTATCGGTCATTATCTCACCTGGAGAGCTCCGGTAGCACTGTGAGAGTCATGTTTTTTGACTTTTCTAGTGCTTTCAACACGATACAGCCATCATTGCTCAGGGGGAAGCTAGAAGGAGCTGGAGTTGACCCCCACCTGACTGCATGGACCATCAACCTCCTCACAAGCAGACCGCAGTATGTGAGGCTTCATGACTGTGTGTCTGATGTGGTAGTCTGCAGCACGGGGGCCCCCCAGGGGACAGTCCTCGCCCCCTTCCTCTTCACCCTGTACACGTCGGACTTCAGACACAATTCGGACGGCTGCCACCTCCAGAAGTTCTCTGATGACACTGCCATCGTAGGATGTGTGTCTGGAGGGAATGAACTGGAGTACAGGAGTGTCATCACTGACTTTGTCAAATGGTGTGGGGTCAACCACCTCCACATCAACAACAGCAAGACAAAGGATTTAGTGGTGGATTTTCGCAGGAATGAGCCCCAGACTACCCCAGTGAACATCCAGGGTTTGGACATTAAGATTGTGGGAGAGTACAAATACCTGGGTGTTCACCTCAACAATAAACTGGACTGGTCCACTAACACCAACGCCCTGTACAAGAAAGGCCAAAGTCGTCTTCACCTGTTGAGGAGACTGAGGTCCTTTGGTGTGTGCAGGACACTGCTGAGAACTTTCTATGACACTGTGGTAGCATCTGCCATCCTGTATGCAGTGGTCTGCTGGGGCTGTGGAAGTACAGAGAGGGACAGGAAAAGACTGAACAAGCTGGTCAGGAGGGCCAGCTCTGTCCTGGACTGTCCCCTGGAGACCATCGAGGAGGTGGGTGAAAGGAGGATGTTAACAAAACTGACATCTATCATGGGCCACACCTCTCACCCCCTGCATGAGACTGTAAGAGCTTTGAGCAGCTCGTTCAGTAGCAGACTGCTGGGAAACTCTTTCAGAGATCAGAAGCTTCTTATAAACTCAAGACTTACCAACTCAAATATCTGCCTCCAAACTTGGCCTTTATTTTCTCTATCTTTAGTGCCAATGCATGATTTTTTCCAGGAAACTTCCAAGGAAACATCCAATAGGAAGAAGGAACACAGACCCTGCAGAAGGTGAAGACTGTCATTCCTGAATTTATGTTTGTGTTGTTGAACCAGGCTGCTGCCTCACTCAGAATATATATTCAGATGACAGCTGTGTGTGAACACCCTTTGTAATTTTTGGCAGACAAACACACTGAAATCAAGGGTTAATCATTAATTTTGGACACAAGGCCCTGAGCCAGCGCTGTAACCAAGGTTTAAACACTTTTGAAGTTTTCCAAAAATCTTTTTATGTTGTTCTTTTTTTATCTTAGTGAACTGTACAGATAACAACAGCCCTCAGGAGGAGGAAGAGCATTCTTTAGGGAGGGTATATGTGGTATGCAGGGCCTCTCGGTCTTCTTCTCCTGTCTTTCACACTCTCTCTGCAGTAACACTTTGACCTCTGACCGATCCTTCTCCACCTTCTCCATATCTGAGCAGTCTGCGAGGCGCAGAGGGAGACACAGAGCCAGATGTGCATGGTGTGGTGTGGTTGGGGTGGGGGCTGCATTAGGGAGTTACCGAAGCCATGAGTCAGGCTTTGCAGCGCTGCCAAAATGTCTGGCAGCAGGACGCTACAATTACATACTGCAGTTGGTAGAGAGCAGCCACCAGCCTGCAAGACAAGGCCTTCTTCAGACTGGAATATAAACAGATGCATGAGGGAATGGGAACAGATTATCAGTTTGCGCGATGCAGACCCAAGCTTGCATAAATTTTCCCATCAAAGCAGGTGCAGAAGAGAGTATCTAATGCATGTTTCTGAAGGTGTGGATGAGCTCATTTAAAGGAGAAATATGCAGGATTCAAATATGAGTACTTTAGTTTAAATAGTGGATTGGAGCCATAACTGGTATCTTAAATAGGTCAAATCCCTGCTTAATATACAATCTATGGTTGAAGCAGGCTGTTTCCTGCCACCCCCTCCTCTCCAGCTCAGGCAGGTTGTCTGCAGGCTGCAGGAGCACTGAACAGGAGCACAAGAAGAGCACAACATTATACAATTACAAGCAGCGACGATTCCTCCACTGTATGTTTATCAGCTGTTTACAACTGTCACTTGTCTGTTGATGTAAAGTTAGGCCCATTACCCTGAAAACTCAGAAAGCTCAGAAAAATACACACTCTTGAGTTTATACTCTTGAGTTATTTGGACTGCAGTGCTCCAATTTGCATGCACAATCACTCCTTAAATCTCTGATGACATATTATTGTCATTTTAACATTTAGTGCAGTAAATACATTACACATGTCTCCTTTAAGATGTTTTTGTTCCAGAATGAGGAGGTTAAAAACTTGATTTATTGATTTGATGTGCAAAATCTTTGGGAAACAACTAAATTAATTTTGGCTCTTGCCAAACAACAAATGTGGGCTGTTATTCCTCCATGACAACATGTCCTACTTTTAACAACTACAACACAGCTGCTGTGTGTGTTTACAGTGTGATTATGGAGCATTTGCATCATGCTGAGCTCATCGTCTGTTATTGGAGCCTTTTCAAAAGTGTCCAACAAAATAAAAGTAAACAGCAGAAAAATCAGCTTTCAGGTCTGCATCTCTATTCATGATACAAAAAAAAAAAAAAAAAAAAAAAATCAATATTTGAGTGAGATTTGTTATTTTTAAGAGGAGTGAGCTGCTGGAATTGATAAAATGAACAGTTACTAACTGCTGACCCCTGGTGGTGATAAGAGGTCAGTGCAGCAGAGAGGACAAAATGTAAAAAATAAAGGTCCTCGCCTCTGTAGTCGCTGTGTCTGCCTCCATCAGTACACAGATTAATTATGGGTCAGCTACCTGTGAACTGAGAACTTTTGGTTGCACTATATTTTACAGTGCATTGATAAGACCTAACAATCTGTGCTTTGTATTAAATTAGAAATAATATTTTCTTTATGAGACAGTATCAGACCCTTCATCAATGAATTTAGTTTCTGATTCTAGTTAAGTGGAAAAAACAATAAGATTTTTCAAAACTGTATATTTGAACTTTCTCTTTAACTACATCAGATTGATTCTCTGTGATCTGTTGATGAATAGTATCATAACTTATGTTATGTTTCAATTTCATTCACTGTGCCTCCTATGAAATGATCCTCTCATTTGGAAAACTTCTGGTTTAACTCATTCTTCATGTAAAAACATTTCATGGTTCCAGCTTCATAAATGTAAATATTTGCTGTTTTTCTTTTTAATTATTTAAATGTATTATTTAACAATGTTGAGGTTTGATCTTTTGGTTGGAAAAAGACATTGTGGAGGTCTCAGTTCAGGCTCTGGGTCACTGTGGTGACATTTTTGACTCAGCAGATCAGTCCATAAAGAAAATAATCATTAGTTGTGGTCTGATACAAAATAGTTTGACATAAGCTTCACTTCAACCAACTGTAAAAAAAAAATTGCATTTTTCTCCACTGGATACATTTTTCAGATTTTTCTCACATGTTGCGCTATTTACGCTCGTACGGTAGGTGGCGGTATGCACATGCATGTCAGCATTGCAAACCACCAACAGACGCGGAGAAGAAGAAGAAGCCGGAAGAAGAGGAAGCGGCAGCAATATGTTGTGTTGTGTTTTGTTGTGAGAAGTTTGAGAATCCACATTTTGACAAATGGAGGACCACAGTTATTATTTAACAGAAGAAAAAGCTATTGAACGTGAAACTGCGTCGTCAGCGCAGCAACGTCACGAAGAAGAAAACCAAACTCGGAACAGACGAAGGCAGAACACTCGAGTAAACATCGGTGTGTCTTTTGCGAGATGGAAAGCTCTGATGAGGGACAAATATTTTCAGACTGACGCCGAAGTCGCCTGGTTTCTGTTGGACAGGTAATTTACCTGAGCAGCAGTTTATTGTCTGATATATTTAGTAGAACACGTCCATGAACATCGTTACAACACGCTGTTACTGTTGGCAGGACAGCAGCTGTACTCATATTTTGTTCTTTTTCGTGTCTCAAAAACGGACGTCCATAGAGAAGTTTCTACTCATCTTAAACCAGAGCATCTGGAGATTAATGCTATACCCGATATGTTATGATACATTAAGGTTAGTCTTCATATTAGAGGAAAAAGTGCTGCTGTATGTCGCAGTTACGCGTCTGCACGGTCACCATATTGGAATGTTCAAGGTCCGCTCGTAAACCAGAGATTCAGAGTTCACGACAAACTCAACGCGATTAATTCGGAATCAGTTTTCATGAAATTTGGTTTGTTACAAACACAAGAAATTGAACGTAAATTGGTTATAAGTTTGAATTAAAGGGACAGATGTCCCACTATCAAAAATGCATTACCTGCAGTGCTATTTATCAATCTAGATTGTTTTATGTGGTATTTTTCCTCTGTGTGCCAAAAAAATATATATTTGGAAAATTCATCACCAGTGTCTTTTTCCAGAAATCGTGACCTGGTTGTTCAAAATAATCCACAGACTTTGTTGTAAGCAGTTTCATATAGGAACGTAGTAGTTCTCTGAGATATACCAAAGAAAGAAATTAAATGTTTCTTTTTAATCATTTGATTACTATAACAATTATTTCACCCAAAATAAATATCAAAAACTCGTCTCATTAATATTTCAATATTTTATTCAATCATAATCCTGAAAAATAGACACATAAAGCAGAATAGAATAATGGTAGTTATGGCATATCTTAAAGTTAGTCTGATTTGTTGACAGAAAGTTAGCAGGGTGATGCTGCTGTGGGGTGATGCTGCTGCAGGGTGATGCTGCAGCTGCAGGAGGACAAATCGCTCTGTGTTTCACTTCTGGTGCTCGAGCAGAGCAGCTGAACTGCTGTGTCAAGACTTTTACAGTATGCAGAGCTTATAGAGAAGCATACTGGTGTACCTTTGTCTAAAATACTCCCACACTTTAGATGATCACAGCGAGGCTTTCTCTCTGCAGCTTGTTCTCCAGATGAATCTGTGCCTTGACTGGGCGCCGCAGGTCATAACGACAGGTGGAAACACATTACACAAATCAACGACTTTCCATGGTCGATTATATCAAACCACTGCAGCTCTACAAAATGAATAGGATCCATGGGCCCCTCCTGATTCTACCTTTGTAAAACTGATGTACTTTGTTGTTTTTACTTTACTCTGGCATTGTAACATTCAGACACTCGGCTTAGATTTTCCAGGGTGTTGTTTATACATGCCAAAGATTTTGTTTGTAGTTGACCTGATAGTGGTTGAGCTCATCTTGATTTGTTTTGGTACGTTTCTCCAGGTCAGTTGACCCTCCTAGCACCATAAGATGTAACAACTATGTCATGTCGCACTTATCTTCTTGTTATTGCCATTGTGTGTCCAGCTATGAGAGAGATCACGCTACATTGGCCTCCATGAGAGGAAGACCGCCTCAAGCCACAGCTCCAACTGTGTCCAGTGAGATGGACAGGCAAGTCATTGCATTGAAATGACTGTGGACTAATATGATTGTGTGTTTTTTTCTCAGTTTACTGTTGTATCTCCATGTATGTGATGCTCTGTTTGTTCTTTACAGAGATGAACATCTGAATATAACCGCAGAAGCCACAGAAACTCCAGACCTTAACCAGAAAAGGTAACAGATCAATATTGAGATGACGGTTGTTTAACACAATTACTCAGTTCAATTCAAAGAGGTTTTATCACATCATGAATTTCTCAGCTCTAGTTTTATATACATTATATATTGTTAATATGTTTACTTCTACAGCTTAAATGGCGTGGACGTGCACAGAATCAATGACCCCTGGAACAGTGTGTAAGTAGTACTTCCAAGTGACCTTTATTACCGTTTAGCGTTTAGAAGTGATTGTTTTCCGACTTTCCGACTTCTGTCTTTCCAGAATCGACTGGGCGGATGAAGGTTCCCGTTACTTTGACCAAAAAGATGACGGAGAGAAGGACGACAGCTTTGAAGAGTATCTTCCACCAATTTGTATACGGTTTGTTATCGGTCAGTCTTTACTCAGCTGTTGTTGTGTTGCGTCTGTGTTTTTAAAGTTTTTAACTCATATGCCTTCATGTTGTGCCTCAACAGAATGGGTGGAGAGTTAAAGAAAGCACCATGTATTGATCGACTTCCAGTTATTGGAATCGATGAGACCGTGCATGACCATCCTTCACATGAAGACCCTCCTGATGAACCTCTCTGTGATCAGGACCCTGTTTTCCCAGATCCAAAGCATGTCCTTCATGAAGAAGACATCACAGGTGCCAGAGCTTCAATAGTATATGAGGACTGCCTGAGACAACTGGCTACGTTTCTGATCCTGCCTGTGGAAAAATGTACAGGCCTTTTGAAGAGTGGTGTGGTGTGCAACTGTGTTGCTCCCTTTGAGATCACCGTCACCTCCAAGGGCACAGGAACAAGTGTCGAATGGGTAAGTCTTGGCAGTCGTGGTGTATCATTACTTCCAGTCCTGTACATGCCATAATTATTCCTTTCATCTGACTTTTAGATCTGTCCCAATGGACACAGAGTGTGGAGGTGGAATTCCCAGCCTGTCATGAAGTCTGGGATACAAGCTGGAGATTTTCTCCTGTCCACCAACATTTTGTTGTCTGGAAACATCTATGCAAAGGTCGCCCTGTTGTTCAGGTTTATGAACATGGGGATGGTGAGCAAGAACACCTTCTTCTCCATTCAGGACAATTACTGTGTCGACACGATAAAGGACTTCTGGGAAGAGAGAAAGGCAGAGGCCCTCAGTCGCCTTCAAGGGGAGGATGTTGTGCTTCTCGGTGTGTAGCTTAAAGGGATAGTCTGGTTTTTTGAAATGAGGTTGTATGTATTCATCTGCCTTTATAAACTGGGGATGTGCAACTGCCATACATCTCTCATCCACTTCAAAAAACCCCAGCTATCGTTTTAGACGTTACCATATTATATAAGTATTGAAAACATTCTGTCACGTCAGTATGATTGTATGAAAGCAATAAACTTATTTCTGGATTTTGTTTTAATAACTTTTTTCAGCGGCTGGCAGACATGACTCACCAGGCCTTTGTGCAAAATACTGCAGCTATGCAGCCATGGAGAATCGCACAAAGGAGATCATTCATGTCGCCACTGTAGGAAAACAGCATCCATCTTGGACTTCTGATGTCATGGAGAAGGAGGGTTTTATTGAGACTGTGGACAAGCTAACATCAGAGGTAAAGATAGTGGAGATCTGCACGGATGGTCATGCCCAGATCGGAGCCCTTATGAGTAAGTACTCATCTGATAAATAATATATGAATACATGTTTAGAAAAGATGACTGAAATGTTGTAGTGATATTAGATGACTCTCCACAGACCCAGATGAAGGCAGATACAAGTCCCTTGGTATTCATCACAGTCTGGATGTGTGGCACGGTGCCAAGAGGCTGGCCAACAAAATAGCTGCTGTGAGTTTAATAAATGTCTCATGTTATCTCATAAACCTGGAGGGCATCGTGCATTTGTGTGTTATTGATACATCTGTCTGTCTTTCAGAGGCCGTAATGGGCTCAGTTTTAAAGCTAGAGTTGGGATCCTGGTTTCATATGAAACTAGATAACAGAGGACACCAAAGATGTCATGCTTGTTGGAAAGGGGGCTAAATAATGCTCCAAAGTTAGGCGACAAATATAAAGCTTTTGTTACAAAAAGAAATTGTGTTGACCTCCTCCTCTTTCCTCAGGCTGTAAGACACATAAATTCATCCTCAGCATTCCACCATGAAAAATAGTTTCATTTTTATGATTTATTAACCCTTTTGCTGAACATAGTTTTTTTTTGTTTTTGTGAGTAGCAAAAAAATAATTAACATCTCATTATACAACCCTGTATAAATTAAATTAACCTTGTTAAGAATTAAAAAGTGAACACGCTAAAGAAACCAATGCATATTTAAGAATGCTCATCAAACAATTCAAACTAAAACCCTGCCTCCTAATTAATCTAGTAGCACCTCTGTGTTGGTCACCATCGTTGCCATTTCATTGTGGTGAAAAAATTTTTGAAACTTCAACATGAAAGTGGTGACTTGTTGGAATTCACTTCAGTTACTGGGGGCAATCTAATCCACTTTATCTCAACATATTAACCCTCTGTCGGCGTTTCAAAAATGTAGATTTCTGTATCGAGCTGAAGGTGTGTTAATGAAACTGTCTGATGTAGTCTGTAGTTGCGATAAAAAATGTTTGAATACCATGTTTTACATTATTGTGTATGTTTTGTTTCTCTCCTCAAGGCAGCAAAGATAAATGGACAGTCCATTCTCCTCATCTGGCTAAAAGACATTGTAAACCATTTTTGGTGGTGTTGTAAGACGGCTGAAACAAGCAAGCAGTTTCTTGTAAGCACGTGAATTATAAATATTTCTTCTCTTACAAAGTTCATTCATCTCCATATGAATTATATCATTCATATATATTATATGTTTATAGGGCTGTTTTATTTTTCTCAGGCACTATGGGTTGGTATCATGCATCATGTCTGTGACATTCACACTTGGAGTCGGGGAAGCTGCCAACACGGACACCTGGAAGAAACACATGACAAGGAGTGGATCCAGAAAGACTCCAAGTGCTACAAAGCTTTAGAGGAAATCATTCTCAATAAGCGCTGGCTGAAGGATGTTCATAAATACATGCGCTTCAGGTAAAGTGTGGCTACATGTTTCACACATTATGACTATTTGTGCTTATTTTTTAAAACTATATGTATATTTTGTTCAATCAGATCAACGGCAGACCTGGAGGCATTTCACAATCATGTTCTGATGTATGCCAGCAAGCGCTACACGTTCAGTCGTCCAGTTTATGAGGCGAGAGTTCTGCTTGCTGCTCTGGACTATAATTTCCACCGGAACCGACCCACAGTGAAAACAGCAGAAGGCAAAGAGATGTATGTTTTACACCTGAAGTGTTCTTATTTACAGAACTGGTACACACTGCACACTGAACTGGTGCACTCAAAATTCACAGTTATTAAAATGAGTAACTATTATTGACTTTGTGTAATTACAGTTTCAGAAGGCTGTACAAGAAAAACGGCAGAAGATACAGTGTGTACGCCCTGAAAACAGAGAAAAACTACAGATACATCTCTGACTTGCAAGCACGGATTCTAAAGAAGAATATCACAAGTGAAGTGGGGATTCATACAAGGAGGAGCCCCAGACCGGATGACTCCAGAGGGTTCGGCTTAGTACCCTCCGTACCTGCACCAGCCACAATGGAGATGGAGCAGTCAGGGGACAGTAAAGATCTAGGTAAGTAACACACATCTGCCTGCCTTTATTGTTGCATATTCACTTACCCTGTAACTCGTGTTGAAACAGCATTATTTTTCTCAAAACTATTAAAACAATCATAGTATTTTAACTTGTTGTGTAATGGCTGCCTGCAACAGGACCTGCAGGTTTTCCATGCAGCTGATGAACATTTTTGCTCAAACTAACCAAAGTACTGTATTTGTTAACTGGAGTGTCTCTCATTGACCAACTGGTCCATCTGGTTGCAGTGCTATTAGTGTTTAGCAATATTATGAAGCAGGAGAGAATTATGTTGCATGATTGCTGTGGATTCATACATAGGTAGTTCAGGCATGCAAAGAGCATTTTCAGCACCACATGTAAGCATCCATTTGTGCTCCTAGTTTTTTCAAGAATGATGAAATATTTGCTATGTGTCCTTCATGTCTCTATATCCACCTTGAATCTATGCTGAATCAACCCCTCCAGTGTGATCAGGATTTTTCGGATTTTTAGCATTAAATCTATCCTTATCTGTTCTTTCGGATTTGAAATGCCAAAACAACATTGGATCTGGATTTTGGTTTTGAAACACCCTGTTTTAAGAACGGAAAAATGCAAACATGCAGCAGTCATGACTTCAAGAATGATGTCGGACAGCTTCCAGACCTCTTAATCAACACCCACATTAACCTTTTTGAGCTAGTTTGATTAATAATCAATGAAGTCCAATAAAATACAACAATTCCAAAAAGTTGCAATGATTTTTAAAAACTTTTTGACCTATATTTAATTGAATACTGTTCAAAGACAAAATATTAAATGGTCAAACTGATAAACTGTTTTTTTGTAAATATACAACCATTCTTAAATTGCCTGCAACATGTTCCAAAAAAGTTGTGGTACATTCCCTTTTCTTTTAACAAAACTCAGTTAGCGTTTGTGGGGAATGAGGACACTGATTGTTGGGAGAAACGGGGGAAATGACATGAAGTTTTTTTTATAGCCACAAAGTCCACCGAGAGAGTAAGTCAGATTGTTGGATGGGTCAACAAATTATTGGATTTTGACACAGGAGATCAGTGATGGTTTCTTGCTTTCTACCACCATTGGTGTCTTAACAGTGACAGTCATTCCCAAACCTAAGACAGGTGGTTATTATTGTAACATGACACACAGTATGTCCCCTAACCGTCACCAAGCAGGTATTTCAGCCTAAAGCATAACTAAGGTGTCAACTCAGTGATTCTATGTGTAGTTCTTCAATGTCGTTTTGGAGGGCTGTTAAAAACAACCCAGTTGACTATTTAATTTGCAAGACTTGCCATCAGTGGTGTGCAGCATCACTATAATCACACATGTTCTTATCCTTAATCCTATTATTTGTAAAATTTACTCTGTCTTTCCATGATTGATTTGTTACCATGTTTTTGTAAATGTCTGCCAACTATTTGTGTGTGTTTCAGTGGTTCCTGCAGATGTCAAGCAGCTGTTGGTGATTAAAGAAGAGGATCCCTCTGAATGCAGCTCTGCACTGGACCAGGTGGACCCAGAGCTGCTGCACTTAAAAGAGGAACAGGAAGAACTCTGGACTGGTCAGGAGGGAGAGCAGCTTAATGGGCTGGAGGAGGCTGATATCACTGCTGTCTGTGTGAAGAGTGAAGATGATGAAGAGAAACCTCAGCTTCATCAGAGCCAAACTGAGGACAACAGAGAGGCAGAGCCTCTAGTCAGCAGCTCATTAACACAGATTAAAAAAGAAATTGATGGAGAGGACTTCAGAGAATCAGAACCTGCCCGGAACCTAAATCTAGATAGTCATCAACAACCAAACACTGATGAAAAGGCTTCAGACTCTTCTGAGAATGAAATCTGTAATGATGAATGGCAAGAACCTTTATCAGAAACTGAAACTGAAGATAGTGACAATGGTCTGAAGGAGACCAGGCCACCTGAGTCAGGTGTAAATGCCTTAAAAAATAAGGAACCCCCTGTAATTGATGGGGGATGTAAAACTAGAAAAAAAACCTTTAGTTGTGTTGAGTGTGGTAAAGAATTTCACTACAAGGGGTGTCTTCAGAGACACATGTTGTGTCATTCAGGAAAAAGGTCCTCTGTCAGTTTGGTTAATAAAAAAACTTGTAGAGTGAAGAAAAAGGTAGGTTCAAAGGTGAAAGTCCACACTGGAGATAAATCGTTTGGTTGTGATGTTTGTGGGAAAAGATATAAAGCTCGGGGATATCTGAATGTACATATGAGAGTTCACACTGGAGAGAGGCCATTTGGTTGTGATGTGTGTGGGAAAAGATTTACAAAACAGGCAAATCTGAATACACACACAGTAATCCACACAAGAGAGAAACCATTTAGTTGTGATATATGCGGTAAGTCATTTAACCAGCGGCCACATCTGACAGCGCACAAGAGAGTCCACACAGGAGAGAAACCATTTGGTTGTGATATTTGTGGCAAAACTTTTAATCAGCAGCAGCATCTGAAGACACACAAGATAGTCCACACAGGAGAGAAACCATTTGGCTGTGATGTTTGTGGGAAAAGGTTTAGAGATCAGGGTAATCTGAAGACACACATGAGAACCCACACAGGAGAGAAACCATTTGGCTGTGATGTCTGTGGTAAAAGGTTTAATCAGCAGCCACATCTGAAGGCACACACAAGAGTCCACACGGGAGAGAAACAATTTGGTTGTGATGTTTGTGGGAAAAGATTTAGGGACCAAAGAAATGTGAATGAACATATGAGAATACACACAGGAGAGAAGCCATTTAGATGTGATGTTTGTGGGAAAGGATTTAGCTGGCAGCTACATCTGAATACACACATGAGAACACACACAGGAGAAAAACCGTTTCCTTGTGGTATATGTGGGAAAAGATTTATTGACTCTGCAAGACATAAGAGACACCTGAGAGTCCACACAGGAGAAAAACCATTTTGCTGTGATGTTTGTGGTCAAAGATTCACAACAAAGGGACATCTTAACACACACATGTCACTCCATACAGGACAAAAACCATTTTGCTGTGGTGTTTGTGGCAAAGGTTTTAACCAGAAGACACATTTCAAGATACACATGAGAGTTCACACAGGAGAGAAACCCTTTGGTTGTAATGTTTGTGGTAAAAAATTTAACCAGAAGACTCACTTTAGAATACACATGAGAGTCCACTCAGGAGAGAAACCATTTGCTTGTACTGTTTGTGATAAAAGATTTATCCAGCGGTCACATTTGACAACACATATGAAAATACACACAGGATAGAGGGTATTTAGTTGGCGAGTGTTGCTATGTAAGGTCAATCATATAAGGGTGGTGGTAAAAACCATACAATTTTTTTATTATTAAGTTATATTTTGTTTTTTAAAATGTTTGCACAAAGCCACTGCTTGTTTTGGTTGCTTACTTTATCCTTGTTGAAAAATTGTTGAGAAAGGTTCTTCCTCAACTAAGTTATATGATTTCTAAAAGTACTATGTCAAAGGCAGCTGAACTTTTCTGTTGTGTTTTTAAAGACTCTGCCCTCTTCACTTTTCCTGACCAATTTGGAATGCCAGGAATGAAACACTAATGGAGCGTGACAGCTGGTTACCTACCTCAAGAGGGCAGCCATTTATTCTAATAAAAGTTGTTCTCTGGCTGCATATTTTCATTGTCACTTTTCACTGTGTCCTTTAATATATATGCAATATAGAATTGGGCGATGTATTCTTCCCTCTCTCACCTCCTCCTGTCCTCTCAAGCTTCAGCTGGCGAATTTGCCATGTGAAAGCAGCAAATTCACTATGATATGTGCGCTGCATATGTTTACTACAGCCAATAAATTAACTCAAAGTGTCAAGAAACAAAATATTCTCACCTGTTTTCCTTTTTAAACAGACAAATACACCCATACTCCTCCTGAATTCAAGTTTCCCTCTTTTACTGAACTACAATGAGCTTAACTGGCTCGTTAACTCCTCATAAAACTCACTTTATTCAAGCGTGACATAAAATCATGTAAAACTCAACAGAATTGCCTTTGTTAGTCTGTCCACTTTCCCAACAATAAATAACTTCAATTTGGCCAAATTCAATCTTTAAGTTACCGTGCAAAAATAGTGCAAAGTGTCTGACTCTGCAGGCTGTTTACTTCTCACTCAGCCAGCTCAGTGCACTCACGGTACAGCTGAGGGTGTGTACTATGCTGCTGAATGAGAGCATGTTGCTGTTCTGCCTCCACCCTTCTGCTCTGGACCTCAGCTCACTCGGTTCCCCTGGATACTGTATCTGGACCAGCTCCTATGGACTCACCCTGCACTGCTCAAGCCTCAAACTCCAGTTCCCGGCCACTGACTCCATTCCTCCCTTTCCTGTCAACCAAGTCACTGAATATTTTAGAAAAAAACACCCTTTAACTGCTGTCTGACGGTTTGTGTCTGCATTTGGGAAATGTCAGTGTTTGTGTGCAGTGAGGTTGAGGGCTGCCTGAGGTTAACAACGCTGTAGCTTGTATAGTTAATTCAGGCTATTTGCTCATTGTGATAAAAAAGAGAAGTGTGCATTTTATTAACACCTACAAACCAACAGAATTGTAAAGACAAAGGCAACCCTGTAGTTGATGTGTCTGCCTACATTAGTGTCAGCAGTCTGGATCATGCCCTCCTCCTCAGAGTCAGGGTTGCAGAAAGTACCTGTGAAAAAATAATTGAATTTACTTTGGTTCTTGCTAAACAACAAATGAGGGGTTTTTTGTAATGCAGTGGTTCCTAAACTTTTTCCGGTATGTATGTCTCCCTGCAGAATACAGGAAAGGTTTGTGGCTCTGCATTTAATTTCATTCATTTTTATGAGGAAAACAATATTATACTGTTACTTTTAAAGTTTGAGATAAGATTAGATAAGATGATTAACTAAGTTAGGATAAGACTGATTCCTTGAAGGGGAAATTCAATTTAGTGTGACACAGCAGCACAAAAAGTAGCAGCACAAGAGGAAATGTGAAAAAAAAATCTAATTAAAATGCACAGACATGTGCAATATAATATAATATTATGTGATGTTATGTAATGTAATATTATATTTTATTATACTATGACACATGAGTTAATGGAGAAGAGGCAAGAAAGGGGTAGGGAAAGTTTTACTTCTACCTATTCCTTTTTGGGCACTATTACTCTTGTTTTGTTTGTTTTTATATCTTTTTTTTTTATTTTGTGTTTGGAATAAAGTCATTCATTCATTAAATACCTTATAAATGAGAAATCAATGCATTTAAGTTAACAGACTATGTTATTGTTTTTATTTTCTCTCATCAGTAAACAGCATACACAGTTTTTTTTTTTTTTTTTTTTTTTTTTTTTAAAGGTGTACTGCAGATATAAATCTTAAATTTGCAGATTATTTTCCGTAACCTTTTATTTATCCGGGGTACCCAAATAAAATCTCTGAGAATGGCTGTTTTATATGATATAGCTACATAATTCTGGAAAACCCATCTCTGATGCAATATTCACAGGAAATAATGTGCTCAAAATTGAGTCATATCAGCCGTTTTGCACAAACTTCCTGCCGTTGTCCAGATAATCAGATAAATATCAATAAAATATGTCGGTCAGGGATCATCAGTTTACTCTGTGATAGAAATGGGAACCACTGAGACTGAATTAGATCCAGTTTTACAGTCTCTGGTACAGTAGGGGGCGCTGTGCACGTGACAGATGATATTTAAATCCGCCAAAAACGCGAAGAAGAAGAAGAATCAGGAAGCAGCAGCAGCAGCAGCAGAGTAGTGTTGTTTTGTTGGTTTCTGTTGTGAGACGTTTAAAAACCCAAATCTGGACATATGGAGGATCGTAATTATAACTTAACACAAGAAAAAGCAAGTTAGAGAGACTCCTCGTCGTCGAAGCAGCGAAGTCACGAAGAAGAAAATCAAGCTCGAGACAGCCGACGGCAGAAAACGATGATAAACATCGGTGCGACATTTCCCAGATGGAAAACTCTGCTGAGGGACAAATGTTTTCAGACTGACGCTGAAGTCGCCTGTTTTCTGCTAGACAGGTAATTTATCATCACAAATGTACCAAAAATAAATACAGTTTGATGTTTGACAGCTTTATCAGAATATGACCATGCAGAGAGTGAACACGTGACCTTTTCTCCGCGTCACTGTTAAAAAGTATAAACCTAAAATTTTACTTTTACGCGCCAAAACCAGAATTTATCTTTTGTAATAGTGTATAAGCCACGCCCCTTCCGGAGCGCATGATGGGTATAATTTAATGTCTCCAGCCCTGACTGATATTAGATTTATATATTTATATTTATATTCTTATATTGCTGTTATATGTTGTAGGTTAGTCACATGTATCTTAACACACTTCTTATTCTATATATTTGTATTATAGCAGTATATATTTTTACAGACTTCTTATTGTCAATTCTTGTAATTCTTAGTGTTTATATATATTAAAGGGCTGCACAATTGATTGCCGTGTTATTGAAATTGCAGTATGGGCAAATGTCCAGAGCAAAATGCAATTTATGAAAAAGGAAACGTGTGAAAAACATCAATCAAAACTTCATTATAAAGTCTTGTTCTCCAGATGGTAGAAAACGTGTTTATTTGGTACAAACCTCAACAAATGTCACATCACATCATCACCATTTTAATAGTTTTTTCCAGTAAAAATGAAAATTGTAATGCTAAAATGATCATTCCCAGTCACTATCGCTGTTTCACTCAAAATAATCGCTATGACTTTTTTTTTTTTACCATATTGTACAGTCCTAATATATTTCTGCCCTTCCTTCTTGATGTTGCTGTTTCTGCAGCTATGAGAGAAATCACGCTACATCAACCTCTATGAGGGAGAAACCATCTGAAATCGCAGCTTCATCAGAGTCTTGTGCAACAAACAGGCAAGTCACTGCTTGGGCGGTATGACCCAAAATTCATATCACGGTATAAAACTGAATCCCTTCACGGTAACAGTATTTATCGCGGTATAAATGTTGCGGTGTAAAACTTATAATGGAAGTGTTTCTGAAGGGGTTTTGTAGTCACTTAGCAAAACTAAATTGATTTAAACAACAACAACAAAAAAAGCAAAGATATAATGTAATTATTTGAGTATTTATTGTGCAGAAGAACAACAGAAGTAAGGATAGTGCCTCAGAAGTACAAAAATTCTTACAAAAATACAGTGGATATTGTAAACAGTACTTCAAGTAAGAGAGGTTTTCTGTAAGTCAAATGGCAAAACAGTGAAAAGGTTCTGTAACACCTAAGTAAAGAATGTGAGTATTTTTTCCATCACAGCAGGTCAGTGATCAGTGTTTCAGTGACACATTAAAAACATCGGCACCACGACATGATTTTCTATTTTTGGAGCTGCGCACCTTTTTTTAGAAGGTAACTCTTTATTTGCACAACTCTTGCGAGATTTGTGTTTGTTATTTTTTACTAAAATAATCAAACTCGTGCGATCTTTCGCAGGTCTAGGGTTCCCTTCTAGACACGACTCTCTCTGTGTCTCTGTCAAACTACTGACAGCAGACTGTCTTTAAACAGCACGGTGTTTCACTCTGCAGTGTTTGACATAAAGACTTTATTTGTGTGGACACACAGGTTTGGTTTGTCACCAACTTTGGCATTTTTATTTTTTTAATCAGTCTGAGAGGACGACGGTATCAGTGATTGATTAGTGATCAGTCTGCCCTCCTCTCCTCCCTCACCTGTTCACTCTGCTGTGAGAAGATCTGAAAGTTTCTCACAGAGAAACACAGACTCTCCTGTTTTACGTATAGGCCTCTTTATACAGTTGTTTAATTTTATAAGAGCATCTGGTTGGTGTCGATGTCATTAACCATCACGTTAGTTTCTGTTGTAATAAACTCCGTCATTAACAACCGTCTCCTCCACACACAGCTTCTCTGCAGTTGGTCTGTGCGTTTCCTAAACAGATAAACCAGCGCCGGAAAGACTAGAAAAGTTGCGCCAGTTAAAATAGAAGCGTCCCGTAAAAAAATAAAATCTATTAATAATTTATTGGTTATAGGTCCAGGTTCATTCGATGGCGTCTGGGTCTTTGTTAGCGGTCACAGTTACTCCACACATCTTGCAGATGACATTTTTATGCTCAACATCCGACTTCTTAAACCCGAACCACGTCCAAATCACGGATGTAGCACCGTTTTTTTTTTTTTTTTTTTTTAAACCAGCCCCTCCTTCTCCGCCATTACCGTGCTTGCGGCCATTTTCACATGGAGGCAGGTGTGATGACGTCATCAACAGTATGACGGTAGAGCAGAAATCTCTACCGTGGCCAAATTTATACCGTTTTCTACCGTCATACCGTGTATACCGCGCAGCCCTAGTCACTGCCTTGAAATTAGTGTGCTGTCCCCAGTATGTTTGATTACAAACAAAAAGTTGCTGATTAATCTGATTTTTTTTTTATGTTTGCTGTTGTAACTCCATATGTGTGATGAACACGCTGTTTGTTCTTTACAGAGATGAACATCTGGATGTTACTGCAGAAGCCTCAGAAACTCAGGACCATGATCAAAGGTAACAGTTCAACTGTCAAACCTTCTTTTCACTCCATGTCTCGTGTTTTGTAAAGCACTGCCCAATTATGGCAAAATCATAATTGCAGTTATTTTGGTCAGTATTGATATCATGATTATTTAACACAATTAATCATTGACTTAAGAACTGTCATGCAAAAAAATGTTTTAATGTTTGATTTTCTTGAACTTAAAATATAAATCAACTGGCTGATCGTCACTGATAATTATTGCCCAATATTCAGTAAAAATACACGGTCAGGAGATTTGTATATTTACTACAACTGTAAGGTGCTGGAAAACCTTGAAAATACACCTTAAAAATGTTTGAAAGTGTTTCAGAGAAAGTGTATGAACCCTGATTATCACTGGAAGCCAAAATTGTAACTGAAAATAACATTTGATTAACTCATATATTTTGTTTTTTTATTTCTACAGCTTAGATGGCATGAGCACTGATGAGGTGTACAAAGTTTTCAATGACCCACTGAACAGTGTGTAAGTAGTAGGAAATGAAATGTATAACTGTTTAATGTTCTCTTTTTAGAAGCTCTCGTTTCTGAATATGTCCGTCTTTCCAGAATCGACTGGGCGGATGAAGGTTCCTGTTACTTTGACCAAAAAGATGACGGAGAGAAGGACGACAGCTTTGAAGAGTATCTTCCGCCAATTTGTATACGGTTTGTTATCGGTCAGTCTTTACTCAGCTGTTGTTGTGTTGCGTCTGTGTTTTTAAAGTTTTTAACTCATATGCCTTCATGTTGTGCCTCAACAGAATGGGTGGAGAGTTAAAGAAAGCACCATGTATTGATCGACTTCCAGTTATTGGAATCGATGAGACCGTGCATGACCATCCTTCACATGAAGACCCTCCTGATGAACCTCTCTGTGATCAGGACCCTGTTTTCCCAGATCCAAAGCATGTCCTTCATGAAGAAGACATCACAGGTGCCAGAGCTTCAATAGTATATGAGGACTGCCTGAGACAACTGGCTACGTTTCTGATCCTGCCTGTGGAAAAATGTACAGGCCTTTTGAAGAGTGGTGTGGTGTGCAACTGTGTTGCTCCCTTTGAGATCAACGTCACCTCCAAGGGCACAGGAACAAGTGTCGAATGGGTAAGTCTTGGCAGTCGTGGCGTATCATAACTTCCAGTCCTGTACATGCCATAATTATTCCTTTCATCTGACTTTTAGATCTGTCCCAATGGACACAGAGTGTGGAGGTGGAATTCCCAGCCTGTCATGAAGTCTGGGATACAAGCTGGAGATTTTCTCCTGTCCACCAACATTTTGTTGTCTGGAAACATCTATGCAAAGGTCGCCCTGTTGTTCAGGTTTATGAACATGGGGATGGTGAGCAAGAACACCTTCTTCTCCATTCAGGACAATTACTGTGTCGACACGATAAAGGACTTCTGGGAAGAGAGAAAGGCAGAGGCCCTCAGTCGCCTTCAAGGGGAGGATGTTGTGCTTCTCGGTGTGTAGCTTAAAGTCATAGTCTAGATGTTTTGAAATAGGGTTGTATGGTTGTACTTCAACCACCTAAAAAAATCAAAATCAGTTTATGTAAGAATGTAAGTATATGCTGTATTTTCACACCTCTACCTTTCTGTCAGACAAACTTTTCTGAATGGAAATTGTTGTTATATTTGACAAATGTCGCTCTTTCCAAACCAAAGAGACTTCTTTTGCAAAAACAGTAATTTTACCACTCAGGAGTTCCTTTCCTGCAGCTGCTTCGATGAGTTAATTTGTTTGTTATGTGACTTTCAGGGAACCTGAACAAACCCTTTAAAATTTACGCGGCACAAAAGAAACTAACTGATCGAGGCAGCAGTGCACAGATAATTCCAGTGTGCTGCCCGTTAAATTATTGTTTTTGCCAAATGAGTCTCGTTTCTTTGGAGAGAGCAATATTTTGTTTATATAACAGCAGTTTCTCATTATAAGTCGGTTGACAGTAAGATAAGGCAGTGAAAATATTCTAAATATAGCGCACACATAAACTGATAACTTTTTTTGAGTTGGCTAAAATGTGCTTATAGCATATAGCTTCTTACACCAGTACTGGGGACGTGCTGACTGCCATCTACTGTGGGTAATACACCGAATATTGATACATACGTCATACAACCCCACTCAAAAAAATCTGAACTATCCCTTTAAATGTTACCATGTTATGTAAGTATTGAAGACATCAGGCAATGGCAGTGTAATTGTATGATTTTGGATCTCTTCTTTATAGCGGCTGGCAGAAATGATGCACCCGGCCTTTGTGCAAAATACTGCAGCTATGCAGCCATGGAGAATCGCACAAAGGAGATCATTCATGTCGCCACTGTAGGAAAACAGCATCCATCTTGGACTTCTGATGTCATGGAGAAGGAGGGTTTTATTGAGACTGTGGACAAGCTAACATCAGAGGTAAAGATAGTGGAGATCTGCACGGATGGTCATGCCCAGATCGGAGCCCTTATGAGTAAGTACTCATCTGATAAATAATATATGAATACATGTTTAGAAAAGATGACTGAAATGTTGTAGTGATATTAGATGACTCTCCACAGACCCAGATGAAGGCAGATACAAGTCCCTTGGTATTCATCACAGTCTGGATGTGTGGCACGGTGCCAAGAGGCTGGCCAACAAAATAGCTGCTGTGAGTTTAATAAACGTCTCATGTTGTTGGTTTTGTAACCAAGATTCCAAAAAAAGCTGGATGGCTAAAATGCAAATAAAATGAAATACAATGATTTGCAAATCCTTTTCTACCTACATTCAGTTGAATACAGTATGACAAGATACTAAATGTTCAAACTGGTACATTTTATAGCTTTTTGTAAATCCACACATCCTGAATTAACTGCTGCAGGTTAATTGATGGCAGGTGACAAAATCTGATTAAAATCTGTATACTCAATGTATGTTCTGTTTCTCTCCTCAAGGCAGCAAAGATAAACAGGCAGTCTATTCTCCTCATCTGGCTGAAAGACATCGTAAACCACTTTTGGTGGTGTTGTAAGACAGCTGAAACAAGCAAGCATTTTCACGTGGGGACATAATTTATTAATACTTCTTCTCTTACTAATTCATCTCCATATGAATTATATTTTTATAGTGCTATTTTATTTTTCTCAGGCACTATGGGTTGGTATCATGCATCATGTCTGTGACATTCACACTTGGAGTCGGGGAAGCTGCCAACACGGACACCTGGAAGAAACACATGACAAGGAGTGGATCCAGAAAGACTCCAAGTGCTACAAAGCTTTAGAGGAAATCATTCTCAATAAGCGCTGGCTGAAGGATGTTCATAAATACATGCGCTTCAGGTAAAGTGTGGCTACATGTTTCACACATTATGACTATTTGTGCTTATTTTTTTAAAACAGTATGTATATTTTGTTCAATTAGATCAACGGCAGACCTGGAGGCATTTCACAATCATGTTCTGATGTATGCCAGCAAGCGCTACACGTTCAGTCGCCCAGTTTATGAGGCGAGAGCTCTGCTTGCTGCTCTGGACTATAATTTCCACCGGAACCGACCCACAGTGAAAACAGCAGAAGGCAAAAAGATGTATGTCTTAAACTTGAAAATATTCTTGTTTGCAGTACAGGTGCACGCGTTTTTGTGTGCTCAGTGTTGCCAGTTGTTAGAATGAGAAACTGATATTGAATTTGTGTGATTACAGTTTCAGAAGGCTGTATAAGAGAAATGGCAGAAGATACAGTGTGTACGCCCTGAAAACAGAAAAAAACTACAGCTACATCTCTGAATTGCAAGCACGGATTCTAAAGAGGGGAATCCTGCATGGGGTGGGAATTCATACAAGGAGGAGCCTTCAACCAGATGAACCCAGAGGGTCTGGCTTTGTGCACTCCATACCTGCACTGGACACACCAGAACTGATGCAGACAAGTGTCAGGAGAGGTCGAGGTAAGAACCAGACATTTGTCTGCCTTTATTGTAACTTATGAACCTGTTCTGTAGCTCATATTCTTGGTGAAACAGCACATTATGATGGCACTAAGGATGTCAGGAGAACAGATACTTCAGTATCAAGTTGATGCCAAAATTTTGAAATCATGAGAGAGATGCAGTTCTTCTGGACATGACAGGAACAGCATATATGCTTACAAGTGGTGCAGACTGCTGGTAAGTGCCAGAGGAAGGAGAAGAATGCGCACCAGCCTACCTACCAACAACTACATGTGTAATATAGCAACATGTGCTGTTCCAGATATAGCTTGGCTTCGACTCATCCAAAAGCAAAAGTAGTGATGCACAGATCAACCCATTTAACCCACGAGGTGACAAAGCAGCAGTCTGAGTATGTATTAATGACTTCCAGAAAGACTGTGTGCAATAGTCCTCTCTCTTACTGTCCTCTCCTCCCTCTCAATCAAACACACACACTTGCAGCTACATTCAGCAGTGCATTCAGTGCACTCTGTTAGCTCAGCTGATTAGTGCTCAAAAGAAAGTAAAGTTTGAGGGAACTACTGGCTGTAACATCTGCATGCGCTGGGACTTGCTGGTTCAGAGTAACTCCATGCCCGCTCCAATCCAAAACTGAGTTTGTCAATGATCCTGGGCCAACATGCGTTCCATTGTTTGAATTTGTATATAAAAAGTTGCTTTATTGTGGACCTGATGGTGAGAATGTTTTCTCCAAGATCAAGAATGAACTTTGGAAGTCTAATGACACTATGTTGTCAGACTTCTTCCAGACCTGTTAATCACTGCCCACATTTCATTTGTTTAGCACTTCCAATAACTAATCAGTAAAGTGAAAAAATGTCTGTTTAGTCTAATTATTGGGCTACAAGCTATACCTGATCCTAATTTTTCAGCCAAAGTTTGTTTAAATCTCAGACAGCACCTCTGTGTGTCACTCTTTAGTGTCTTTCTGTCTGTTAAAACAGTTGGTAATTTAATTGGGAAGACATGCCATGGTGTGGTGTGCACTATCACACATGTTCTTGTCCTGTATCCTAATATTTGTAAGGGGACTATATCTTTCACATTATATTGATTATTTCTTATTTTCTCTGTTTTTTTAATTAGATTTATAAAAATGGCTGTCAACATTTTCTTGTATGCGTGTTTCAGTAGTTTGTGCAGATGTCAAGCAGCTGTTGGTGATTAAAGAAGAGGATTCCCTTGAGTGCAGCTCCAGCCTTGACCAGGAGCACCCAGAGCCTCTGCACATAAAAGAGGAACAGGAGGACTTCTGGACCAGTCAGGAGGGAGAGCAGCTTAATGGGCTAGATGAGGCTGATATCACCAAAGTCCCATTCACTGCTTTCCCTGTGAAGACTGAAGATGATGAAGAGAATCCTCACTTTCACCAAAGCCAAACTGAGGACAACCGAGAGGCAGAGCCTCCAGTCAGCAGCTTAGCAAAGCAGGTAAAAACAGAGAGTGATGGAGAGGACTATAGAGAATCAGGACCTGCCAGAAAGCTACATCCAGATGGTCATCAACAGCCAAATACTGATGAAAAGGCATCAGACTCCTCTGAGACTGAAGTCAGTAATGATGAATGGCAAGAACCTTTGTCAGATTTTGGACCTGAAGCTGAAGACAGTGACAATAAGGCACCTGAGTCAGGTGTAAATCCTCTAAAATATAAGGAAGCCTCTGTAAGTGACAGATTTACTGAAAAGGGAAAGTTGATAAAAAGCACAAGGCTCCACACAGTAGAGAAACCATTTCGCTGTGGTGTTTGTGGTAAAAGATATACAGCACGGCGAAATCTGAATACACATATGAGAGTCCACAAGGGAGAGAAACCATATTCCTGTAGTGTTTGTGGCAAAAGATTTACAATACAGCGAAATATGAATACACATATGAGAGTCCACACAAGAGAGAAACCATTTGGTTGTGATATTTGTGGGAAAACATTCAACCAACGACATCATCTGAAATCACATGTGAGAGTTCACACAGGAGAGAAACCATATGCGTGTAATGTTTGCGGTAAAACATTTATCCAGCAGCAGCATGTGAGAACACACATGATAGTACACACAGGAGAGAAACAATTTGGGTGTGATATTTGTGGGAAAAAATTTAGAGACCAGGGAAATGTGAAGAGACACATGAGAGTGCACACAGGAGAGAAACAATTTGGTTGTGATGTTTGTGGCAAAAGATTCAACCAGCAACCTCATCTCAAGGCACACATGAGAATCCACACAGGAGAGAAACAATTTGGTTGTAGTGTTTGTGGGAAAAGATTTAGAGATCAGAGAAATGTGAAAATACACATGAGAGTCCACACAGGAGAGAAACCGTTTGAATGTGATGTTTGTGGGAAAAGAGTTAGCGATCAGAGAAATCTGAAGACACACATGAGAATTCACACAGGAGAGAAACCATTTAGTTGTGATGTTTGTGGGAAAAGATTTAACCAGCAACCACATGTTAAGTCACACATGAGGATTCATAGAGAAAAGAAATAATTTGGCTGCAGTGTTTATGGCAGAGGATTTAATCAGAAGACACACTCTGGGATACAGAAGAGAGTTAACCAGAGTACTAGGAAGGAAGCTTAACATAGCCAGGCTTCCTTTACATGACCTGCGTTGACAAAAACTAAAACCTGAGTCAGAGGTAGGGGCTATCACAGCTGTTGTCGTCAACTTGCCTTGTTAACCCAGGTTTTGTGTGCCATCGCATCATAAAGGGAGTGGAGTGCGTCATTTGAGTCTTAAGACGGACAAGTTATTGAGCTATATTCTCCATAGCTAAGCTATGGAGAATATAAAAATGTAATGCAGCAAAATACAACACTGTTGCTGCAGGAAGGGCAAGAGAGGATAATTTTGAATTGACTTAATGAGCTCTTAATGCCTGCTGTTTATTTCAGATGTGACAGTTTCACATTAAACAATTAAATATGATACTGTTGTTATGATCCTGTCACATAATAGATACTTGTCACTTTAGTGACTTGAGCCAATCAAGATCAAGCATAAAAACAACATTCAAAGTGTCTGACATTGCTTCATCATTCTTTTACGGTGTGGATGATCTGCTGTGTAAAATTTGTGTTAGAATGACTTGAAGCAAACAGAAAAAAGGTTCCATGGCAATTCAGTGATTACGGTTTGACTGCTGTAATTTGGTTTTGTTTGATGGCATTATTAATGGACAGCTCAGCGCTTTACATTTATAACATCGTTTCTCAACTAAGTCTATATAAGTCTTAAAGAACTTCATCAGGAAAGCAATTAGTGAAAGACTGGTGCTTTTTACAGCTAATTTAATCTGAAACTCTGAACATAACATGTATCAGTTATGAGGTTGGCATAAGTTACCATAGTGATCTAGCCAGGTTAAAGGAGAGTCACCTTTGTGACACTGAAAGCTCTGGCTTTAGACTCAACACACCTTTGCTGACACAATCTTTCTTCATAGTACACCCCTCTGAAGACATATTTTAGGATATACATGAGAGTCCATGCAGGAGAGAAACCCATTTGTTTGTCATGTTTCTGGTAAAAGATTTATTCAGCTTTCACATCTGGCACACATGAAAGTACACACAGTGTAGAAGCTGTTCATTCGTAGGGTTTTGCTGCAAGTGTTTTGGGAAGAACCACAGCTTTTTTCATTGTTATTTATTGTTTTGTTGTATTTTTTGCCTCTTGTGTTTATTTTAAAGAGTGCAAAGAAAAACCTCCTTGGCCACTCTGTTTTTTTGTCACAAAATTGTCAACAAAGGTTCTTTAATGGATTTCTAAAAGTACTCTGTCAAAGGCAGCTGAACTTCATGTTCTATTTTTACCCCACTCAAAATAGGCCTCTTCAGTTTTCCCTTAATTCAACTGGGAAGAAACTAAATCAAACGCACCAAACCCATCAAAATAAATCCTTAATTCACCAAGTTGGATGCGACTATAATCTGAGTTTCATGTATTTGAAATGTTGATATTAAATATTATTATAAATAAAGTATCTAACAAAGACGTGTTAATTTAAATTATAACAAGAAGAACAAGAAGTTCTGACAAAACAATCGAATTGGTCAGCTAAACAGTGAGAACATGATGAAATTACTTTAGAGCACATCATGTTCATCACTAAAAATATTACTGTGCCTAGAGGGGGGAACATATTCATGAAATTAAATCATGAACCACACACCAGTTGCCACCTTGTGCAGACAGACTGGTTGTGCCACAGACTTTGCACTTCGACCAGGTTCTACCTGGTCTTCGTTTTGCCTTTGTTTTGCCTTCATTTTTAGACCTCCTACCCATGGCCACACAGACCAGGCACAAATTAATTTGCTGTCCTGTAGATGTGGTAAAAAGTAGCAATTCCACTGGTGTAAGATGCTGACGCCACCTGAACTGTCAACTCCAAGCAGAAAACTTTTTTTTACCCACAGTTTGTGTATTGTTGTTTTTTATGTAGCATGTCAACAAGAATCACTGTGAAGATACAGTGCAAAATTCTCTTTAATTAGCAGCAAATGATGTACTTTTTTTTTTTTTTTTTACTTTTCCAGGAAACTCTTCAAGGTAATCATGAATCCGTGAAATAAAGCATCAGTGAAACTTTCTTGGTCACAATGTCCAATGGGAAACAAGCACAGACAGCTGGCACCTATTAATACTCATTTTAGCAGACAAACTATTATTAAACTTGGACACAAGGCAGTTAGCCAGTAAAGTAACCATGTTTCAACAATTTTCCCCAGTCCTGTTTTTGAGCTTTTTTCTTTTTACATTTAGCAAGCTGTACTGATAATAAAACTCATCACACTCCTTCAATTCATGATGCACAGGAAGAGGAAGAGTATTCTTTAAGGAAGATAAGTCTGGTTTGCAGGGACTCTCTGTCTTCCTCTCCTCCTATCTTTCACTCTCTCTGCAGTAACACCCTGGAGCACAGATTGACCTGTACTTCCTCGGTTTCTTCTCCATCTTCACCATGTCAGAGAACTCTGGAAGATATTTAGAGCCAGATGTCAGTGCTTCTGCGCAGTGAGGCTGGGGGCTGCATTAGAGACTCAACAGAGTTCTGTCCTCCAAAGTAAATATTCATATAAAGTAAATATAACACAACTGAAATATGTTGACATCATGATTACAGAACCTCAGCTGACATGTTTTCCGTCTTATAATTTCTGTCTCATATGTGAAGAGGTACTAACTGCTGGCCCTTAGTGATGACTGCAGGCCAGTACACCAGAGTGTAAAATGTAAAAAAAAAAAAAGCAGCATACCTCTGTAGTTGATGCGACCATCTCCATCAGTGTCACCGGCCTGGATCATGGCCTCCGCCTCCTCATCAGAGAGAGGAGCTGATGGGGTTGCAGTTGGTACAGTTGACAGAATGTATCTGTGAAAAGAGAAATCTTTATGAGCTTTAATGTTTGTTTAATACTATGTTTTGTTATTTGTCTTACACTGTAAGACCGAACAGTAAAGCTGACCAAAAAAGCTGAGATGTATTAACTCATAATTTAAAAACCAACCACTTCAACACAAACGGGCTGAGTCATTTAAGCAAATTTCCAGTTTTAAGTTTACAGTCATTTACAACTTTGATGATTATGATGTATTGTACTCAAATCATTTGACAGCAACTCTTAAACCACGTGATCACGTCACATACGTCCATACATGCTTCAACGTGCCAGTCCGGCAAACTGGAACTTTGTCCGCCATTACTGTCACTCGCGCTTGCGGAACATGCAAACCGCCAGACCTGACGGACTTGCCCCGCCGTTCTTTTCTGCCACGGTGCTGACAGTGCTGACTGCCATTTTTCTTATGTTTTCCTTGGTCGTCCTGCTCTGGTGACTAATTTCTTGGTTTGCATTTCATAATTTGCGTTGAATTACTTTGTTCATTAAATGCATTTTTCTCAGCTCAAACTTAGTTTAAGCACTTGATAAAAACGTGTTTGTTAACATTAAATGAATACTCAGACAATTTGGGAGTTATGCCCTTTCGCTATCTTTTTCATAGTGAGACAATATGATCAATATCTTTTTTGTATGCACGTCCAGTGGCTGGCTGCCAGCGGTTAGCATTGCGGTGGAATTTAGCTTAGCTTAGCGAAAACACGTTAAGTCTAAAGGAGTCAGTAGTCGGTGAGCAACAGGTACACAGTAGGCGCATCCGGTGTGTGCCTCCGTGAATCAAACTTCTTCCAAAACTACTAAAAAAGATTTTTTTTCGAATTAATGTTCAAAATGTTTATTTTAACCTCTTCAATAAGAGCCCCTGTACAGGGGGCTGCACAAGATGCGTCGAGTAAAAACGCTCAATGCACTCAAAATGACGGGGAGAAACTCAGCTAAAAGCCTCTACCAAGCAATTTTCGGACAGACACAAAAAAGATATTGATGATGTTGTCTCACTATGAAAATGATACCGAAATAGCATAACTTAACTCCCAAATCGTCCCAGTATTAATTCAAACATAGTATCTGCCTCAGTAAAAGTGGAAAAAAAATTCAAAAGTTGAAACCAGTATTTTAATTTGTTTCTCCACTGAAGTGGACAGTATTAACGTTATCTTTCATTAATTGTGCATACTTTAAACTTTTTCAACCATGAAACAGATGCATGTGACAACATTTTTATTTAGCATGTTTCAGTAACTTAAAATTTAATGGTTGGCATCAAAGTTTTAGGGTTAGGGTCACCCCATTCAAATAGATACAGTTCAGTTTCAGAATCCACTAACCTGTATAATATATAGGCACCCAGAACCCAGATTCCAGAATTGGAAATTCGATTTTGGAAATACGGCGCGTGACCATTCGGTGGCGCCCTTGTCCACTTTTTGCCGAAAAATCCAGAAACGTAGCTTTTTCATGGAAAACGTGTTTTTAATGGTCGTAAGTACGAATACGGGTGTTTGTCCTAACTTAACGCCGATTTGCGGCCGGGGCCGTTCTGAGTGCTTTTAAGGCCCCGAAAGGATGCCTTCGATGCCCGATCGCTGCCCACGCGACCCAGGGGGTCCGTGGGCCCGTTTGAGCACGTTTGGCCCTGGGCCTCTGGCCGTGGGCCCCCACGGCGCCCCGGAGTTGTGGGGCCGCCGGCTCCATCTCGGCCCCCTCTGTCGCACGAGCGGGACGGGGTCCCCCCGTGAGGATCTCGCGACGCAAACTTCCCCGTAGGGCCGAGCCGGACGGGCGCCCGGGAAGCGCGCGGTGAGCCATCGGCGACGGTGCCGGAACAGGCCCCCCGCCACGCTCGGGCCCCGAGTTACAGGCCGTCGAAGGGCCGTTTGGGCCGACCTTCAGCGGGCCGTAAGTCAGCCAGGAAAGGTCCCGGGGACAGAGGGCGCGGTGCGTCTCGATCGTCCCGGGCCCGCGCACGAAGCAGGCGGGCGCGACCGAGGAAGGGAGGCCCCGCAGGTCGACGGCCGTGGGGAAAAATGTCCCGGCCGGCTCCCCGGCCTCCCCCCCAGCCCGCCGAGGGCAGATCCGCAGACGGAATCCCTCTGGCTCGTTTCCCCGGGACGTCAGGGCGTGTCAAAGTAGGGACAGATTAACATGGAGATAGGTAGGATTCCCGAAGCTGGATGTGCATATACACAGTGATTCGGGTGGTGAGCTCTGCCCACTAGGGGGTGCTCGGTTAGGGTGAGGGGGGAAAAAAACATCAAGTCACGGGGCCCGGGCGGGGGTCTGCGTGGGGGGTCCCGAGGGCCCGCGGTCCGAGGGGGTCCCGTCCGCCTGCGCTCCAAGGGCCGTAACTCGGGGAGGGAAGGTCCCGGGGACGGGGGGGCGAGTGCGTCCCGATCGTCCCGGACCCGCGCACGTGGCAGGCGGGTGCGAACGAGGAAGGGAGGCCCCGCGCGTCAAAAAGCGCGGGGAAAACCGTCTCTACCGGCTAACCGGGGGGTCGCCCGCCCGCCCTACGCGGGGGCGCCGGCAGCGTTCCTCCGGCTCGTTTCCCCGCAATGTGAGGGCGGGGCAAAGTCAGACAAATTAACATGGGAGTAGATGGGATACCCGAAGCTGCACTCTCAAATATACAGGGACGCGGGTGGGGAGCTCTGACCACAAGGGGGTGCAAGGTTAGGGTGAGGGCCCCCCAAAAAAAATCATTTTACGTGGCCAGCCCAACCACCCATCGGGTTTTTCAAAGTCCCGCTCAAATGGGGACGGTGCCATGGGTCCCTATTTTCTCCTCTAAATGCTCGGAAAGCTCGATTCAGGCCAAAATGCCAGCGCGGAGCGGGGGAGGGGCGGATTTCGCTAACTTTTGATAGGAAGGTGCTAGAGACTCGGGAAAGGGCTCTACCCCCACTATATCGATGACAGGCTTTTCGACGGTGCCGCTCCCGTCCGTGTGCGACGTCGGGAAGTGGGCGTAACCCAGGAAAAAAAGGTTGTTCGGGGCCTAGCTCCAGAACGGAGAGCCGTAGAGGCACGGGTCCGAGACCGGTGCGTTTGGGGCACCCAACATAGGTACATAGGGCCCCCTGCACCGCTCCTGCACGTCAGGGGACGTATCCGACCTCTAACCTTTGGATGGAAACGCTCGTAACTCGGCAACGGAAGCGGCTAGGACGGCGGTTCGAAGTGCGTCGCGAAGGCCTCTCCCTCCTCTATCGGACGGCCGGGGTCGGTTTCGGCCACGTACGCTTTTGCGCAAAAAGGTGCGGGGAAAACCGTCCCGATCGGCCACGTCCTTGCCAGCCGCCTGGCCGACTTCCATCTGTAAACGGAATTCCTCTGGCTCGTTTCCCCGCGACGGGAGGGCCTTCCAAAATCAGACAAATTAACATGGAAATAGATGGGATTCCTGAAGCTGGACGTGCAAATAAACAGGGATGCGGGTGGTGAGCTCTGACCACTAGGGGGTGAAAGGTTAGGGTCAGGGCCACAGGAAACATGGCCTTGTATGGCCTACACAGGAACCAATAAGGGGTTTCCAAGCGCCGCTCGAAGTGTTGTGATTGGCAGCGAGCGGGGGAGGGGCGGACAAAGGTAACTTTTGATAGGAAGGTGCTAGAGACTCGAAGACGACGAGTCTGAAACTCCGCGGAGCACAGCTAGACTTAAGACTTAAGTTCCCCTTCAGTCAAAAATGTGTCCTACACTTGAATATTTGAGCATCACTATACAGAATTATGTATGTGCATTCTGTTTTTATCTGCATCTGCTGAAAGTGGACATCTTTTGTTCACTGAAAATCTGATTTTAATTGGGGGGGGTTTGAGGGAGAAGGATATGCAATTTCAATGAATTTAACGAGATAAATTTCAAAATAGTGTTTATATACATCTTATATGTCTGGAGACGAGCTTTAACCAATTCACCCATTACTGTTTTGTACACTTCTGTATTCTCATTATTGTACTGTACTGCATCCCTTTCTCTTTCTACTTATCTCTAACCTCTGCTGGTAGCCTAGCAATTTATGTTTAGAATTATGCTACAATAGTTTATACCGGGGGTCGGCAACCCGCGGCTCTAGAGCCGCATGCGGCTCTTTAGCGCTGCCCTAGTGGCTCCCTGGAGCTTTTTCAAAAATGTTTGAAAATTTTTGTTTTAATATGGTTTCTGTAGGAGGACAAACACAAATATTCTTAACGTTTTCCAATTCTGTAAAAATGTGTAGAATAAATATTAAATTTCAACATTTCTGTCAACGAAGATTTGCGTCATAGCCTGCGACACACGTTTCTATCAGCAGGGCGGGATGCCAGGCAGGTGGCTGTTGTAAACAAACCGGCGGCTGTGTGATGGGCCATGGATCCCAAAGGGAAAAAGAGAAAAATAACTGAGGAGAACAGAGGATTCAACGTTTCTTGGACCGAATCATTTGCATTCATTGCCAATGCGGAAGGATTGCCTGAATGTTTGCTCTGCAGCGAGAAGTTGTCAAATAACAAAAAGAGTAATGTGGAAAGACATTTCCAGGGAAGGCATGCTACATTTGCAGCCGAGTACCCAGTTGGGAGTGAGAGAAAAAGTGCGATTGCATTACTTCTGGAGAAATTAGTGGAGCGCAAAAATAGATTTAAGAAGTGGATTGCATCTCCAAACTCCACTACTGCTGCAAGTTTTGTTGCAACCCGGGAGATAATAAAGCGTGGAAAACCGTTCACAGATGGTGACTACATGAAGGAGTCATTCATCAACATATCAGAACACCTATTTGCAGACTTCAAAAACAAAACCGAGATAATACAGAAAATCAAAGACATGCCTCTCTCCGCTAAGACAGTGAAGGAAAGGGCCATTAAAATGGCAGGCAACATCACCGATCAGCAAATCAAGGACATTAATTCAGCGCCAGCATACTCAATTGCCTGTGATGAGTCGTGTGATGTGATCGATATTGAACAGACTGCGCTTTTATGCAGGTATGTGAACTCCGATGGGCCGCAAGAAGAAATGATCCAATTAATACCACTGAAAGGCCAAACACGGGGGGAGGACATATGTGAGGCTGTGCTGAAGTGTTTCAATGACAATGGAATAAACACCAACCACCTGATTTCAGTGGCTACAGATGGGGCACCCAGCATGAGAGGATCAAAAAGGGGGTTTGTGACTTTGCTACAGAAAGCATTGGATCGAAATCTGCTTGCATTCCATTGCATCTTGCATCAAGAGGCACTGTGTGCATAAACATTCCCATCGGAGTGTATGGCGGTGATGAACCTTGTCATCGAGATGGTGAACAAGATAATTGCAAAAGCATTGAACCACCGTCAGTTCCGTGCATTGCTTGATGAAGTTGACAGCGAATATTCCGATCTCCTGCTACACAACAAAGTCCGATGGCTGTCCAGGGGTGAGGTTTTGCGTCGCTTTGTTGCTTGTTTGGAACACGTGAAAACATTCCTGAAAAGCAAAGACCTGAACTACCCGCAACTGGAAGATACCGAGTGGCTCGAAAAACTGCACTTTTTGGTGGATATGACAAGCCACCTAAACAAGCTGAATGAAAGTCTCCAGGGGCGGGGAAACACTGCACTGCAAATGCTGGAAGCTGTTTTATCATTCGAGCGCAAGCTGACTGTCTCTGCCAGAGATGTACAGCGAGGCACGCTCTCCCACTTCCCCTCCCTGAGAGAATTCAAAGAAGCCCATCACGATCACACACTCAACAGTGATTATTTACAAGGTGCAATCGCTGATATGCAAACTGCATTTGGGAGCAGATTTTGCGAGTTCCGAAAGGAAAAAATGACACTGTCTTTCCCTGTCACACCCCTGGAGATTGACCCGTCCTTGTTGAGCACATTTCCAGGAGTAAATCAAGCTGACCTTGAAATGGAAATGGCTGATATAGCCGACAAAGATTTATGGGTGTCCAAATTCAAACGTCTGACAGCCGAGCTTGAAGACGTCACTCGCCAGAAAGCCCAGCTTGCCCAAAGCCACAAATGGAGCGAAATTGAAAGCCTCCCAACACCCGAGAAACTTGTCTATGACACATGGAATGCTCTTCCTGACAGTTATAGGAACATGAAGACATATGCATTTGGAGTATTATCCATCTTTGGATCAACATACCTGTGCGAGCAGATATTCTCAAACATGAACTACATCAAATCAAAATATCGCACCCGCCTCACAGATGAGAGCTTGCAGTCCTGCGTCAAGATTAAAGTTACATCTTACATGCCCGATGTTGAGAAGCTGACCAGTGATGTCCGAAAACAGAAGTCACATTAAACGGGTAAGAACACAATCCTGTCATATGCACATATTTAGTAACAAAGTGGCTGTTTTTATAAAGTGATTTCTGATTTTTGTCAGTATATATTTGGAATGACACTTAGGGATATTATTGTGTTTTGTTGCTCAGGTCCGAGGATAGCTGCGTTGGTTGCGTGTCAAAAGAGAAGAGGATGCTGCTGCGTTTTACCCTTGCACTGACTTGCTTGGCATTTGCACAGAAATCAAACTTAAACTGTATTAATTTGATTTTATATACTTTACCTTTTCAAAAGGCTGCTGTTTTATTTTCATAAATGCAGGCTGCGTTTTATTGCACTGTTTGTTGCCCAGATAAGGGGCACGTTATGCACGTTCCATTTTGTTGTTGTTTTTTCGAATCCTCAAAATAAAAATGACATCAAAAATCGGATTTCTTTATTGCATTTCTGTAATTTCATCAAAGCAATGAAACATAATTCATTAATATTGTAATGAAGTTAAACTTGAGGCGGCATCGTACAATAGAGTAGTCACGTGGTGCGTCATTCTCTACAGGATGCACTGCAGGGAAAATAAACATTTAATCATGAAGGCTCATTAAGTATTTGTAGCCAACTTAGTCATTTTGATAGTAGGCTAATATAGATACATACAGCATGTGTTCATTATAAGGCTTATATAAGGCTTTTAATTTTTTGCGGCTCCAGACATATTTGTTTTTTGTTTTTTTGGTCCAATATGGCTCTTTCAACATTTTGGGTTGCCGACCCCTGGTTTATACCAAACACTTGTTCTCCTTTTTACAGCTGCATCTGCTAGGAGCAGAAAAAGAAAATCAAAAATGGAAGCGACCCTTGAAGTATTTGCTGAGAAGATTAGCAATGCCCTCCACCAAGATGACACCGATTTTCACTTAAAGATGCAAAAAGCGCAGCATGAACATGAGATGAAAATGTTCTCCATGTTCACCCAGTTTATGGAGAGGTCAAACCAGCCCCTACAGCCACCTTTCTTCCAGGCACCAGGCCAGCCTCCACGCCTTTGCAACTTCAGACCACCGCCGCCTCAACCTTCCTACCATAATTTTACCCAGCCTCATCCATTTGGCGAGACATCCAACCAGCCTCTGTCCTTCCTGCACGATCTGGCTCAGGCTTTCAGTTGTTGTGCCGAGAAATGCACCCCTGCCTTGAAATGCACACCCACTACAGAGTGACGTAGGGGGGTGCACTTCAAGGCAGGGGTGCATTTCTCGGCACAACACTGTAAACAGTGCGCTATGCGTGACGTCTTTGTTATTGTTCTTCTGCGCCTGCGGGTCTGTTCAAGGCCGTGGACTGTTCACACGGGAATCAATGTCCAACCAAGCCATATAAGTCAATGGGAGTTTTTGTGAAAATTTGACAAAGTCTAACCCTAAAGTTGTCCTAACTCAAATAACTCCTGACTCAAAGGAGATACAGTCATGGGACCAAGACCTACCCCCGTCTCTTGACCTTCTGGATCCAACGGTCCCACCCCCGAGTCCCTACGATGTACGGTTCCAGAGTTATGAGCATGTTCAAGAAATGTATCTATGCACGTGGGTTACATAGATCCAAATCTGGCAGTCCATAGATACAATTACGGAAGCCATGTAAGTCAATGGGAGTTGTGAAAATTTGACAAAGTCCAACACTAAAACCTCCTCCACCAGACCTCCTCCGAGGCACTGGCTAGTTAGGTCTAGGGAATATTTTTTAGGATCGCCCCCGGCTGCTGGACATTGCACAGCATCCCTCCTCCAGCTTTGATGAGAGGCTCGAGTTTAAGTTTAGCAGGACCCGGCCGCAAGTAGAAAGTCATGGGTTCACCATCCACAGACATGAAGAGAACTGGAGAGATGTCAGATTTGACCACATCCTGCTGTTTGGACGACATGGTCAAAATGTCTCACTGCCTTGCGTGGCTGGCGTTGGCCGGGCCCTGTGACTTTTGGGCCCCAGGAGTGGAGGGAGGTGTGTGGGGATGCCCCGGGGACTTTTGGCAATACGTTCCCGTGGGCAGTGCGGTGCAGTGGTGGTGGTGTTGGGACCGAGGTACACTGGGAACCTCGGTCTAGTCCTGCCGGGTACGGCCAGCATCGACCGTCCATGCTGAGCATGTGGGCTCCTGGACTCGAGTCCCTGGTGGGCACCATAGGTGCCATCTCACCACTTCTGTGGCATAATATGATCAGAGTCATATAACACATCACTAGCCGCCTTGGCCGGTGCTGCCCGTATAAAGTGAGCGTTTAATATGCGGCGATGTGCTTTGCGGGAACCTGTTTTTGGGTCAGGGTGCCAGAAAAAAATTTGAGATATGTACATTACCGTGTCCGGACGGTCCCCAGGAATCCAAAAATGTACTTTTTTATGAAGATCCAATGTTCCTGAGCTGAGTTATTAAGGGAAAACCATGTTTTTTGAGTCCCACAATGCATTGTGGCTGAGAAGTGGGCGTAGCCATTTACATTTATCAAAATAACTTTTGATCCATAAGTGTTAGAGACTTGGAACCAACTCCTACCCCCCCATTATCAGGGATGGGCTTTCCAACAGTACCTCTTGAATCACCGTATGATGTCAGGAATTGGGCGTGACTTGTGAATTTTTTTTTTATTTTTGCTGTATCTCGGGAACAGAAGTCCATAGAGACAGACCTGCACTACATACAAGTGAATGGGACTTGAGACTTAGTGAAAATTTGCCTAAGTGTCACAGGACCTGCACCTACCCCCCCCCATTTGTGGGTGTCCCGGATACAACAGTGCCAACCCTGAGCCTCTAGGCCAAAGTCGGTGCACAGAGTTGGCATTAGGAACACGGGGCCCATATCGGGCGAGAGAGCGGCTCGCGAGTTGTCGGTGGAGCCTAGTCCCACGTCTGTAGGTGTTTCCTGGGAGGAGTTATCGGGCAGGAAAAACCTTCCGGAATTCTATCTACGGGGGACACGTTAAATAGATACAGATACGGATACCATAGATACAACTGTGAAAACCATGTAAGTCAATGTCAGTAGTGAAAATTTGACCAAGTGCCACAGCCCAAAAATGTTCTCCAGAAAGTGGTTAGGAGCATGTTTTAGGCCATTCTGCGTCTATTGGGCATGGTACCAGGAGTAGTTTTTGGGACATTTTATGGCCAATAACCTCCAAACCACACAAGGTAGAGCCACGGGAGTTGCACCTACCCCCACATTTGTGGGTGTCCCCAATCCAAGGGGAACACCCCCGAGCCTCTACGCCCAAGTCGGTGCACAGAGTTGGCATTAGGAACACGGGGCCCATATCGGGCGAGAGAGCGGCTCGCGAGTTGTCGGTGGAGCCTGGTCCCATGTCTGTAGGTGTTTCCTGATGGAAGATATCAGGCAGGAAACTCCTTCCAGGATGCTATCTACAGGTACACTTAGGCCTAGTTCACACAGCAGTGAAATGCGACCCAAATCCGATCTTTTTGCCTACATGCGACCCAGGTCTGATTTTTTTCATGAGCGTGTGAACAGCTCAAGTCACTTGAAATACGATTTTTTTAAATCTGACCTGGGTCGCTTTCAGAGGTGGTACTATATCGGATACGTGTCTGATATTTTGCAACGCACCCGCCGTCTGAACAGTCATGTCGCGTTTAATGCGACTTTTACGTCACTCTAGAGCGACTGAGCGACAGTCGTCACAATTGTGCGCCGGTTCCTTAGCGGCAACTTCAGAGTAAAGATGGACGACAACAACAATGGAGGTGTACAGTGGCGGGACAGTGAGGTCTTGGACTTTATCAGTATTTGGGGTGATACCTCCATACAAGCGAAGCTTGTGGGGTCGTATAGGAATCGGTCGGTTTCTGAACGCATATCCAAACAGATGGCTGAGCGCGGTTACAGGAGGACCTGGCTGCAATGTCAGAGAAAGGCGAAGAGCCTCAAAGCAAAGTACAAAGAAGCTAGAGATTCAAATAAAAGAAGTGGCCGTGGCCGGATCATCTGCCCATTTTACAACGAGCTCGACCTCATTTTTGGCGACAAACCGAGCACTCAGCCGGTAGTGCTGCTTGACAGCGCTGTCGAAGGCGAAGAAGACGAGTCTGAAACTCCGCGGAGCACAGCTAGACTTAAGACTTAAGTTCCCCTTCAGTCAAAAATGTGTCCTACACTTGAATATTTGAGCATCACTATACAGAATTATGTATGTGCATTCTGTTTTTATCTGCATCTGCTGAAAGTGGACATCTTTTGTTCACTGAAAATCTGATTTTAATTGGGGGGGGTTTGAGGGAGAAGGATATGCAATTTCAATGAATTTAACGAGATAAATTTCAAAATAGTGTTTATATACATCTTATATGTCTGGAGACGAGCTTTAACCAATTCACCCATTACTGTTTTGTACACTTCTGTATTCTCATTATTGTACTGTACTGCATCCCTTTCTCTTTCTACTTATCTCTAACCTCTGCTGGTAGCCTAGCAATTTATGTTTAGAATTATGCTACAATAGTTTATACCAAACACTTGTTCTCCTTTTTACAGCTGCATCTGCTAGGAGCAGAAAAAGAAAATCAAAAATGGAAGCGACCCTTGAAGTATTTGCTGAGAAGATTAGCAATGCCCTCCACCAAGATGACACCGATTTTCACTTAAAGATGCAAAAAGCGCAGCATGAACATGAGATGAAAATGTTCTCCATGTTCACCCACTTTTTGGAGAGGTCAAACCAGCCCCTACAGCCACCTTTCTTCCAGGCACCAGGCCGCCTTTGCAACTTCAGACCACCGCCGCCTCAACCTTCCTACCATAATTTTACCCAGCCTCATCCATTTGGCGAGACATCCAACCAGCCTCTGTCCTTCCTGCACGATCTGGCTCAGGCTTTCAGTTGTTGTGCCGAGAAATGCACCCCTGCCTTGAAATGCACACCCACTACAGAGTGACGTAGGGGGGTGCACTTCAAGGCAGGGGTGCATTTCTCGGCACAACACTGTAAACAGTGCGCTATGCGTGACGTCTTTGTTATTGTTCTTCTGCGCCTGCGGGTCTGTTCAAGGCCGTGGACTGTTCACACGGGAATCAATGTCCAACCAAGCCATATAAGTCAATGGGAGTTTTTGTGAAAATTTGACAAAGTCTAACCCTAAAGTTGTCCTAACTCAAATAACTCCTGACTCAAAGGAGATACAGTCATGGGACCAAGACCTACCCCCGTCTCTTGACCTTCTGGATCCAACGGTCCCACCCCCGAGTCCCTACGATGTACGGTTCCAGAGTTATGAGCATGTTCAAGAAATGTATCTATGCACGTGGGTTACATAGATCCAAATCTGGCAGTCCATAGATACAATTACGGAAGCCATGTAAGTCAATGGGAGTTGTGAAAATTTGACAAAGTCCAACACTAAAACGGCATCGACCGTCCATGCTGAACGTGTGGGCTCCTGGGCGTAGGCCCGGGAGTCGGGGGGGTGTGGGGATTTGGGCGGGGACTCGAGTCCCTGGTGGGCACCATAGGTGTTGGTGGTGGTGGCGTCCGGCCCCCGTCAGCATTGGGAGAGGGTGTGGGTCTCCTGATGGAGACCATCGCCGCCACTGCCGCCGTAGCCACGGGCTGGCCCTGGCCAGTTGAGTCTCTGGTGGGCACCGTGGGGACCGCACACATTGGACTCCGGGCGTCGTAACCCATACAAGATGAGTGTTGTGCCTGGATATAAAAGGGCCTCGTGGTTGGAGGTTGCCCGTGCAAGATGCTGCTCGTCTCTTGTCCGAAGACCAGAGGAGTTCTACTGGATTCCCTCCAGCGTGTCCTGGGTCGACAACAAGCAGCTTTCTCACCACATCTGCGACATAATATGGTCAGACTCATGGTGGACACCACTAGCCGACCTGATTGGCCGGCGCTGCCCTTTCAATATGCGGCTGGGCCCTGGGAGGAGGCCCAGGGGGAGTCCCCGGAGGTACAGCTAGTGTTGCCCTGCCCTGGTGACCTGTGGGCCGGGGATGCAGGTCCAGGCGAGTGCCTGGAGGTCCCCCGGACAAGATGAGTGTTGTGCCCGGGTCAGGTGAGTTGCTGGCCCGGGGATGGAGTTCCAGGGGCGGCCCTGTAAGAGGCCGGGTGTCTTGCTTGCCTTGCCAGGTGAGCTGTTGGCCGGGGATGCAGGTCAAGGGGAAGTCCCCGGAGGTAGCGGGCCTCGTGGCTGGTTTGGGCCGGCCCCGGTGAGCTGTGGGCCCGGGAGTGGAGGTAGGTGGGTGGGGCCGCCCCAGGGAACTTTAGCTGTATGTTCCCTGGGGCAGAGCGGCGGTGGTGGGACCGAGGTCCACGTGGGACCTCAGTGGAGGCTCCTTGCTCACTAAGACTTCAATTGGACTGGTCTTTACCAGCTGGCAGTACAGCTTGTGGAGAAGCGGCGCACCGGTGTGCAGGACCAGGGGAGTCTCTGGTGGGCACCGTAGGAGCCGGTCCAGGTGGGCTCTGGCCAGGGGAGGCCGTCGCAAAAGTGGCCTGTGTTGTGGCTGGAGTGGGATTGAGTGGGCTTCTCTGTACTGTTGGGCCCAGCACTTAAAACAAAAAAAAAAAAACTAAGTGAAATTCTCTTAAAATATGAAAAAACTAAAGAAGGGTGTGCCAAACAATTCCCCTATACAAGTCAATGGGAGTTGTGAAAATTTGACAAAGTCCAACACTAAAACCTCCTCCACCAGACCTCCTCCGAGGCACTGGCTAGTTAGGTCTAGGGAATATTTTTTAGGATCGCCCCCGGCTGCTGGACATTGCACAGCATCCCTCCTCCAGCTTTGATGAGAGGCTCGAGTTTAAGTTTAGCAGGACCCGGCCGCAAGTAGAAAGTCATGGGTTCACCATCCACAGACATGAAGAGAACTGGAGAGATGTCAGATTTGACCACATCCTGCTGTTTGGACGACATGGTCAAAATGTCTCACTGCCTTGCGTGGCTGGCGTTGGCCGGGCCCTGTGACTTTTGGGCCCCAGGAGTGGAGGGAGGTGTGTGGGGATGCCCCGGGGACTTTTGGCAATACGTTCCCGTGGGCAGTGCGGTGCAGTGGTGGTGGTGTTGGGACCGAGGTACACTGGGAACCTCGGTCTAGTCCTGCCGGGTACGGCCAGCATCGACCGTCCATGCTGAGCATGTGGGCTCCTGGACTCGAGTCCCTGGTGGGCACCATAGGTGCCATCTCACCACTTCTGTGGCATAATATGATCAGAGTCATATAACACATCACTAGCCGCCTTGGCCGGTGCTGCCCGTATAAAGTGAGCGTTTAATATGCGGCGATGTGCTTTGCGGGAACCTGTTTTTGGGTCAGGGTGCCAGAAAAAAATTTGAGATATGTACATTACCGTGTCCGGACGGTCCCCAGGAATCCAAAAATGTACTTTTTTATGAAGATCCAATGTTCCTGAGCTGAGTTATTAAGGGAAAACCATGTTTTTTGAGTCCCACAATGCATTGTGGCTGAGAAGTGGGCGTAGCCATTTACATTTATCAAAATAACTTTTGATCCATAAGTGTTAGAGACTTGGAACCAACTCCTACCCCCCCATTATCAGGGATGGGCTTTCCAACAGTACCTCTTGAATCACCGTATGATGTCAGGAATTGGGCGTGACTTGTGAATTTTTTTTTTATTTTTGCTGTATCTCGGGAACAGAAGTCCATAGAGACAGACCTGCACTACATACAAGTGAATGGGACTTGAGACTTAGTGAAAATTTGCCTAAGTGTCACAGGACCTGCACCTACCCCCCCCCATTTGTGGGTGTCCCGGATACAACAGTGCCAACCCTGAGCCTCTAGGCCAAAGTCGGTGCACAGAGTTGGCATTAGGAACACGGGGCCCATATCGGGCGAGAGAGCGGCTCGCGAGTTGTCGGTGGAGCCTAGTCCCACGTCTGTAGGTGTTTCCTGGGAGGAGTTATCGGGCAGGAAAAACCTTCCGGAATTCTATCTACGGGGGACACGTTAAATAGATACAGATACGGATACCATAGATACAACTGTGAAAACCATGTAAGTCAATGTCAGTAGTGAAAATTTGACCAAGTGCCACAGCCCAAAAATGTTCTCCAGAAAGTGGTTAGGAGCATGTTTTAGGCCATTCTGCGTCTATTGGGCATGGTACCAGGAGTAGTTTTTGGGACATTTTATGGCCAATAACCTCCAAACCACACAAGGTAGAGCCACGGGAGTTGCACCTACCCCCACATTTGTGGGTGTCCCCAATCCAAGGGGAACACCCCCGAGCCTCTACGCCCAAGTCGGTGCACAGAGTTGGCATTAGGAACACGGGGCCCATATCGGGCGAGAGAGCGGCTCGCGAGTTGTCGGTGGAGCCTGGTCCCATGTCTGTAGGTGTTTCCTGATGGAAGATATCAGGCAGGAAACTCCTTCCAGGATGCTATCTACAGGTACACTTAGGCCTAGTTCACACAGCAGTGAAATGCGACCCAAATCCGATCTTTTTGCCTACATGCGACCCAGGTCTGATTTTTTTCATGAGCGTGTGAACAGCTCAAGTCACTTGAAATACGATTTTTTTAAATCTGACCTGGGTCGCTTTCAGAGGTGGTACTATATCGGATACGTGTCTGATATTTTGCAACGCACCCGCCGTCTGAACAGTCATGTCGCGTTTAATGCGACTTTTACGTCACTCTAGAGCGACTGAGCGACAGTCGTCACAATTGTGCGCCGGTTCCTTAGCGGCAACTTCAGAGTAAAGATGGACGACAACAACAATGGAGGTGTACAGTGGCGGGACAGTGAGGTCTTGGACTTTATCAGTATTTGGGGTGATACCTCCATACAAGCGAAGCTTGTGGGGTCGTATAGGAATCGGTCGGTTTCTGAACGCATATCCAAACAGATGGCTGAGCGCGGTTACAGGAGGACCTGGCTGCAATGTCAGAGAAAGGCGAAGAGCCTCAAAGCAAAGTACAAAGAAGCTAGAGATTCAAATAAAAGAAGTGGCCGTGGCCGGATCATCTGCCCATTTTACAACGAGCTCGACCTCATTTTTGGCGACAAACCGAGCACTCAGCCGGTAGTGCTGCTTGACAGCGCTGTCGAAGGCGAAGAAGACGAGTCTGAAACTCCGCGGAGCACAGCTAGACTTAAGACTTAAGTTCCCCTTCAGTCAAAAATGTGTCCTACACTTGAATATTTGAGCATCACTATACAGAATTATGTATGTGCATTCTGTTTTTATCTGCATCTGCTGAAAGTGGACATCTTTTGTTCACTGAAAATCTGATTTTAATTGGGGGGGGTTTGAGGGAGAAGGATATGCAATTTCAATGAATTTAACGAGATAAATTTCAAAATAGTGTTTATATACATCTTATATGTCTGGAGACGAGCTTTAACCAATTCACCCATTACTGTTTTGTACACTTCTGTATTCTCATTATTGTACTGTACTGCATCCCTTTCTCTTTCTACTTATCTCTAACCTCTGCTGGTAGCCTAGCAATTTATGTTTAGAATTATGCTACAATAGTTTATACCAAACACTTGTTCTCCTTTTTACAGCTGCATCTGCTAGGAGCAGAAAAAGAAAATCAAAAATGGAAGCGACCCTTGAAGTATTTGCTGAGAAGATTAGCAATGCCCTCCACCAAGATGACACCGATTTTCACTTAAAGATGCAAAAAGCGCAGCATGAACATGAGATGAAAATGTTCTCCATGTTCACCCACTTTTTGGAGAGGTCAAACCAGCCCCTACAGCCACCTTTCTTCCAGGCACCAGGCCGCCTTTGCAACTTCAGACCACCGCCGCCTCAACCTTCCTACCATAATTTTACCCAGCCTCATCCATTTGGCGAGACATCCAACCAGCCTCTGTCCTTCCTGCACGATCTGGCTCAGGCTTTCAGTTGTTGTGCCGAGAAATGCACCCCTGCCTTGAAATGCACACCCACTACAGAGTGACGTAGGGGGGTGCACTTCAAGGCAGGGGTGCATTTCTCGGCACAACACTGTAAACAGTGCGCTATGCGTGACGTCTTTGTTATTGTTCTTCTGCGCCTGCGGGTCTGTTCAAGGCCGTGGACTGTTCACACGGGAATCAATGTCCAACCAAGCCATATAAGTCAATGGGAGTTTTTGTGAAAATTTGACAAAGTCTAACCCTAAAGTTGTCCTAACTCAAATAACTCCTGACTCAAAGGAGATACAGTCATGGGACCAAGACCTACCCCCGTCTCTTGACCTTCTGGATCCAACGGTCCCACCCCCGAGTCCCTACGATGTACGGTTCCAGAGTTATGAGCATGTTCAAGAAATGTATCTATGCACGTGGGTTACATAGATCCAAATCTGGCAGTCCATAGATACAATTACGGAAGCCATGTAAGTCAATGGGAGTTGTGAAAATTTGACAAAGTCCAACACTAAAACGGCATCGACCGTCCATGCTGAACGTGTGGGCTCCTGGGCGTAGGCCCGGGAGTCGGGGGGGTGTGGGGATTTGGGCGGGGACTCGAGTCCCTGGTGGGCACCATAGGTGTTGGTGGTGGTGGCGTCCGGCCCCCGTCAGCATTGGGAGAGGGTGTGGGTCTCCTGATGGAGACCATCGCCGCCACTGCCGCCGTAGCCACGGGCTGGCCCTGGCCAGTTGAGTCTCTGGTGGGCACCGTGGGGACCGCACACATTGGACTCCGGGCGTCGTAACCCATACAAGATGAGTGTTGTGCCTGGATATAAAAGGGCCTCGTGGTTGGAGGTTGCCCGTGCAAGATGCTGCTCGTCTCTTGTCCGAAGACCAGAGGAGTTCTACTGGATTCCCTCCAGCGTGTCCTGGGTCGACAACAAGCAGCTTTCTCACCACATCTGCGACATAATATGGTCAGACTCATGGTGGACACCACTAGCCGACCTGATTGGCCGGCGCTGCCCTTTCAATATGCGGCTGGGCCCTGGGAGGAGGCCCAGGGGGAGTCCCCGGAGGTACAGCTAGTGTTGCCCTGCCCTGGTGACCTGTGGGCCGGGGATGCAGGTCCAGGCGAGTGCCTGGAGGTCCCCCGGACAAGATGAGTGTTGTGCCCGGGTCAGGTGAGTTGCTGGCCCGGGGATGGAGTTCCAGGGGCGGCCCTGTAAGAGGCCGGGTGTCTTGCTTGCCTTGCCAGGTGAGCTGTTGGCCGGGGATGCAGGTCAAGGGGAAGTCCCCGGAGGTAGCGGGCCTCGTGGCTGGTTTGGGCCGGCCCCGGTGAGCTGTGGGCCCGGGAGTGGAGGTAGGTGGGTGGGGCCGCCCCAGGGAACTTTAGCTGTATGTTCCCTGGGGCAGAGCGGCGGTGGTGGGACCGAGGTCCACGTGGGACCTCAGTGGAGGCTCCTTGCTCACTAAGACTTCAATTGGACTGGTCTTTACCAGCTGGCAGTACAGCTTGTGGAGAAGCGGCGCACCGGTGTGCAGGACCAGGGGAGTCTCTGGTGGGCACCGTAGGAGCCGGTCCAGGTGGGCTCTGGCCAGGGGAGGCCGTCGCAAAAGTGGCCTGTGTTGTGGCTGGAGTGGGATTGAGTGGGCTTCTCTGTACTGTTGGGCCCAGCACTTAAAACAAAAAAAAAAAAACTAAGTGAAATTCTCTTAAAATATGAAAAAACTAAAGAAGGGTGTGCCAAACAATTCCCCTATACAAGTCAATGGGAGTTGTGAAAATTTGACAAAGTCCAACACTAAAACCTCCTCCACCAGACCTCCTCCGAGGCACTGGCTAGTTAGGTCTAGGGAATATTTTTTAGGATCGCCCCCGGCTGCTGGACATTGCACAGCATCCCTCCTCCAGCTTTGATGAGAGGCTCGAGTTTAAGTTTAGCAGGACCCGGCCGCAAGTAGAAAGTCATGGGTTCACCATCCACAGACATGAAGAGAACTGGAGAGATGTCAGATTTGACCACATCCTGCTGTTTGGACGACATGGTCAAAATGTCTCACTGCCTTGCGTGGCTGGCGTTGGCCGGGCCCTGTGACTTTTGGGCCCCAGGAGTGGAGGGAGGTGTGTGGGGATGCCCCGGGGACTTTTGGCAATACGTTCCCGTGGGCAGTGCGGTGCAGTGGTAGTGGTGTTGGGACCGAGGTACACTGGGAACCTCGGTCTAGTCCTGCCGGGTACGGCCAGCATCGACCGTCCATGCTGAGCATGTGGGCTCCTGGACTCGAGTCCCTGGTGGGCACCATAGGTGCCATCTCACCACTTCTGTGGCATAATATGATCAGAGTCATATAACACATCACTAGCCGCCTTGGCCGGTGCTGCCCGTATAAAGTGAGCGTTTAATATGCGGCGATGTGCTTTGCGGGAACCTGTTTTTGGGTCAGGGTGCCAGAAAAAAATTTGAGATATGTACATTACCGTGTCCGGACGGTCCCCAGGAATCCAAAAATGTACTTTTTTATGAAGATCCAATGTTCCTGAGCTGAGTTATTAAGGGAAAACCATGTTTTTTGAGTCCCACAATGCATTGTGGCTGAGAAGTGGGCGTAGCCATTTACATTTATCAAAATAACTTTTGATCCATAAGTGTTAGAGACTTGGAACCAACTCCTACCCCCCCATTATCAGGGATGGGCTTTCCAACAGTACCTCTTGAATCACCGTATGATGTCAGGAATTGGGCGTGACTTGTGAATTTTTTTTTTATTTTTGCTGTATCTCGGGAACAGAAGTCCATAGAGACAGACCTGCACTACATACAAGTGAATGGGACTTGAGACTTAGTGAAAATTTGCCTAAGTGTCACAGGACCTGCACCTACCCCCCCCCATTTGTGGGTGTCCCGGATACAACAGTGCCAACCCTGAGCCTCTAGGCCAAAGTCGGTGCACAGAGTTGGCATTAGGAACACGGGGCCCATATCGGGCGAGAGAGCGGCTCGCGAGTTGTCGGTGGAGCCTAGTCCCACGTCTGTAGGTGTTTCCTGGGAGGAGTTATCGGGCAGGAAAAACCTTCCGGAATTCTATCTACGGGGGACACGTTAAATAGATACAGATACGGATACCATAGATACAACTGTGAAAACCATGTAAGTCAATGTCAGTAGTGAAAATTTGACCAAGTGCCACAGCCCAAAAATGTTCTCCAGAAAGTGGTTAGGAGCATGTTTTAGGCCATTCTGCGTCTATTGGGCATGGTACCAGGAGTAGTTTTTGGGACATTTTATGGCCAATAACCTCCAAACCACACAAGGTAGAGCCACGGGAGTTGCACCTACCCCCACATTTGTGGGTGTCCCCAATCCAAGGGGAACACCCCCGAGCCTCTACGCCCAAGTCGGTGCACAGAGTTGGCATTAGGAACACGGGGCCCATATCGGGCGAGAGAGCGGCTCGCGAGTTGTCGGTGGAGCCTGGTCCCATGTCTGTAGGTGTTTCCTGATGGAAGATATCAGGCAGGAAACTCCTTCCAGGATGCTATCTACAGGTACACTTAGGCCTAGTTCACACAGCAGTGAAATGCGACCCAAATCCGATCTTTTTGCCTACATGCGACCCAGGTCTGATTTTTTTCATGAGCGTGTGAACAGCTCAAGTCACTTGAAATACGATTTTTTTAAATCTGACCTGGGTCGCTTTCAGAGGTGGTACTATATCGGATACGTGTCTGATATTTTGCAACGCACCCGCCGTCTGAACAGTCATGTCGCGTTTAATGCGACTTTTACGTCACTCTAGAGCGACTGAGCGACAGTCGTCACAATTGTGCGCCGGTTCCTTAGCGGCAACTTCAGAGTAAAGATGGACGACAACAACAATGGAGGTGTACAGTGGCGGGACAGTGAGGTCTTGGACTTTATCAGTATTTGGGGTGATACCTCCATACAAGCGAAGCTTGTGGGGTCGTATAGGAATCGGTCGGTTTCTGAACGCATATCCAAACAGATGGCTGAGCGCGGTTACAGGAGGACCTGGCTGCAATGTCAGAGAAAGGCGAAGAGCCTCAAAGCAAAGTACAAAGAAGCTAGAGATTCAAATAAAAGAAGTGGCCGTGGCCGGATCATCTGCCCATTTTACAACGAGCTCGACCTCATTTTTGGCGACAAACCGAGCACTCAGCCGGTAGTGCTGCTTGACAGCGCTGTCGAAGGCGAAGAAGACGAGTCTGAAACTCCGCGGAGCACAGCTAGACTTAAGACTTAAGTTCCCCTTCAGTCAAAAATGTGTCCTACACTTGAATATTTGAGCATCACTATACAGAATTATGTATGTGCATTCTGTTTTTATCTGCATCTGCTGAAAGTGGACATCTTTTGTTCACTGAAAATCTGATTTTAATTGGGGGGGGTTTGAGGGAGAAGGATATGCAATTTCAATGAATTTAACGAGATAAATTTCAAAATAGTGTTTATATACATCTTATATGTCTGGAGACGAGCTTTAACCAATTCACCCATTACTGTTTTGTACACTTCTGTATTCTCATTATTGTACTGTACTGCATCCCTTTCTCTTTCTACTTATCTCTAACCTCTGCTGGTAGCCTAGCAATTTATGTTTAGAATTATGCTACAATAGTTTATACCAAACACTTGTTCTCCTTTTTACAGCTGCATCTGCTAGGAGCAGAAAAAGAAAATCAAAAATGGAAGCGACCCTTGAAGTATTTGCTGAGAAGATTAGCAATGCCCTCCACCAAGATGACACCGATTTTCACTTAAAGATGCAAAAAGCGCAGCATGAACATGAGATGAAAATGTTCTCCATGTTCACCCACTTTTTGGAGAGGTCAAACCAGCCCCTACAGCCACCTTTCTTCCAGGCACCAGGCCGCCTTTGCAACTTCAGACCACCGCCGCCTCAACCTTCCTACCATAATTTTACCCAGCCTCATCCATTTGGCGAGACATCCAACCAGCCTCTGTCCTTCCTGCACGATCTGGCTCAGGCTTTCAGTTGTTGTGCCGAGAAATGCACCCCTGCCTTGAAATGCACACCCACTACAGAGTGACGTAGGGGGGTGCACTTCAAGGCAGGGGTGCATTTCTCGGCACAACACTGTAAACAGTGCGCTATGCGTGACGTCTTTGTTATTGTTCTTCTGCGCCTGCGGGTCTGTTCAAGGCCGTGGACTGTTCACACGGGAATCAATGTCCAACCAAGCCATATAAGTCAATGGGAGTTTTTGTGAAAATTTGACAAAGTCTAACCCTAAAGTTGTCCTAACTCAAATAACTCCTGACTCAAAGGAGATACAGTCATGGGACCAAGACCTACCCCCGTCTCTTGACCTTCTGGATCCAACGGTCCCACCCCCGAGTCCCTACGATGTACGGTTCCAGAGTTATGAGCATGTTCAAGAAATGTATCTATGCACGTGGGTTACATAGATCCAAATCTGGCAGTCCATAGATACAATTACGGAAGCCATGTAAGTCAATGGGAGTTGTGAAAATTTGACAAAGTCCAACACTAAAACGGCATCGACCGTCCATGCTGAACGTGTGGGCTCCTGGGCGTAGGCCCGGGAGTCGGGGGGGTGTGGGGATTTGGGCGGGGACTCGAGTCCCTGGTGGGCACCATAGGTGTTGGTGGTGGTGGCGTCCGGCCCCCGTCAGCATTGGGAGAGGGTGTGGGTCTCCTGATGGAGACCATCGCCGCCACTGCCGCCGTAGCCACGGGCTGGCCCTGGCCAGTTGAGTCTCTGGTGGGCACCGTGGGGACCGCACACATTGGACTCCGGGCGTCGTAACCCATACAAGATGAGTGTTGTGCCTGGATATAAAAGGGCCTCGTGGTTGGAGGTTGCCCGTGCAAGATGCTGCTCGTCTCTTGTCCGAAGACCAGAGGAGTTCTACTGGATTCCCTCCAGCGTGTCCTGGGTCGACAACAAGCAGCTTTCTCACCACATCTGCGACATAATATGGTCAGACTCATGGTGGACACCACTAGCCGACCTGATTGGCCGGCGCTGCCCTTTCAATATGCGGCTGGGCCCTGGGAGGAGGCCCAGGGGGAGTCCCCGGAGGTACAGCTAGTGTTGCCCTGCCCTGGTGACCTGTGGGCCGGGGATGCAGGTCCAGGCGAGTGCCTGGAGGTCCCCCGGACAAGATGAGTGTTGTGCCCGGGTCAGGTGAGTTGCTGGCCCGGGGATGGAGTTCCAGGGGCGGCCCTGTAAGAGGCCGGGTGTCTTGCTTGCCTTGCCAGGTGAGCTGTTGGCCGGGGATGCAGGTCAAGGGGAAGTCCCCGGAGGTAGCGGGCCTCGTGGCTGGTTTGGGCCGGCCCCGGTGAGCTGTGGGCCCGGGAGTGGAGGTAGGTGGGTGGGGCCGCCCCAGGGAACTTTAGCTGTATGTTCCCTGGGGCAGAGCGGCGGTGGTGGGACCGAGGTCCACGTGGGACCTCAGTGGAGGCTCCTTGCTCACTAAGACTTCAATTGGACTGGTCTTTACCAGCTGGCAGTACAGCTTGTGGAGAAGCGGCGCACCGGTGTGCAGGACCAGGGGAGTCTCTGGTGGGCACCGTAGGAGCCGGTCCAGGTGGGCTCTGGCCAGGGGAGGCCGTCGCAAAAGTGGCCTGTGTTGTGGCTGGAGTGGGATTGAGTGGGCTTCTCTGTACTGTTGGGCCCAGCACTTAAAACAAAAAAAAAAAAACTAAGTGAAATTCTCTTAAAATATGAAAAAACTAAAGAAGGGTGTGCCAAACAATTCCCCTATACAAGTCAATGGGAGTTGTGAAAATTTGACAAAGTCCAACACTAAAACCTCCTCCACCAGACCTCCTCCGAGGCACTGGCTAGTTAGGTCTAGGGAATATTTTTTAGGATCGCCCCCGGCTGCTGGACATTGCACAGCATCCCTCCTCCAGCTTTGATGAGAGGCTCGAGTTTAAGTTTAGCAGGACCCGGCCGCAAGTAGAAAGTCATGGGTTCACCATCCACAGACATGAAGAGAACTGGAGAGATGTCAGATTTGACCACATCCTGCTGTTTGGACGACATGGTCAAAATGTCTCACTGCCTTGCGTGGCTGGCGTTGGCCGGGCCCTGTGACTTTTGGGCCCCAGGAGTGGAGGGAGGTGTGTGGGGATGCCCCGGGGACTTTTGGCAATACGTTCCCGTGGGCAGTGCGGTGCAGTGGTAGTGGTGTTGGGACCGAGGTACACTGGGAACCTCGGTCTAGTCCTGCCGGGTACGGCCAGCATCGACCGTCCATGCTGAGCATGTGGGCTCCTGGACTCGAGTCCCTGGTGGGCACCATAGGTGCCATCTCACCACTTCTGTGGCATAATATGATCAGAGTCATATAACACATCACTAGCCGCCTTGGCCGGTGCTGCCCGTATAAAGTGAGCGTTTAATATGCGGCGATGTGCTTTGCGGGAACCTGTTTTTGGGTCAGGGTGCCAGAAAAAAATTTGAGATATGTACATTACCGTGTCCGGACGGTCCCCAGGAATCCAAAAATGTACTTTTTTATGAAGATCCAATGTTCCTGAGCTGAGTTATTAAGGGAAAACCATGTTTTTTGAGTCCCACAATGCATTGTGGCTGAGAAGTGGGCGTAGCCATTTACATTTATCAAAATAACTTTTGATCCATAAGTGTTAGAGACTTGGAACCAACTCCTACCCCCCCATTATCAGGGATGGGCTTTCCAACAGTACCTCTTGAATCACCGTATGATGTCAGGAATTGGGCGTGACTTGTGAATTTTTTTTTTATTTTTGCTGTATCTCGGGAACAGAAGTCCATAGAGACAGACCTGCACTACATACAAGTGAATGGGACTTGAGACTTAGTGAAAATTTGCCTAAGTGTCACAGGACCTGCACCTACCCCCCCCCATTTGTGGGTGTCCCGGATACAACAGTGCCAACCCTGAGCCTCTAGGCCAAAGTCGGTGCACAGAGTTGGCATTAGGAACACGGGGCCCATATCGGGCGAGAGAGCGGCTCGCGAGTTGTCGGTGGAGCCTAGTCCCACGTCTGTAGGTGTTTCCTGGGAGGAGTTATCGGGCAGGAAAAACCTTCCGGAATTCTATCTACGGGGGACACGTTAAATAGATACAGATACGGATACCATAGATACAACTGTGAAAACCATGTAAGTCAATGTCAGTAGTGAAAATTTGACCAAGTGCCACAGCCCAAAAATGTTCTCCAGAAAGTGGTTAGGAGCATGTTTTAGGCCATTCTGCGTCTATTGGGCATGGTACCAGGAGTAGTTTTTGGGACATTTTATGGCCAATAACCTCCAAACCACACAAGGTAGAGCCACGGGAGTTGCACCTACCCCCACATTTGTGGGTGTCCCCAATCCAAGGGGAACACCCCCGAGCCTCTACGCCCAAGTCGGTGCACAGAGTTGGCATTAGGAACACGGGGCCCATATCGGGCGAGAGAGCGGCTCGCGAGTTGTCGGTGGAGCCTGGTCCCATGTCTGTAGGTGTTTCCTGATGGAAGATATCAGGCAGGAAACTCCTTCCAGGATGCTATCTACAGGTACACTTAGGCCTAGTTCACACAGCAGTGAAATGCGACCCAAATCCGATCTTTTTGCCTACATGCGACCCAGGTCTGATTTTTTTCATGAGCGTGTGAACAGCTCAAGTCACTTGAAATACGATTTTTTTAAATCTGACCTGGGTCGCTTTCAGAGGTGGTACTATATCGGATACGTGTCTGATATTTTGCAACGCACCCGCCGTCTGAACAGTCATGTCGCGTTTAATGCGACTTTTACGTCACTCTAGAGCGACTGAGCGACAGTCGTCACAATTGTGCGCCGGTTCCTTAGCGGCAACTTCAGAGTAAAGATGGACGACAACAACAATGGAGGTGTACAGTGGCGGGACAGTGAGGTCTTGGACTTTATCAGTATTTGGGGTGATACCTCCATACAAGCGAAGCTTGTGGGGTCGTATAGGAATCGGTCGGTTTCTGAACGCATATCCAAACAGATGGCTGAGCGCGGTTACAGGAGGACCTGGCTGCAATGTCAGAGAAAGGCGAAGAGCCTCAAAGCAAAGTACAAAGAAGCTAGAGATTCAAATAAAAGAAGTGGCCGTGGCCGGATCATCTGCCCATTTTACAACGAGCTCGACCTCATTTTTGGCGACAAACCGAGCACTCAGCCGGTAGTGCTGCTTGACAGCGCTGTCGAAGGCGAAGAAGACGAGTCTGAAACTCCGCGGAGCACAGCTAGACTTAAGACTTAAGTTCCCCTTCAGTCAAAAATGTGTCCTACACTTGAATATTTGAGCATCACTATACAGAATTATGTATGTGCATTCTGTTTTTATCTGCATCTGCTGAAAGTGGACATCTTTTGTTCACTGAAAATCTGATTTTAATTGGGGGGGGTTTGAGGGAGAAGGATATGCAATTTCAATGAATTTAACGAGATAAATTTCAAAATAGTGTTTATATACATCTTATATGTCTGGAGACGAGCTTTAACCAATTCACCCATTACTGTTTTGTACACTTCTGTATTCTCATTATTGTACTGTACTGCATCCCTTTCTCTTTCTACTTATCTCTAACCTCTGCTGGTAGCCTAGCAATTTATGTTTAGAATTATGCTACAATAGTTTATACCAAACACTTGTTCTCCTTTTTACAGCTGCATCTGCTAGGAGCAGAAAAAGAAAATCAAAAATGGAAGCGACCCTTGAAGTATTTGCTGAGAAGATTAGCAATGCCCTCCACCAAGATGACACCGATTTTCACTTAAAGATGCAAAAAGCGCAGCATGAACATGAGATGAAAATGTTCTCCATGTTCACCCACTTTTTGGAGAGGTCAAACCAGCCCCTACAGCCACCTTTCTTCCAGGCACCAGGCCGCCTTTGCAACTTCAGACCACCGCCGCCTCAACCTTCCTACCATAATTTTACCCAGCCTCATCCATTTGGCGAGACATCCAACCAGCCTCTGTCCTTCCTGCACGATCTGGCTCAGGCTTTCAGTTGTTGTGCCGAGAAATGCACCCCTGCCTTGAAATGCACACCCACTACAGAGTGACGTAGGGGGGTGCACTTCAAGGCAGGGGTGCATTTCTCGGCACAACACTGTAAACAGTGCGCTATGCGTGACGTCTTTGTTATTGTTCTTCTGCGCCTGTGGGTCTGTTCAAGGCCGTGGACTGTTCACACGGGAATCAATGTCCAACCAAGCCATATAAGTCAATGGGAGTTTTTGTGAAAATTTGACAAAGTCTAACCCTAAAGTTGTCCTAACTCAAATAACTCCTGACTCAAAGGAGATACAGTCATGGGACCAAGACCTACCCCCGTCTCTTGACCTTCTGGATCCAACGGTCCCACCCCCGAGTCCCTACGATGTACGGTTCCAGAGTTATGAGCATGTTCAAGAAATGTATCTATGCACGTGGGTTACATAGATCCAAATCTGGCAGTCCATAGATACAATTACGGAAGCCATGTAAGTCAATGGGAGTTGTGAAAATTTGACAAAGTCCAACACTAAAACGGCATCGACCGTCCATGCTGAACGTGTGGGCTCCTGGGCGTAGGCCCGGGAGTCGGGGGGGTGTGGGGATTTGGGCGGGGACTCGAGTCCCTGGTGGGCACCATAGGTGTTGGTGGTGGTGGCGTCCGGCCCCCGTCAGCATTGGGAGAGGGTGTGGGTCTCCTGATGGAGACCATCGCCGCCACTGCCGCCGTAGCCACGGGCTGGCCCTGGCCAGTTGAGTCTCTGGTGGGCACCGTGGGGACCGCACACATTGGACTCCGGGCGTCGTAACCCATACAAGATGAGTGTTGTGCCTGGATATAAAAGGGCCTCGTGGTTGGAGGTTGCCCGTGCAAGATGCTGCTCGTCTCTTGTCCGAAGACCAGAGGAGTTCTACTGGATTCCCTCCAGCGTGTCCTGGGTCGACAACAAGCAGCTTTCTCACCACATCTGCGACATAATATGGTCAGACTCATGGTGGACACCACTAGCCGACCTGATTGGCCGGCGCTGCCCTTTCAATATGCGGCTGGGCCCTGGGAGGAGGCCCAGGGGGAGTCCCCGGAGGTACAGCTAGTGTTGCCCTGCCCTGGTGACCTGTGGGCCGGGGATGCAGGTCCAGGCGAGTGCCTGGAGGTCCCCCGGACAAGATGAGTGTTGTGCCCGGGTCAGGTGAGTTGCTGGCCCGGGGATGGAGTTCCAGGGGCGGCCCTGTAAGAGGCCGGGTGTCTTGCTTGCCTTGCCAGGTGAGCTGTTGGCCGGGGATGCAGGTCAAGGGGAAGTCCCCGGAGGTAGCGGGCCTCGTGGCTGGTTTGGGCCGGCCCCGGTGAGCTGTGGGCCCGGGAGTGGAGGTAGGTGGGTGGGGCCGCCCCAGGGAACTTTAGCTGTATGTTCCCTGGGGCAGAGCGGCGGTGGTGGGACCGAGGTCCACGTGGGACCTCAGTGGAGGCTCCTTGCTCACTAAGACTTCAATTGGACTGGTCTTTACCAGCTGGCAGTACAGCTTGTGGAGAAGCGGCGCACCGGTGTGCAGGACCAGGGGAGTCTCTGGTGGGCACCGTAGGAGCCGGTCCAGGTGGGCTCTGGCCAGGGGAGGCCGTCGCAAAAGTGGCCTGTGTTGTGGCTGGAGTGGGATTGAGTGGGCTTCTCTGTACTGTTGGGCCCAGCACTTAAAACAAAAAAAAAAAAACTAAGTGAAATTCTCTTAAAATATGAAAAAACTAAAGAAGGGTGTGCCAAACAATTCCCCTATACAAGTCAATGGGAGTTGTGAAAATTTGACAAAGTCCAACACTAAAACCTCCTCCACCAGACCTCCTCCGAGGCACTGGCTAGTTAGGTCTAGGGAATATTTTTTAGGATCGCCCCCGGCTGCTGGACATTGCACAGCATCCCTCCTCCAGCTTTGATGAGAGGCTCGAGTTTAAGTTTAGCAGGACCCGGCCGCAAGTAGAAAGTCATGGGTTCACCATCCACAGACATGAAGAGAACTGGAGAGATGTCAGATTTGACCACATCCTGCTGTTTGGACGACATGGTCAAAATGTCTCACTGCCTTGCGTGGCTGGCGTTGGCCGGGCCCTGTGACTTTTGGGCCCCAGGAGTGGAGGGAGGTGTGTGGGGATGCCCCGGGGACTTTTGGCAATACGTTCCCGTGGGCAGTGCGGTGCAGTGGTGGTGGTGTTGGGACCGAGGTACACTGGGAACCTCGGTCTAGTCCTGCCGGGTACGGCCAGCATCGACCGTCCATGCTGAGCATGTGGGCTCCTGGACTCAAGTCCCTGGTGGGCACCATAGGTGCCATCTCACCACTTCTGTGGCATAATATGATCAGAGTCATATGACACATCACTAGCCGCCTTGGCCGGTGCTGCCCGTATAAAGTGAGCTTTTAATATGCGGCGATGTGCTTTGCGGGAACCTGTTTTTGGGTCAGGGTGCCAGAAAAAAATTTGAGATATGTACATTACCGTGTCCGGACGGTCCCCAGGAATCCAAAAATGTACTTTTTTATGAAGATCCAATGTTCCTGAGCTGAGTTATTAAGGGAAAACCATGTTTTTTGAGTCCCACAATGCATTGTGGCTGAGAAGTGGGTGTAGCCATTTACATTTATCAGAATAACTTTTGATCCATAAGTGTTAGAGACTTGGAACCAACTCCTACCCCCCCATTATCAGGGACGGGCTTTCCAACGGTACCTCTTGAATCACCGTATGATGTCAGGAATTGGGCGTGACTTGTGAATTTTTTTTTTATTTTTGCTGTATCTCGGGAAAAGAAGTCCATAGAGACAGACCTGCACTACATACAAGTGAATGGGACTTGAGACTTAGTGAAAATTTGCCTAAGTGTCACAGGACCTGCACCTACCCCCCCCCCATTTGTGGGTGTCCCGGATACAACAGTGCCAACCCTGAGCCTCTAGGCCAAAGTCGGTGCACAGAGTTGGCATTAGGAACACGGGGCCCATATCGGGCGAGAGAGCGGCTCGCGAGTTGTCGGTGGAGCCTAGTCCCACGTCTGTAGGTGTTTCCTGGGAGGAGTTATCGGGCAGGAAAAACCTTCCGGAATTCTATCTACGGGGGACACGTTAAATAGATACAGATATGGATACCATAGATACAAGTGTGGATTTCATGACTCTTTTTGGCCACCAGGCTGCCCCAGGGCATGTGAGCCACAAAATACGTAACCCATAGTATGCGGGCAAGTGGGAGGTACCAGGGACCGTCGAGTTTTCAAAGGTCTGGGCCTTATCTTGGGCACAGGGCCATTTTAGCAACCATGTTCCGTACCCCTGTCTACCCCATACAAACTTGAAAGTCATTTTTAGGTGTCTTCCCGGGAGGCTAGAGAGAGGAGACGCATGTGCCCATGTTGGGTACGACTCGAGGTATCTGGAAAACAATTTTTCGGGTCGATACGCCCCCGTGTGGCTGAGTTAAGGGAAGGATTCCACATCACATGCTAAAGGGTCTTCCCGCCACCAGATTTGTATCTACTTGACCTCTTGACCTTTTGCCCTCAAACCCTCGTAACTCGGGAACAGATTGGGCTAGGAAGCTGGTCGGACCAGTGTCCTGAAGGGCTCGACGGGCTCTATCGCATATGTCGGGCAGGGGTCTGTGGCACATACTTTTGCGCAAAGTCGCTCGCAGAGCCCGATGCCCCACGCCCCTCGAAAGCCCTTGAAATACGGTGCGCAGACATGCCTCGACGGTCTTCCTACGTCGCTCTGGTCCCGAGTTACGGGCCTTTGAAAGTTGCCCCTTTCCACCGAAAACGGCCCGTAACTCGGCAACGGAAGGGCGTAGACACGCGGGGACGACTGCTCTGGAAAGAGCTCGGAGAGTACTACGAGACTGCCAAAAAAACCTTCATGTCTCGTGCACACATGAGCCGGGCAAAGCCCTCTTCGGGCCATAGGCCCTAAGACCCTTGTGCAGTTTGGGCTGGGGAAAGTCGACTTTCTCATTTTAGGTCGTAGGGTCAAAGTAGACACATCGTCGGAAAGGGCTCGATCCCCTGAGCCAGGATATGCCAGCCTCATCCCTGTGCTCCTTTAGGGGGCTGAGTTACGTTGGGTCAAATGTTCCCAAATACCAACCAATTAAGGTCCATAACTCAGGAACGCAAGCACCTAGAGACATGAAACCTTAAACCCATGCTTAGTCCACCGAGCGCTATCCAACCCTCCCAACCGCTTCTCTCTAGAACCTTGCGTTCCCAACTTAGGGTTAGGGGTGATGGATTGCGTCGCTTCTGGTTTGGGCGTGTTCAGCCCCTCCCCAAACACACCCACAAAAAATTTCAAGTCCCTAAACCGTTTCGGAGTTATGAACTTGTGACCGAGCATATTTAAATACGCTCCGTTTTAAGTTCATAACTTCGGCCAGGAACGTCACAGGGGCGTGGTTCAGGTATCCCCAGGGTTGGACCGACCCCCCGCACCCACCCCTATAGTTTGGCGTCGATAGCGCCACCTATGGGGAAAAAGTTGGATCGACTCCAAATGGCCCAAAAACGTGCCTACCCCCCCATTTGTGGGCCTTCTGAGTCCAACAGTCCCACCCCTGAGTCCCTACGACCTAGGGTTAGGGTTATATGGGCCCTGTCAGAAGTTGCTATAATCTGCATGTTATAGCAGGTTCTAACAGGTGAAAATTTGACTAAGTGTCACAGCCCGAAAATGTTCTGCAGAAAGTGGTATTGAACACATTTCAGGGCATTCTGAGTTGATCTGACATGGTCCCATGTGTACGTTTTTGGACACCCTTTGGCCCATAACTCCCGAAGCAAACAAGGTAGAGCCACAGCACCTGCACCTACACCCCCATTTGTGGGGGTCCCGGATACAACAGTGGCAACCCTGAGCCTCTAGGCCAAAGTCGGTGCACAGAGTTGGCATTAGGAACACGGTACCCATATCAACCGAGAAGCCAGTTTGTGAGCTGTCGTTTGAACCTAGTCCCATGTATGTAGGTGCTTCCTGTGGTAAGTTATAATGAAAACTCCAACATCAGGAATTGCATCTAATTCAATGCAAAAAAGTAGATACAAATCTGGAACTCAATAGATACAATTCTGCCGTACATACAAGTCAATGGCAGTTGAGAAGAAGTGTCACAGCCCAAAATGTTCTGCAGAAAGTGGTTTAGAGCATGTTTCAGAGCATTCTGAGTTGATCTGACATGGTCCCATGTGTACTTTTTTGGAACAGTATATTCATGAAATTGCACAGAGTTGGCATTAGGAACCTGGGACCGATGTCAGCCGACAGGCCAGGTTGTGAGCTCTCTGTTGAACCTACTCCCATGTCTGTAGGTGTTTCCTGTGGGAAGTTATAATGAAAATTCCAGATTAAGGAATTCCATCTAATTCAATGCAAAAAAATATAGATACAAATCTGAACTCCATAGACACAATTCTGCCCTACATACAAGTGAATGGGAGTTGAGACTTAGAGAAAATTTGACTAAGTGTCACCCCCCAAAAATGTTCTGCAGAAAGTGGTTTAGAACACGTTTCAGCCACAGGACCTGCACCTACCCCCCCCATTTGTGTGTGTTCTAAACACATCGGTACCCCCCTGGAGTTTGTAGCACCTATAGTTCCAGAGTTAGGCAAGAAAGACAGGTAGAGATACAATAGGTAGTGCGTTTTCATCTGCATCGCCTTTATTATGAAATATGTCCCAGCCTAACCTTCTTACCCTAACCTTTTGACACAAAGTTGGAGCGATTGCAAATTCAAGCACAGCGTCGGAAAGCCCTCGCTCCGTAGACCCCAGAAATGTCAACGCCTCCTCGATACGTTGTTCCGTTAAGGAGATATAACCATTTTTCTAATTTTGGAATCTGGAATCCAGAATCCGGAATCTGAAATCTGGAAGAGGGAGCCACCTGGCTTATTTTCACGGTATTGCAACGAAATTGACATCCTCCTATTTTAAAGGTAGGTAGATGCCTGCGATCAGAAAAATCGTGCGATCGCAGCGGTGACATCCATAATTGCGTAGCACCTATATTTCATGTTTTTTACCCGAGGTTAGGTCAGATTCCTCAAATTGTATCGTCGAGCTAATCGTTTCTGTCCTACTCCCGTCGCTCTATGACCTTCCAGGACAGAGTTGCCAGACCCTAATTACCTTAATTTAATGCCATAACGTTGTTCCATGTGTAATGTGTTTTTGTTAGGTAAGCTAATAATAAAATTAAAGCCTGTATTTTTTGTGTGAAAAAACCCCATCGCGGTCACGGCCAAGGTCCAGTGTCCACGGTCTGTGCACAGTAACCTGACTTCCAAAGACTAGAAGTGTGAAAACAACTGAAAATCAGTCAAGTGCTAAAGAAAAGGAAATCCCAGGTCTTTATTTACTTGCTATAGGCTTTTATTTATTTCATGTTTAGTGGTGTAAGGACTGTTTTGAAGATATGTATTAGTTGTGGATAATTAAAGAATTTTACTCTGCCAGAGTTTAAAAGTATTAAGTAGCCTGTTAAAACATTTGCACAATTATACTCAGCAAAGCCTTTATGCAAGCAAGGCATCAGTAAGATATATATTAACTACCTGCTGACTGTTAATTCTATGTTGCTCCTCACCTTTTAACATTTCAACATGCAAGTAAACCCTACAGAACAAAGAAATAGAAAATAAATATCTTAATTGTTTGAGACAGCCCCCCCCTCCCCAAATGAACAAAGTTTTTTGCCTGTAATGTTAAGTAACTGATAAATGTTCAATGCTATTGATATAAAAAGATTTCATTACATTATAAAGGTTGCAGCCTGTCTAACTGGTGCAAACTTTGTGCTACTGTCTTTGATAAAAGGACACAGTTGCTTGAACACTATCGTTTGGATCATAGCAATTTCTCCTCAGTCAGTCCATTGCCTTGTCTCTATGATGACTGTGTCTGCACATTTTCTTCATTAAATGCATTGAAAACTCACTTAAGCTGTTTACATACTCAGACAGTAGTGCAAAGTGACAGTCTGGTAGGATGTGTGTCATTTGTCTGTGCTGTGTGTAAAATCAAACAGCCTTTTAATGACAAAACTCTTCTCAGTCATTTAAGGACACAATTAAAACAGAATGAGATGGTAGACTGTCCATTCAAAAAATTGTCACTACCATACCAATGTGTATTCCTCCTTCAATGCTCACAAAAGTAGGACTCATCCAGACTGTGAAGTCTCAGCTTTTAAGACTGAGATTGTCTTGACAGAAACTGACTGCCAACCAGTTCAGAGACAAGATGAATCTGATGAAGCTGGTCCCTCTTTTCTTGAGCTGGATGCTCCAGAGTGTAATCCTCCTGAGTCTGGATTTGACAGTGGTGAATTGCAAGCTCAACTGAAAAACAACTTGGCTTCTTTGTTCTTGAAAATGCACAGTGTTCTACATGTATCACAGATGGCGATAAAAGACATAGTTGAAAATTTGGCACAAATATTCACATTGTCCAAACCCCTTGTGAGAGACTCAATCATCAAGGTTTTAGGAGAGCATAGTCAGTCCGTAAATGATGCTCTTCTTAATGAAATTGTGGAAGCTGTCATGAAAAGTAATGTTTTTGTCAGCACTACTACTGAGGGTGCAGAGTTGTCCACTGCTAAGCGGAGGAAAGCATTTGTAAGGAGTAACTACCCTCTGGTAATGCCAGTACAGTATGCTGTGGATTCCACTGGGCACACAGCAGTGTATGTTCCTGTACTACAGATGCTTCAAACAATGTTTAAAAATACAGATCTTCTTGACAAGATTCAAGAAGCTAAACCATCACCACCTGGAATGTACATGTCTCATGAAGATGGGACATATTTCAAAGAAAATCCATTTTTGTCAGCAACAGGAGAGTTGAAGTTGTCACTGATTTTGTATGTGGATGACATTGAGCTAGCTAATCCTTTAGGCACAGCTAGAAAGATCCACAAGCTTTGTGCAGTATACTGGTTGCTAGCCAGTGTACCCAGTATGTATCGTTCCAGCCTTCATGTCATACAGCTAGCTCTGCTGTGCAAAGTACCTGATTTGCAGAGTTGCGGTTATGAAAGTGTCCTTTCACCTTTGTTGAAAGATTTGATAACTCTTGAGCAGGATGGCATCTTTATTGAACCTGTCGGCCAATGTGTAAAAGGCACTGTCATGTGTGTTGCAGCTGATAATTTGGCTGCTCATGGTCTTGCAGGCTTTGTTCAGTGCTTCAGAGGAGATTACATCTGCAGATTTTGTGTCTGTACTGCAGCTCAGATACAGTCCAAAGAAGTTTCTGAAGGAGAGTTTTCCATGAGAACAAGGACCTGCCATGATATTCATGTGCAGAAAGTTGTGCAAGGAGAAAATGTGTCTCATTGTGGCGTTAAGGGTGAGTGCGCTGTCAGTAAGACATTGCAGCATTTTCATCCAATTTCTGGTTCCCCGCCTGATATACTTCACGACCTTTTTGAGGGTATTGTGCCAGTGGAGTTGGCCTTGTGCATCCGTGAGATGATTCGTCTGAAGTACTTCACACTTGAATATCTAAACACAAAGATTCGCACATTTCCATATCAGCACTCTGATAGGCTTGACAAACCACAACCAATCCCAAAAACTTTTGCTGCCAAATTAAGCATTGGCGGGAATGGGCATGAAAATTCCACTCTGCTGAGGTTATTGCCTCTTATGGTAGGAAGTAAAGTTCTGGAAGGAGATGAAACATGGGCCATATTGATGGACCTGAAAGACATTGTGCAGCTGGTGTTTTCTCCATCTTTCACAGAGGAATATATCCAGTACATGCAGGCTAAAATAAGTGATCACAGACAGGATCTTCAAGCAATGTTTCCAGACTTTAAGCTCCGACCCAAACATCATTACATTGAGCATTACCCAGAACTGACAAGGCGTTTTGGGCCACTTGTTAACCTGTGGACCATGAGGTTTGAGGGCAAACATCGCTTTTTCAAGAGGGTGATACACGACACACAGCATTTCAAGAATGTCTTGAAAACTCTTGCAACCAGGCATCAGTATATGATGGCATATCACCTCAATTCGCCATCTTTTTTCAGACCCCACACACAAGCCTCAAGTGTCACCTCAGTCCAAGTTGAAACACTGCCACAAGTGGCCAAAGACTTCATACAGACAAAGACAGACAGCCAAAACGTATACAGTACATCAAAGGTCTCCATAAATGGCACAGAGTTTGCAAAAGGAATGTTTGTTTCTGCAGGCCAGACTGGAGGACTTCCAAAATTCAGCAGAATTGAACATGTACTGCTTGTGAACAACTCTGTGTCTTTTCTTTGCAGGGACTATGAGTGCTGGTACATTGAGCATTTAAGATAATTTGAGCTGACATCTACAGGCAACATCTTTGTGCATCAGCTGTCAGACTTAAATGACACAGTAAGCCTCACAGCATACATTCTTGATGGGCATTTGGTGTTAACGCAAAAAATATTTATTTTGATCAGAGACTTGAAGCATTAAAATGTATTTAGAAGCAGGCACTGTACCATAGTGCTGGGCAATATGGACAAAATCAAACATCAAGATATTTTGACCAAATACCCGTATTAATATTTCATCAATATTGTAGGGATGATTGTTTGTGCTTTCACAAAATATTTACACAATGAGTTTTGATAAATAATTATCAGTAATGAGAATATAATGACTAAGTAGATACAGGCAAATAATAGAACAGCTAGATCAGTATGGTAAGTTCAAAAAATGACATTACTTTATTGTAATGCAGCCTTTAAAACCAGGAAATGACAAAACTTATGCCATATCACCATATGACCATATCTAGTCCCATATCAGGATATCCTTACATTGCCCAGCTCTATTATACAGTCCCTTGAAATAGTGCCCTCTGCTTAAAATAATGACTTGCACCACTCATAAACAATGATTTGTATTGAAAACTTAAATATGAAGGAAATTGTTGGCAATTATTTTCAGCCAACTGGTTACCATTAATGACTTCTATCTCTCTTTTCCTTCTTAATGATAGGAAATGGCAGCTCAAAACTTCCTCCTTCATGTCCATACCTCCCCAGACATTGTCAGAAAGATGACTTTCTGTTCATGTCCAGAATCTGTGGATGAGCTAAAAATTATGATGAAAGAAAAGTTTAGGCTAGACGGTGACTTTAGCCTAGCATACCAAGATTCAGATTTTGATGGCCAGTTATGTTCACTTGTAGACATTGAAGAACTTCCACAGAAGGCTGTACTGAAAGTGATCAGGTCTGAGAGTGATGACACTTCAGTAGCATCAGATGACACAGAAATATTGCCTCATGCTATGACTCCAGCCAGGGCTGAAAGATGGCCTGATGTTTTTCCAATGCCGACTTTTTCTTATGACGTAGAATTCTTACTCGGTGAGGGAAATGCTACGTATGAGAGAACAGGAAGAACTCTTAGGTTATCTAAGGGACAAAAGCATGATATTCTCGAGAGCCTTGCTAACAAAATGCATAGCTTCACGGCATACCCTGAGGATAAGCAGTTGTCAGTGGTAGCAGAAGCACTTGTCACCAAGTATCCCTGTCTTAAAGAGCCAGGATCTCAGACAGGATGGTATGGTTGGAAAAATAGTTTGAAGTTTAAAATGCGAAACTACCGTAGTAAGTTGAGTCGTGCAGGGATTTTTGAGGTAGCTGTAAATTCTGGGAAGAGGAGCAGAAACAACCCAGACAGACAAGCTCCCCATGCTAACATCAAAAGACCAAAGAGGGCAGAGGTGAATTTCCTTCCTAATTTCCCAAGAGGTGAAGTTGCTGCAAGCCTTGAACAATTGAGACTCCAAATCGTAGATAAAGTGAAGATGAGTGACAAGAACCTTCTCCTGATTGGAAAGTTGATGCAGACCACCTTTGCCCTGCGGCGCAAAGAGGTCATCAGTGATGAGCCACCTGTCGGTGAGATCCTGGAACGCTGGCCTGCCCTCAAAATTGAGTCACAGGTAATATGTTTCTTAGATGAGTAGATGTATTAAATTTAATTCCTTTGTGTGGCTGTGTCAGTGAGAATTTAAACAGTCTTACTCTAATGTATATTAGTTTTTCTCCAAAAGCTAACAAGTGGCCATAGTATGTCAGTGTACGGGTATTAGTGTGGCAGTTTCCATTGCCATGTGTCTTATTTTTCCTTCTCAGGACGGACACATATACAATACTCTGACTTAAACAGTCATTTTATTTTTTTACAGATCTGTGCAGAGTTTTACAGAAACTCAAACATCAACCTGAAGAACTGCTTCTATGCTGAGTTGGATCAACACACCCCCCGTTTTCTGAGCTTGTTCAGGAAGAACAGGGAAAGTGGCAGAAGTCCTCAGTGAGATCTTCAGGATTTATGACCTCCAGGTACATTGTGTAAGCTTCTTGGTGCTTGATAATGACGCTACAGTAGTTTTCTTTATATTTGGTAGGACTCTGACCTCTAAAGACATAGGAGGGCTAATTGTTATATTACAGTGTTGTGTGGCTATGCTGTCTACCAGCCATAGTAAAGCAAGAATATGTTTTCACACCCAAGGAACAAGTTGACATCCATGTCAGACGTGCTGCTGTCCTCCGTGCTCTCCCTGCATATTTGCATGAAGATGACTCTGGATTTCTGAAGCAATGGGATGTAAGTATATTATGGGATGTCAGTATATTATTTTTGGGCAAAGAGTTACATTTTTTCTGTTACTCGAATCAAGAAAATCAGTATTTTTTGTTTTTTTATTTAAAAATTTCAGTGTTTGAATATTACACAAGTAAATTTGAAAAACTCAAGGGATATGTCTCTTTCCAGAAAGCATGACCTGGTTACTCAAGATAAGAGCTTGTGAGAATTTTTGTGTAGTTCAGTTGAAAAAGTTGAAAATTTTAAGTATATGCATATATATATATATATATATATATATATATATATATATATATATATATATATATATATATATATATATATATATGTATATCTATATATATATATATGTATATATATACATATACATATATGAGGCAGTTTGGGGTCACAGGTAACATCTCTGTTCTTGTCCGTAGATGTCGCCAATTAAGTGCCAATTCAACAGATGCTACATTCTTCTGCCCAGAGAGGATTACAGTTGTGCTTGAGGGTGACATGGTTATTGATCTCCCCACATTCACTGATGCATTTGTCATGCTCTTTGCACTGATTTATGCGCTGCATCTAAGTTACCCAAAAGCCTTGGCCAATACATTTGACTTTACCTAGAAAGTCTTGATGGGCCTGGAGGATGGGAACCTGAAGCCTAGGGTGTTGAGCCTTAAAAATGCCATTTTGGCAGCGGAGTAATTTCATGTGTATGGACAAACAAAAACAAGGTTGCTCCTTTACTTGATCCTCCTTTACTTGATACATTTATGCAGGATGCATTTGATACACTTTATTTTTCTTTTTTGAAAACCTCTTAGAGATCTGTTTCTACAGTATTCTCAGTGAATTTTGAATGTGTTACTGTTCAAAAGTGATTTTTGCTGTAGTGTTTGTACTGTATGGATGTGTATAACAGAAATGGCTACAGCAGTACAAATTTTGGAAAACAGTTTATGTTTTGGAAGTAATGTAAAACAAGTAGCTTCTTAGTAGGGCGTTCATTTTTGCTATACCGTTTGTACTGCTGTAGCCATTTCTGTGGTATCGTTAATGTATGTGTGATGATCAATGAACAGAACTGTTTATGATAATGGATTTGAAAGGGATAGTTCGGGTTTTTTGACATGAAGTTGTATGACATCCTCACCATTAGTTCAAAAGAGTAATCCACAGCTGTAGCTCTCAGCAGGCAGCAGCGCGCAGTGATATGAAGTGCCATGAAATTAGTTGCCAGGAACATCCCTAGTCACAGCCCAGTGTTTTAGACCCAGTGATCAACATACAATGATTTCTGGTGACATCTACTTTATCTCTTCATTTTGACTGACTCTCCAACAAGCATCTGCTCTTCTTTCATTCTTTTTTTCATTTCTCTGCGGACTTGGAGGCTTGTTAATCATCGCTGGCACCAAACGTTGCCCCACTCCAGATCAATACAACCTCAATTACAGGGTTAAGCGATTAGTCGTAGCTGGGTTGCCTTAGTAATGTCTGTCAGTGCTGATCTCAGAGGACACGTCATGTCAGTGTTAGAGCATCACAGACAGAAATGGGGGATGTGTGGGGGGACTGCAGGGTAGCTTTAGCATGTGAATTAGTTGTGTAAACAGAATGCAGCAGAGGTTGAAAACAACCAGTAAAACTACTCAACATAAAGCAGAGTATTGCTGCGTTTCCGCTGGTTATTTCATCATTCCTCTTCTTCTGTACCCACCCCCCAAAAAAAAAAAATTATTAATAATTCACACCATCATTTGCACTTCAAGAACTCTCTTATCAAAATAAATGTGTGCTTTTTCTCATCGGCCAGAAGTTACAAAGGCACACTATAGATCAAACAAGACCATTCTGCTCTCAGTCTACAAGTTCCAATGAGAGAAAAAAGCCAGAAATTGAACCACAGCTTGTTTACAACTTTGACAAATGAGCACCATGACAGCAAAAGAGAAAATGAGATGAAAATATTGGAAATCATTACCAGTTACAGACCAATCACAAGCTGCTTCCAATTTTCCCTGTCCAGTACTCACCAGATTCAAGGTTTCCTGGTACAGTGGACCCTCCCCCTCTGTCCATCTCTTATATACAGGAAGGATAGAGCCACCAGTGGCCTTGCACCTGTCTTGCTCTCCCCGGTGGAGCCATCCTCCATTAAAGCCTTGGCCCCTATAATGCTGCAGACTGGACACATCTCTCCAGATGTACTGGGACAGGACCCCACATTAGGCCTGTTGATGGAGTTGAACTGGAGGACAACCACACTTTAGTGGGGCTGAACCTTGGGCCGGCTCTGGCACAACGCTTCAAAAGTTTATCAGTGATATTTCTGCAGTGGAAACTGTTGTTGCAGTTACGAGCCATTCCTGAATCCATTAGTGCTGCAAGATTTCAAAAATAACTTGTGACAGCTATAGCACAGCAATTTCACTTAACAGTCACCTCACCAGTAGCTGTTATTTTTATTTACTTTTGAGGCAGGGAGACACATGATGTACAGTGTTTTCACATGGTTTTTCCGCCATCATCATTTCAATAAAGGATCTCTGGATTCTTTCCTCAAGGTTAGCTGTCAAATCAATGTCTCAAAGCTTTGTTGGAGACTAAAATCCCAGCCTGAGCCAGCCGCACTGAGAGTCAGACCAAATAGCCCAATCACAGCCCGAGCAAAGTATTTTTGTCCATCCATCTACTGTATATTTATATCTATATCTATGGCTCTAGTGATGTCAGTGTCTGTCTGCTGGTTGGTCTGTCCACCACTCTGGTAACGTGACACGCCAGATGGTTTGTTGCACAGAGCCATTTGGAAAGTTGTCCTTAGAAACTGTTTCAAAAAACACTTTGCAGGTGATCAGATGAACCATCTGCCTATCAGCTGTAACACAGGCTTTATATCTTGGGAAAGAATACAGAATAAGTCGCCCCTCTGATGTGAACTTGAGTAAATCTCTTGCAAAAACTAATATTCATCAGTTTTCTTTCATTCATTTATTTTTTCCCTGCACCTAGAGGAAAATTGACTTGGCAGATTTTACAAAATGCATGCCTGTAGCACTCAATAATGTAATAATTTACTGAAAATGTAATAATGCCTGAAAATGTAATAAAATTTGCACTTAACTCAATCGAAAATGTAATAAATCCCAATAATGCAATAACTTGACCAATAATGTAATAAAATATTCTGACTGATATTGTAATAACATTTTTACCGATAATGTAATACCTTATTACATTATTGGAGATTTATTACATTTTCAGGTGGGTCTTTTTTTTTTTTTAAAAAAAAAAAAAAAAAAGATAATGTAAAACTTGACAGATAATGTAATATAGAGTTCTACATTTTGTGTTTTGAGAATCCAAGACTGTTATATAGCCTACACTGGATTTGAAACAACAGAATGACTGAATTGCAGGCCTATACCATACAGCTATATGCACATGCAGATACTCAGGGACATGTGTGATGGACTTACCTCCTTTGGTGACCAGAATTCCAGCTGAGATATATCTGAGCTGGAATTCTTTTATAGTTTTTGCGCAGCACTGGAGACCCCAGGTAACTTCCCTAAACGTACCTCTTCACTTCACAGTTTTCCAACATATCATTACCTCATGAAAACAAGTCAGTGACACTTCATTTGTAAAGACATAACATAAGCATTCCTAACACCCACATACACATTACGTGACACCTGACATAAATATAGGCCTCACTCATTAATGGTCTCATGAATGGTCTCACTTTTAATCAGTAAGATGTCAAGTGACAAAGTGGTCACTCATAAAGTATATTATGAGATTTACCTGTAGGCTTTAAATAAAGATTAAATTATCTTGAAAACTGAGCGGGCACTGCTATATTAAGTGTAAAGTCAACAGGTGATTGCACAGGACAAACAATTCTAGAAATAGTCTAGTAACATACTAAGGTGAACAGATTTCTTAAGTGCCCTGCTCACAGACCCATAGTATAAAATTCAAAAAATCGAACCAAGATATCTTTTTTCAGGCAATCTCCATTTATTAACAAACACGTTAATGATGTAAACAACAGTGAATATAATAGCCTATAACATATAACATATAAACAATCCTGAAACAGTCATTTAACAGGGTGTTTCCATCAAAGGAGCCAAGAAAAGATGAAAGTGCAGCTTCACAAAAAAAAAAAAAAAAAAAAAACTGACCAAGAGAGAGAGAAAGAGACGGACGAAACATCACAACAGTCAAACATTCCAACATCTTAACGGCTTCAGTGGGTTGCCATTGTCCTGACCACAGAGAGTATCTGACACAACAAGCCACAGGACAAATGATAGACTGGAGCAAGACCCATATAAATACTCCTTTTGTGAACATTTAGTGTCCTTCTGTGTTTATTTTATGTCCCTCTCTGGTCATTTTATGTCTGTTTTTTCTGCTGTGAATATATGTTCCTTTAATGTTTTCTTTTTTTACAGCTTTTATACATTGATACATTGATTACAGCTTTTAGACAGTTATGAGTGTGCTATTAAATATCTACAATGTTGCATTAAGAATAATCATGCTAAGAAGGGCAAAGTGCAGCAGTTGCAGGCAATTTGCAGAAAGTCACGTACACCAAGCTGAACGACAGGATGTAGGCATGAAATGTACTGCTTTAACAGGTAAAAATAGGAACTGTGTTAAAACCACACGAGAAAAATATGTCTATCATTTAGGGGTCAGACGTAGGTGAAAGGATACCAGACAGGAGCTGTTTGTGCATATGTTTCCAACTTGACTTCCTCGAAACAGGGCGCCAACACAGATGAACGAGGCACGTGCATCCTGTTGCTGAGAGCAAGTAGCCAATCGACACACTCCACCAGCGGGCCAACAGCCAATCGGAAGAGAGATCTACCTACATTCTCTAGTTTGTCTCTGTATAGTATAAAAACAACTGGGTCAGGATAGAACAGGCAGTCAGACTTCGTGAACTGACAAATACTCTGTTGCTGTCAGGGAATAGAAGATCTCGACCCAGAGCTCTGTATACTGAACTTTGATTGCTGGAATAAATACTGATCGAAAACCGGATATCTTCTCCTATTGCTTCATTAACCAACAAGCAGAACTCGCTCACACATATGATGATTTTAATGGACTAGAATGAGCAGGAGTTCAACACTGCTTTTGTGTCCTTCTGGTCATATAGTTTTAATATAGTCCTCTGTGTCACCTTTATGAACTTTTTGTGTCTCATTATGATGATTTTTGTCCCTATATGCTGATAATTTGTTCTTGAAGTAATTTTGTGTCCCTTAATGTTGTTTGACTTTAGAGTTACATCATATTCCTCTTGGTCTTCCTTTTGATCACTTTGTGTCCCATCTATTTCCAGATGGTAAATGGTCCGTATTTATATAGTGCTTTACTATACCTGAAACGATACCCAAAGCGCTTTATATTATACATCACATTCACCCAGTCACACACTGATGGCGGAAGAGCTGCCATGCAAGACGTTAACCATGACCCATCAGGAGCGGTTAGGGGTTCGGTGTCTTGCTCAGGGACACCTCAACATGAGCTCTGCAGGCCAGGATCGAACCAGCAACGGTTACAAGACGGCCACTCTACCCACTGAGCCATGCCGCCCCGTCATTCAAAGTGATATAATAACCATTTATGAGAGGATATATTTATGTCAAATTTTAAATAATGTGTTGGTGTTACGAATACTTATGCATACCCTCATCAAATGAAGTGTTACTTAAATTTGTTTTTGTTGGTTTGTGGTTGTTTTCACGAGGTAGTGATTCGTTGGAAAACTGTGGAGAGCGAAGTATGTTTAGGGAAGCAATAGTTATTCTCTTGTTTCAAAGTCAGTGTATTTAACAGTCTTAGATTCTCAAAACACAAAATATAGACCTCTATATTACATTATCTGTCAAGTTTTACATTATCATTTTTGTGCTGAAGGACAGCCTGAGTAGAAGTTAATTATTCATTAAGTGGCAGAACTCCGCCCCCTGCTGTCGAAAAAGGGCCGCAACAGAGTGAGTCAGTGCAGCGGGGAGAAATGTGCTCCACAGTAAGAGAGAGACTGCATCAGGATTATTGTTGTTTATGATGGAGTTGTGAGCCTGAGCCGGCTTGTGTGCGTTCATATACCAGTAAGTGTGATGTTTATGGTTGTTATGCTCCTCATTTAATGTTATATGTTGATGTTTAGATGTACGGTTAGCTTGTTAATTGCTAATTATCGTCCGAGCATTCACGGTCACGTGTTTATATTATATTAGTTATATACAGATGCTGAGTGTCTTATTTCACGGTTGTTTACCACTACTGCTCAGGAAGTGAGTACATTTATTCTGATTATTGTTTTGTGTTTTTTGTTTCAGAACCACACACACGCGTACCCATGCTTGTTTATGTATGCTCCCACTGAACAGTCAATAAAGACATTAAAGGAAACATCCGGAGTTTGTGCATTCTGACCGATGCCCCCCAGCGGCCACAGTTTATCCATAATCAGCTAAATATACAGTCCTTTTCCAACGCCACAACAATTTTTTTTAAAAAAAGACCCACCTGAAAATGTAATAAATCTCCAATAATGTAATAAGGTATTACATTATCGATAAAAATGTTAGTCAGAATATTTTATTACATTATTGGTCAAGTTATTACATTACTGAGTTTTATTACATTTTCAGTTGAGTTAAATGCAAATTTTATTACATTTTCAGGCATTATTATATTTTCAGTAAATTATTACATTATTGGGTGCTACAAGCTTCAGACACACCGCCAAGCTGTACGGCTGAAAAAGTCCAGTAGGTTCCACAAGTTTGTGTTATCAGAGATTATCATGTACTGCTGGTGAAATTAATAACTCAAGTATGTGGAGAAAAAAACAATGTATGATTGTCTTTCAGGCAGCCTCGTCAACCCTGCTAACATCACTGCCTTCATCACCAAAGCTAAGGAGATACCACTCGCTGTATGTAGTTTGTAAGGAGTGCCTTTATATTAGAAAGAAAATGATCCACACCTATTCTATGTGGAAACTGGCACAAGATAACTCATGTTATGGTTTGGTACTATATACATCAAATAGACTTAACATTATCCTTTCATCCTTTCTTAAAGGCACCCTTGAGAAGGAGAAGAGCAGGGAGGCACTCGAGCGTGTGTATGGTTTACTGAGTGGGCTAATTGCATGCGTTACCGACCACAGGAAAGGGGTCATCACCAACCTTATGGTGGAGGAGTTTGCCCAGGCAGAGGAGGATGAGTTGGAACGGAGGATAATCCGGGTAAGAGAATGCATCAAGGTTGAGCACATAGAGTATTTCCCTTTTTACATTTTAATTGTAAACTGCTAAATAATCCCAATATAGCCTCTAACTTGCTCTAACTAAATGCATGGGTAACCATAACTACCTACAGCATGTTTCCAAATATAGCATTTCCATTACGTGTCTGTGTTTCCTTGCTTCTTTCACAGGTGAAAGAACACAAAACCAGAGAGCTTGGGTCATGCCTTGATTCCACTCATGAAAAATGAGTACATGTGGTTTTACCATCTCATATTCAACCGTCACAGCTATCCTTGCGACAAATCTGAGCTGGTGTTTTCTTTTCAGAACTGTTGGGAATCGTTTGGTTTTCCCGGGAGGCCAACATTCTCAATGATTTCAAGCAGCATCAGCACATCTGTAAGAATTTCATTTTCCTCAGACTGCACAGTTGTGTTTTTGCACAAGAATTTATGTTTTTATGACCTTTGCATTTTTTTGTAGGTTGGGCGGAGCCTGGAGGACGGAAAGAGGGGGAACGTCCGCAGGCTAATGTGCTACTCAACAGCCATGGCAGCTCAATGAAGCTTTTCAAACATGGGAAGACACAGCCACTGCACTTGCAAAACCCTTCAAAAACAGGTTCAGGACCTACAGCAACACAGATTAAGAGAAATCACACTGCTGACCAAGACAACAGTGTTTCCCAGTGTACAGAGGAGGGAGAGGGAGCAGACAAAGATGAAGGAAAAGAGCAAGCAAGAGAAAGAAGATGACAAAAGGGGACAAGACAGTGATGGCGACTATACAGAGAGTGGCAACAGCAGAAGCTCACGGGAAGAGGAGGAGGCACATAAGGGCAAGAAGAGAGCTGGAGAGCCAGAGACCAGAGTGACAGTGAAATGCAAGCAAGCATAAGCAAGGACTTAACACAGGCCAAAAGAAAGAAGATGTCAAAGAGGTGTTTACCAGTCACTGACAGTGACAATACAGACAGCATCAACAGCAAAAGCTCATAGGAAGAGGAGGAAGCACACAAGGGCAAGAAGCATGTTGTGAAGAGAGCCAGAGTGCAGAATGACAGTCAAACGGTAACAAGGAAAGACATAACACAGGCCAAACGAAAGATATCAAAAAAGCGTTTACAAATCATTGACTACATAACAAAGTGTAATCTAGTATAACAAAACTTGCATTATATATGTTTCAATTACCTCAAACTGTTCTGAATAAATCAGTCCATGTCATAAGAACATATAATTCTTGCAAAACATCTGTTATTTGATTCATAAACACAGATGTTTTTGTCTTTCAAGAGGCCTGTATGTTTCAGTAATTTTATGGTTACATGTGTGGATGGTGCTCTTGGTATCAGCTTAGTTGTATACAAAGATTGGATTTTTTTTTTGTTATTAGTATTTCTAATAGTATTTCTAGCTTTCAGACTCAAACTGTTCTTGTTGGTGTGACTGTCAAGTAAGTAAAAGAGAGACCAAGGTCACTAGTTAGTACACATGATATAATGTATCAACACACAGAGACATTATTGTAACAAAATTTGAACAGTGTTTTTTCTTTATTTAAATGATGACAAATGGTTCTGAATAAGAACATATTTTTCTATTTGTGTATGCATTTGTAGTTTTCTTCAGATGTAGACTGTTTGGATTGTCCGTGTTGTCATGAAGTGAGAGAGGAGTTTTAGTCTTGCCGGGTGTCTGGCTGCTACCATTGCACTATTGAAGTGAATGGTATGTAAATTCCCAAAATACTATTTTTTATTTTATTTTATTATTATTAGTTTTTTTTTTTTATGGAAAGAGTAACAAACTGGATATGGACACTGGAACTGACACTGGGTGATTTGACATAACCATTTCTGTTATACATGCCTCCTTGCATCAATTTAGAGACTGGAATTAGAGATGCCACCGCAACATGGGGAGAGGGTTCTAATTCGGCTCTTGTCGATGGACAACCTACCTTATAACTTTGTAAGACAAACATGTTAAGATATGGTTTGGCACCAATACGTAGTTGTTTCAAACACTACCCCTATGGGTAAGTGCTCTATAATATTCATGTTTATACATCTTTATAAACAACAAACATACTGACTTGTGTTCTTTCTTTAGTGCTGCCATGGACAGAGCAACATGAATACATTGCTGTAATGGTTATGGCCATCCTAAGGGATACCCTTATCTGCTATGGCTTGTTCATGCTCTTAACGCAGTGAAAGTTCAATAAAGTAGCTGTTAGCCCCCCACATTGTCAGTCTTTGATTTTTGACCTTGCAGTATCACGAGTCACCTACTGTATGTGCTCACTTACTGTTTTTTGAATAGCTACCAAAACCAGTATCCAGGAAACAGGTGATCACATGACTGATCTATCAAATTATCGTCATTTCAATAGGGTAATATTCAAATTATCAACATTTGTCACAACTGTAGGATAGGTATTCCAAATAGGCAATCTGTTAGAGATCATTTGTCCTACAATAACTTCCAAAACACTATCACAATCACATTCAGGACTGGGTGCCAATAAACCAATGACAAAGGAACGTCCATTAGGTTTTGTCATTTCTGACAAGGAGCTGGTGGAGAACACATAACGGTAAGATCTGATTACAAGAATCAAATCTAAATGTCTAATCCTACCAGTTCTTTCACTGTAGTCACAAATTGCAATTCCAAGAAAAAAATCCAAATGTTTAATCGTTTCGATTGTTGGATTAGTCAATAATCAACAACTTCCAAAGGTTGAATATAAATTAATAATGCTTTCAAGTTCAGTGTAAAAAAAAGAGGTGACATATTCCAATAATGCCAGTAATGTACATTATGAATCCTTACAGGGTTTGAATCCAACTACAGTTTCCAATTCGAGTATGAATATAAATCACTAATGCTTCCATTCTAAGTTAAACATTCTAATATAAGTCACTAGTGTCTCCAAGATATGAATCAACCCAATTCTCAAATTTAAATCATTAATGCTAAAGTTTATTCATCACACAAATATATTAAAAAAGTTGAATATGTATTACTAAAGTTTTAAAGTTTAGCACACAAGTCACATTCCTACAATTGATAATGGTAGTGATAATATGAAAATAACAATCTAAATCCTGTTTTTGTGTCTGGCCATTTCAGTACTTGAAAATATTTTTGAGGCTTTTCAATGGCTTGTGGAGCATTAGTTAAGAGTATTCAAATTAATTGTATCATAATGCTTAGTATTAAGACTTCATAGAGAGTATAATCCTTTTCCCTGTCTACTTCAAAATGTGGATAATCAATGTTCAACATCTAGACTTGATTTGTGGGTAATGGTTAATGATATCAACAACTTAATGTTTTTATTATCAGCAAACATGCTGATTGATTAGTGTTTCTTTTTTTTTGTAATTATGTAAGTAAAAGTATATGATCTGATACCAACTCATGAATCCAAATGAACAACTTTGTATTTAGACTCCAAGTCCCAAAAATATGATCAAAGTTGTAGTTAGGATTCCATGTTCTAAGAATATGATCAAAATCAAACAATGAAGCTAATTTGCACAAATTGTGTTAACTGTTTGTAAAATGTGTTGTAAAATGAGTTCAATGTACTTACAATTCATGAATTCCATTTCCAAAAATATGAACAGCATTGTAGTTCAGTCCAAGTTCCAAAAACATTATTTATTTCCTGCTTACGAATCCAAGTTCCAAGAAAATGAACAACTTTATATGAAAGATTCCAAGAATATGATCTAGTCCAGGGGTTCCCAAACTTTTCCAAATCAGGGCCCACTTGAAAATCTACAACAACAATAATTGTTGTTGTTGTTGATATTATTATTATTATTATTATTATTATTGTTGTTGTTGTTGTTGTTGTTATTGTTATAAAGATTCAGGATTGAAATGAAAGCAGGCGGATAAAGGAAGCCCAAACTTTTAATCTGTGGTGTACACACAAGACAGAATTAATTCTCAAACCTGTCATCACAAGACAGAATAAATTATCCAACTTTTCTTTATATTACAAGTGCATTCAAGACAGAATACTATTTTAAACTTTTCATTACAACTGTGTGTGTGTGTGTGTGTGTGTGTGTGTGTGTGTGTGTGTTTGTTTTAACTAAGGACTACATACAACACTTCACCAGTCAGCTGCAACTCACCTAGTGGGAGGGGTGATGTTGCTGCATAGCAGCTGTCAGTTTAGGGATGTCAGGCTGAATGGAAGTCAGCTTCAGACAGAGATCTGACTGAAGATCCAGTTTGTTTCTATACTTTGTCTTTAAAGCCACAAGGGCTGATAATCCTGTTTCACATAGATATGTGGTTGCAAAGGGCATAAGAAACCTCAGTGCCTTCTTGGACAGAGGAGCATACTCTGTTTCCACATGCATCCAGAACTGGCCCAGGTTTTTCTGTGTGAAAATCAGTTTTAAGGCAGTGTCACAAGACAGCTCCACAAGGCTGTCCTGCTCCCTGGCAGTCAGACCTGCAATAGCATTGATGATTTGCTCAAATGCAGAGTTGTTATGGTTACTGCAAAGTGTCTTGTTGTAGTGGGTACAATCTCCGGCGGCAGAGTACACTGAAAACTTGCTGTTGTAGAGAATTCTTGTCCTGTGTCAGGTTCAAGTTCTGTAGTTGAAGTTATTGATAGTCAAGATCATGTTGTAGAACAGCAGCAGGGCATTTTCATCCTTTGTCTATAGGAGTTGCAAAGAAGCTATGCAGTAAGTGTGTTGTGGACTTTGAAAAGCAGGATGTAGAAGGAAGGACAGTGTCAGGGTCTTTAGGTGTTGTTTGTAAGACAGATAAAGTTGTTGAGGATGGCAATAGTTTCTTAAGAGCAGTGGCTCAGGTGATCAGTGGTTCTCAAAAGAAACATAGGAAGGTTAGACTTACTGTTGTTAAGTATATGAAGAACCACATTAAGTTTGTAGGGGAAGGATTTGCTTCAATGTCAGATTATATTGAGAAGTCACAGATGGAGACAGTTGGACACTGTGCAACAGAGTTAGAAATTCAGGGTACAGCGAATGCTTTAGGAGTTGTAGCAGTATATTGTTGTCCAGTGGACGTATATATTTAAAGGCTGATAATAATCATTTTAAGTCTGTAGTTTGTGTCCAACATGCTAATAAACAGGTGTGCTTTGATTTGTGTAAAGTTGGTAATTCATTGGAGACACAGTACATGCGTAGAAGATATTATATAGTACAGGCACAGAGTACTGCAGCTATGTGTGGTTCAAATAGTAATTATTAGGGCCTGAGCACCGAACGGTGTGAGGACCCTATTGAAATTGAAAGAATTTTTTTTTTTTTTCTTTTATTATTATTCCCTGAAGTAAATCGCCTTTTTGGGGGCTTTAACATATTCAAAAACTCACCAAATTTGGCACACGCGTCAGTTGTGGCGAAATGCTTGACAATGCTATATCTTGAAGATCAGGATGTCTCGTTAAACGGCGTTGCCCTGGCGGCGTGGCGAAGGTCCATGTTTCGCCATAACACAGGAAGTTGCTATAACTGGACTGTCCGTGGTCTGATCTGCCTGAAACTTCACGTGTTTGTTAACAGTCCCGGTCTGAACATATGGTATGAGTTTCGTCGACGTCCATGGCCAAATGGCTTGGCCACGCCCATTAACGCATTTCGCCAAAACACAGGAAGTGGCTTTAACCTCCCTGTACTTGGACAAAACTGCCTGAAACTTTACATGTTCATTAAAAGTCCCAGTATGAACATCTGATATGAGTTTTGTCCATTCGACGTGTGGCGCGTTTCGCCAATGTTTACAAAAATTGGTACACATATGTATCACATGGAGATGAACAAAAAAGTCTCTTGGACCCATAGGCTAAAGTCAACAGGAAGTCGGCCATTTTGAATTTCGTGCTCAATTTTGGCATTTTCCACATGACCTATTTTAACAAATTCCTCCTACAGAAATGTTTCAATTGACTTCAAAACTGGTGTGTTTCAGGACGTGTGTCTCATGCCTGTTGATATTGGTCAGGAAGCTTTGGATCAGTATTTTGATGACATCTTGAATGTGGCTCCAGCAAAAGGGAATAGCCCAGTGAAACTGCTGTCAGATCATAATAATGAAGTCAAATACTTCCCTGTGTTGTTTCCAAATGGATGTAATACATATCATGATGGTAGACCGTATCGGCTGACGTTGTCACATTATTTTAATAACCGCATTTTACATGCTGATGGTAGATTTGCTCAAAATGTAGAATATATCTTTTTTGCTCAGTACATGTCTGAGGTTGAACAGGTTGTGTCAAATGTATCAATAGCATTATGAAAAAGAAAAGGAGGTGGTAGAGCTCAAAAAGTTAGTGGTGATATGCTGAATAGTGAAGAATCGTTGAAGAATTTATTGGAGTTTGATGATGGATTCCGTTTTCTGAAACCTATTAGAGGTACTCCAGCTTTTTGGCAGGGAGCACAGCGTGACCTGTTAGCGTGTGTTCGTTTTCTTCAGCAGATATGCGGTGGGAAAATCTTATTAATAGTGTTTTGAAACAGGAAGGTAGACAACAGACAGTTGAGGACTTGGAGTGGGTGTGAGTGGGTGTGATTTGTTGCATCGTAATCCAGTTATTGCGGAAGGAATGTTTGATTATCAATGGCATATTTTTGAGAGGGAGGTCCTTATGTCTCCATCACATCCAATTGGCAAAATAAAAGATTACTTTTATTGAGTGGAATTTCAACAACGTGGCTCTCCTCATGTACGTTGTTTGATCTGGGTCCAGGATGCCCCACAAATTGATAGAGATTCAGATGAAAAAGTCATTCAGTTTATTGATAAATACATAACTTGTGAATTACCATCAGATGATGACACATTATTGGACATTGTGTCAGTGCAACAACATTCAAAGCGCCATTCAAAAACTTGTAAAAAGAAAAAGACTGTTTGTCGCTTCAGTTTTCCCAGGCCAGCACTGGCTCGAACATTTATTTGTTGCAGTAAAAGTGAAGATGAGTGTGACAAAACATGTAAGTGTCCGGTGGAGAAGGCAGAAAAGTTGTCATCGTGTGTGTGTAAAGAAGCAAGGGCAGGAAAAGAGTAGTAAAATGAAAAATGAGCAAGCGAGTGTCATTTTGACTGCAATTAAGATGGCGCTTTCAGATGAAAGCTAGCTATGACAGTGTGGAACACTTGTTTAAAAGTTTAGGGATAACTCAATCAACTTTTGAGGCAGCTTATCAATGTTTTGCTAGGAAGACAGGAAGACAGAAGTTGTGTTCAAAAGGCAGGTTAATGAAGTATGGATCAATCAATATAGCAAACCCTTGTTGAAGTGCTGGAATGCCAATATGGATATCCAGTATGTAGTTGATGTTTATGCGTATGTAGTGTATATTATTTCTTATATATCCAAAGCTGAGAAGGAAATGGGACTGTTGTTAGGTAATGCACAGAGAGAAGCTTCTAAAGAGGGAAATGTTGGTGCAAAAGAGGCAATGAAGAAGTTAGGAAGTGTATATTTACACAATAGAGATGTTTGTGCACAAGAGGCTGTTTATAGATTGAAGAATATGCATTTAAGAGTGTTCACAGAAAGTTGTGTTTGTGCCAACAGGTGACAGGTAATGAAGATGAGTTTGCCATTAAGTGTTCTGAGACAAAAGGCGTCATCCCAGAAACTCACTACAGAGGACATGTGGATGACTAGTTTGGTTGACCGTTATATGAATAGGCCAGATGGTTGGGTTTTTGTCCAATATATCACACAACCCACAACAGAGAAGGGCACATTAATTGATCATGTTTATGTGAAAATGACAGATTATGATGTTGAGTCATTAGTATTGCTTATTATTATTATTATTATTATTATTATTATTATTATTATTATTATTATTAGTTCAGTGACCCTGAGGGGATTCTATGTTCTTTTGCATCTCTGAGTTGTAATTATGAGGCAGAAGTTACAGCAGAATAGGTCAGAGAATTTATTTTTTTTTTTTATTGAACTGATCATGTTGAGGTTTTTGTAGAGCTGATAGCTGTTTTGTTGATTATGCCAGGAGATTAAAGTATGATGAGTTGTAGTTTTTACTGTATTTATGAATTAATATATTTATTTATTTGACCATGGGTTGAGCATGTCCAGATCACCCAGGATGTGTATTTATATGTAATGCGTTGAATTAAGGAATAGGGATGGTGTTTTGGTTGCTTCTATCATTGGACAAGGGCAGAGTGTATGGAGGTTGTTGTCAGTTGTGTTGAGTGTAGAATAATTGGTACACTTCTGGTCAGTCCCAATATATGCTTGTTATCATATGTTTTTTTTTTTTTTTTAATGATAATTGTATCATTCTCTTTTGATAACTATATTATATCCATGTTCTTGGATGTGTGTTCTATAGAAAATAATGTTTCTTTTCCTGCACTACAACAGCATTTATGAGTAAAAAAAAAAAAAAAAAAAGTGACAAACATTTATGTCATATGAACCATAATATTTCCATTTAGTTAACTAAATGAAGCACAATTGTGCTATAATATGAAATGATGGCAGTCATGCTGTTGCAATGCAGGTTACTACTACTACTTCTGCTTCTACTACTTCTGCTACAGATACTGTTCAGCCTCAACAATGATTTTAATTTACTATTTAATTCAATTATTAACTTGTTTTCAATTAATAAACTCTGTCTGGCCCCCTCTCTTTCTGTCTCAGCCTCTCCCCCTTTGAATAGGAGTAGTTTAAGTTTTTTTTCAGTCTTTTTATGAGTTTATAATGAGCACTCAACCAACAGTCAAAACTGCAATCAGTAGAAGGCCTGTATTTATACACAGTCTATAAAAATATATACATTAGTCTATTTTTCCAAGCTTTTTGCGTTTGACGCCAGAATTTCCGACTGTCGCTGAATGTCTTGATGAAATTAACTGCGCAACAGGCCGTCTTCTTCACTCTGACTCTGCTCTCTGTCGAGGTAAGTCACTCCCACTCCAGCTGAATTTTTGAACAGAAACGTTACTAATACACGGTTTGTGTTTTTAAAATTACATAAGTGTGTCACTCATACTGAAGTTAAACATGAATTGAAGGGTGAAATATTTTCCTTGTGAATCATATTAAGCCTGTATTATTGGCTAACTTTAGCTAATAGTAGCAACGAAGCTAGCGCTAGCCTAGCAGCTAACGGTAATTTAATCAAGAAGGTGGTGGTGGTGGTGGTGTCCCTGGGTATGAGTGGTGAGTGGTCCCGGAGGTCCAGGAGGGCCAGGAGGTCCCGGAGATGGAGCTGGTGTCTACTGGGTATGAGTGGTGAGTGGTCCAGGAGGGCCAGGAGGTCCCGGAGATGGAGCTGGTGTTTCCTCGGTATGAGTGGTGAGAGGGCCAGGAGCTCCCGGAGATGGAGCTGGTGTCTGTTTGTTTGTTTCCTTGGTATGAGAGGGCCAGGAGCTCCCGGAGATGGAGCTGGAGCTGGAGCTGGAGCTGGAGCTGGGGTTTGTTTCCTCGGTATGAGAGGGCCAGTAGCTCCCGGAGATGGAGCTGGAGCTGGAGCTGGAGCTGGAGCTGGGGTTTGTTTCCTCGGTATGAGAGGGCCAGGAGCTCCCGGAGATGGAGCTGGAGAAGGAGCTGGAGCTGGAGCTGGAGCTGGGGTTTGTTTCCTCGGTATGAGAGGGCCAGGAGCTCCCGGAGATGGAGCTGGAGCTGGAGCTGGAGCTGGGGTTTGTTTCCTCGGTATGAGAGGGCCAGGAGCTCCCGGAGATGGAGCTGGAGCTGGTGTCTGTCTGTCTGTCTGTCTGTCTGTCTGTCTGTCTGTCTGTCTGTTTGTTTGTTTGTTTCCTCGGTATGAGAGGGCCAGGAGCTCCCGGAGATGGAGCTGGTGTCTACTGGGTATGAGTGGGGATTCGTCCAGGAGGTCCCGGAGGTTCCGGAGGTCCCGGGGAGTTGGTGTAAGTGTGGTGGTGGTGGTGGTGTCTCCTGGTTATGCGTGGTGAGCGGCCACCGCATGACTTTGCCTGTCTGTCTGTCTGTCTGTCTGTCTGTCTGTCTGTCTGTCTGTCTGTCTGTCTGGCAGGCAGGCACGGCAGGTGCTGGGCTGCCCCCGGTACTGTCCGGAGTACCAGGGGCGGCGACTTCCAGAGTACCAGGGGCACGAGCCTTTGCCCGGAGTACCAGGGGCGCCGACTTCCAGACGCCGCGGACTCGTGGGTTTAGTCGGCGGGAGGGGGTGCTTAAGCGTGGGTACCCGGGCACGCCCGGAGGTAAAGGTTGCGGAGAAGGGGTCTTGACCGGGCTCCGGCCCCGGCCCCGGCCCCGGCCCCGGCCCCGGCCCCGGTTGTGGGTGTATGGAGTCCGGTGGTGGCGGCGGCGGCGGCGGCGGCGGCGGTGTCCCTGGGTATAAGTGGTGAGTGGTCCCGGAGGTCCCGGAGGTCCCGGGGTGTTGGCGTAAGTGTAGCGGGGGTGGAGGTGGTGTCTCCTGGGTATGAGTGGGGAGTCGTCCAGGAGGGCCAGGAGGTCCCGGAGATGGAGCTGGTGTCTGTTTGTTTCCTCGGTACGAGTGGTGAGAGGGCCAGGAGCTCCCGGAGATGGAGCTGGTGTCTACTGGGTATGAGTGGTGAGTGGGCCAGGAGGTCCCGGAGATGGAGCTGGTGTTTTCTTGGTATGAGTGGTGAGAGGGCCAGGAGCTCCCGGAGCTGGAGCTGGAGCTGGAGCTGGAGCTGGAGCTGGAGCTGGGGTTTGTTTCCTCGGTATGAGAGGGCCAGGAGCTCCCGGAGATGGAGCTGGAGCTGGTGTCTGTCTGTCTGTCTGTCTGTCTGTCTGTCTGTCTGTCTGTCTGTTTGTTTGTTTGTTTCCTCGGTATGAGAGGGCCAGGAGCTCCCGGAGATGGAGCTGGTGTCTACTGGGTATGAGTGGGGATTCGTCCAGGAGGTCCCGGAGGTTCCGGAGGTCCCGGGGAGTTGGTGTAAGTGTGGTGGTGGTGGTGGTGTCTCCTGGTTATGCGTGGTGAGCGGCCACCGCATGACTTTGCCTGTCTGTCTGTCTGTCTGTCTGTCTGTCTGTCTGTCTGTCTGTCTGTCTGTCTGTCTGTCTGGCAGGCAGGCACGGCAGGTGCTGGGCTGCCCCCGGTACTGTCCGGAGTACCAGGGGCGGCGACTTCCAGAGTACCAGGGGCACGAGCCTTTGCCCGGAGTACCAGGGGCGCCGACTTCCAGACGCCGCGGACTCGTGGGTTTAGTCGGCGGGAGGGGGTGCTTAAGCGTGGGTACCCGGGCACGCCCGGAGGTAAAGGTTGCGGAGAAGGGGTCTTGACCGGGCTCCGGCCCCGGCCCCGGCCCCGGCCCCGGCCCCGGTTGTGGGTGTATGGAGTCCGGTGGTGGCGGCGGCGGCGGCGGCGGCGGCGGTGTCCCTGGGTATAAGTGGTGAGTGGTCCCGGAGGTCCCGGAGGTCCCGGGGTGTTGGCGTAAGTGTAGCGGGGGTGGAGGTGGTGTCTCCTGGGTATGAGTGGGGAGTCGTCCAGGAGGGCCAGGAGGTCCCGGAGATGGAGCTGGTGTCTGTTTGTTTCCTCGGTACGAGTGGTGAGAGGGCCAGGAGCTCCCGGAGATGGAGCTGGTGTCTACTGGGTATGAGTGGTGAGTGGGCCAGGAGGTCCCGGAGATGGAGCTGGTGTTTCCTTGGTATGAGTGGTGAGAGGGCCAGGAGCTCCCGGAGATGGAGATGGAGATGGAGCTGGAGCTGGAGCTGGAGCTGGAGCTGGAGCTGGGGTTTGTTTCCTCGGTATGAGAGGGCCAGTAGCTCCCGGAGATGGAGCTGGAGCTGGAGCTGGAGCTGGAGCTGGAGCTGGGGTTTGTTTCCTCGGTATGAGAGGGCCAGGAGCTCCCGGAGATGGAGCTGGAGCTGGAGCTGGAGCTGGAGCTGGGGTTTGTTTCCTCGGTATGAGAGGGCCAGGAGCTCCCGGAGATGGAGCTGGAGCTGGAGCTGGAGCTGGAGCTGGAGCTGGGGTTTGTTTCCTCGGTATGAGAGGGCCAGGAGCTCCCGGAGATGGAGCTGGAGCTGGAGCTGGAGCTGGAGCTGGAGCTGGAGCTGGGGTTTGTTTCCTCGGTATGAGAGGGCCAGGAGCTCCCGGAGATGGAGCTGGAGCTGGTGTCTGTCTGTCTGTCTGTCTGTCTGTCTGTCTGTCTGTCTGTCTGTCTGTCTGTCTGTTTGTTTGTTTGTTTCCTCGGTATGAGAGGGCCAGGAGCTCCCGGAGATGGAGCTGGTGTCTACTGGGTATGAGTGGGGATTCGTCCAGGAGGTCCCGGAGGTTCCGGAGGTCCCGGGGAGTTGGTGTAAGTGTGGTGGTGGTGGTGGTGTCTCCTGGTTATGCGTGGTGAGCGGCCACCGCATGACTTTGCCTGTCTGTCTGTCTGTCTGTCTGTCTGTCTGTCTGTCTGTCTGTCTGTCTGTCTGGCAGGCAGGCACGGCAGGTGCTGGGCTGCCCCCGGTACTGTCCGGAGTACCAGGGGCGGCGACTTCCAGAGTACCAGGGGCACGAGCCTTTGCCCGGAGTACCAGGGGCGCCGACTTCCAGACGCCGCGGACTCGTGGGTTTAGTCGGCGGGAGGGGGTGCTTAAGCGTGGGTACCCGGGCACGCCCGGAGGTAAAGGTTGCGGAGAAGGGGTCTTGACCGGGCTCCGGCCCCGGCCCCGGCCCCGGCCCCGGCCCCGGTTGTGGGTGTATGGAGTCCGGTGGTGGCGGCGGCGGCGGCGGCGGCGGCGGTGTCCCTGGGTATAAGTGGTGAGTGGTCCCGGAGGTCCCGGAGGTCCCGGGGTGTTGGCGTAAGTGTAGCGGGGGTGGAGGTGGTGTCTCCTGGGTATGAGTGGGGAGTCGTCCAGGAGGGCCAGGAGGTCCCGGAGATGGAGCTGGTGTCTGTTTGTTTCCTCGGTACGAGTGGTGAGAGGGCCAGGAGCTCCCGGAGATGGAGCTGGTGTCTACTGGGTATGAGTGGTGAGTGGGCCAGGAGGTCCCGGAGATGGAGCTGGTGTTTCCTTGGTATGAGTGGTGAGAGGGCCAGGAGCTCCCGGAGATGGAGATGGAGATGGAGCTGGAGCTGGAGCTGGAGCTGGAGCTGGAGCTGGGGTTTGTTTCCTCGGTATGAGAGGGCCAGTAGCTCCCGGAGATGGAGCTGGAGCTGGAGCTGGAGCTGGAGCTGGAGCTGGGGTTTGTTTCCTCGGTATGAGAGGGCCAGGAGCTCCCGGAGATGGAGCTGGAGCTGGAGCTGGAGCTGGAGCTGGGGTTTGTTTCCTCGGTATGAGAGGGCCAGGAGCTCCCGGAGATGGAGCTGGAGCTGGAGCTGGAGCTGGAGCTGGAGCTGGGGTTTGTTTCCTCGGTATGAGAGGGCCAGGAGCTCCCGGAGATGGAGCTGGAGCTGGAGCTGGAGCTGGAGCTGGAGCTGGAGCTGGGGTTTGTTTCCTCGGTATGAGAGGGCCAGGAGCTCCCGGAGATGGAGCTGGAGCTGGTGTCTGTCTGTCTGTCTGTCTGTCTGTCTGTCTGTCTGTCTGTCTGTCTGTCTGTCTGTTTGTTTGTTTGTTTCCTCGGTATGAGAGGGCCAGGAGCTCCCGGAGATGGAGCTGGTGTCTACTGGGTATGAGTGGGGATTCGTCCAGGAGGTCCCGGAGGTTCCGGAGGTCCCGGGGAGTTGGTGTAAGTGTGGTGGTGGTGGTGGTGTCTCCTGGTTATGCGTGGTGAGCGGCCACCGCATGACTTTGCCTGTCTGTCTGTCTGTCTGTCTGTCTGTCTGTCTGTCTGTCTGTCTGTCTGTCTGGCAGGCAGGCACGGCAGGTGCTGGGCTGCCCCCGGTACTGTCCGGAGTACCAGGGGCGGCGACTTCCAGAGTACCAGGGGCACGAGCCTTTGCCCGGAGTACCAGGGGCGCCGACTTCCAGACGCCGCGGACTCGTGGGTTTAGTCGGCGGGAGGGGGTGCTTAAGCGTGGGTACCCGGGCACGCCCGGAGGTAAAGGTTGCGGAGAAGGGGTCTTGACCGGGCTCCGGCCCCGGCCCCGGCCCCGGCCCCGGCCCCGGTTGTGGGTGTATGGAGTCCGGTGGTGGCGGCGGCGGCGGCGGCGGCGGCGGTGTCCCTGGGTATAAGTGGTGAGTGGTCCCGGAGGTCCCGGAGGTCCCGGGGTGTTGGCGTAAGTGTAGCGGGGGTGGAGGTGGTGTCTCCTGGGTATGAGTGGGGAGTCGTCCAGGAGGGCCAGGAGGTCCCGGAGATGGAGCTGGTGTCTGTTTGTTTCCTCGGTACGAGTGGTGAGAGGGCCAGGAGCTCCCGGAGATGGAGCTGGTGTCTACTGGGTATGAGTGGTGAGTGGGCCAGGAGGTCCCGGAGATGGAGCTGGTGTTTCCTTGGTATGAGTGGTGAGAGGGCCAGGAGCTCCCGGAGATGGAGATGGAGATGGAGCTGGAGCTGGAGCTGGAGCTGGAGCTGGAGCTGGGGTTTGTTTCCTCGGTATGAGAGGGCCAGTAGCTCCCGGAGATGGAGCTGGAGCTGGAGCTGGAGCTGGAGCTGGAGCTGGGGTTTGTTTCCTCGGTATGAGAGGGCCAGGAGCTCCCGGAGATGGAGCTGGAGCTGGAGCTGGAGCTGGAGCTGGGGTTTGTTTCCTCGGTATGAGAGGGCCAGGAGCTCCCGGAGATGGAGCTGGAGCTGGAGCTGGAGCTGGAGCTGGAGCTGGGGTTTGTTTCCTCGGTATGAGAGGGCCAGGAGCTCCCGGAGATGGAGCTGGAGCTGGAGCTGGAGCTGGAGCTGGAGCTGGAGCTGGGGTTTGTTTCCTCGGTATGAGAGGGCCAGGAGCTCCCGGAGATGGAGCTGGAGCTGGTGTCTGTCTGTCTGTCTGTCTGTCTGTCTGTCTGTCTGTCTGTCTGTCTGTCTGTCTGTTTGTTTGTTTGTTTCCTCGGTATGAGAGGGCCAGGAGCTCCCGGAGATGGAGCTGGTGTCTACTGGGTATGAGTGGGGATTCGTCCAGGAGGTCCCGGAGGTTCCGGAGGTCCCGGGGAGTTGGTGTAAGTGTGGTGGTGGTGGTGGTGTCTCCTGGTTATGCGTGGTGAGCGGCCACCGCATGACTTTGCCTGTCTGTCTGTCTGTCTGTCTGTCTGTCTGTCTGTCTGTCTGTCTGTCTGTCTGGCAGGCAGGCACGGCAGGTGCTGGGCTGCCCCCGGTACTGTCCGGAGTACCAGGGGCGGCGACTTCCAGAGTACCAGGGGCACGAGCCTTTGCCCGGAGTACCAGGGGCGCCGACTTCCAGACGCCGCGGACTCGTGGGTTTAGTCGGCGGGAGGGGGTGCTTAAGCGTGGGTACCCGGGCACGCCCGGAGGTAAAGGTTGCGGAGAAGGGGTCTTGACCGGGCTCCGGCCCCGGCCCCGGCCCCGGCCCCGGCCCCGGTTGTGGGTGTATGGAGTCCGGTGGTGGCGGCGGCGGCGGCGGCGGCGGCGGTGTCCCTGGGTATAAGTGGTGAGTGGTCCCGGAGGTCCCGGAGGTCCCGGGGTGTTGGCGTAAGTGTAGCGGGGGTGGAGGTGGTGTCTCCTGGGTATGAGTGGGGAGTCGTCCAGGAGGGCCAGGAGGTCCCGGAGATGGAGCTGGTGTCTGTTTGTTTCCTCGGTACGAGTGGTGAGAGGGCCAGGAGCTCCCGGAGATGGAGCTGGTGTCTACTGGGTATGAGTGGTGAGTGGGCCAGGAGGTCCCGGAGATGGAGCTGGTGTTTCCTTGGTATGAGTGGTGAGAGGGCCAGGAGCTCCCGGAGATGGAGATGGAGATGGAGCTGGAGCTGGAGCTGGAGCTGGAGCTGGAGCTGGGGTTTGTTTCCTCGGTATGAGAGGGCCAGTAGCTCCCGGAGATGGAGCTGGAGCTGGAGCTGGAGCTGGAGCTGGAGCTGGGGTTTGTTTCCTCGGTATGAGAGGGCCAGGAGCTCCCGGAGATGGAGCTGGAGCTGGAGCTGGAGCTGGAGCTGGGGTTTGTTTCCTCGGTATGAGAGGGCCAGGAGCTCCCGGAGATGGAGCTGGAGCTGGAGCTGGAGCTGGAGCTGGAGCTGGGGTTTGTTTCCTCGGTATGAGAGGGCCAGGAGCTCCCGGAGATGGAGCTGGAGCTGGAGCTGGAGCTGGAGCTGGAGCTGGAGCTGGGGTTTGTTTCCTCGGTATGAGAGGGCCAGGAGCTCCCGGAGATGGAGCTGGAGCTGGTGTCTGTCTGTCTGTCTGTCTGTCTGTCTGTCTGTCTGTCTGTCTGTCTGTCTGTCTGTTTGTTTGTTTGTTTCCTCGGTATGAGAGGGCCAGGAGCTCCCGGAGATGGAGCTGGTGTCTACTGGGTATGAGTGGGGATTCGTCCAGGAGGTCCCGGAGGTTCCGGAGGTCCCGGGGAGTTGGTGTAAGTGTGGTGGTGGTGGTGGTGTCTCCTGGTTATGCGTGGTGAGCGGCCACCGCATGACTTTGCCTGTCTGTCTGTCTGTCTGTCTGTCTGTCTGTCTGTCTGTCTGTCTGTCTGTCTGGCAGGCAGGCACGGCAGGTGCTGGGCTGCCCCCGGTACTGTCCGGAGTACCAGGGGCGGCGACTTCCAGAGTACCAGGGGCACGAGCCTTTGCCCGGAGTACCAGGGGCGCCGACTTCCAGACGCCGCGGACTCGTGGGTTTAGTCGGCGGGAGGGGGTGCTTAAGCGTGGGTACCCGGGCACGCCCGGAGGTAAAGGTTGCGGAGAAGGGGTCTTGACCGGGCTCCGGCCCCGGCCCCGGCCCCGGCCCCGGCCCCGGTTGTGGGTGTATGGAGTCCGGTGGTGGCGGCGGCGGCGGCGGCGGCGGCGGTGTCCCTGGGTATAAGTGGTGAGTGGTCCCGGAGGTCCCGGAGGTCCCGGGGTGTTGGCGTAAGTGTAGCGGGGGTGGAGGTGGTGTCTCCTGGGTATGAGTGGGGAGTCGTCCAGGAGGGCCAGGAGGTCCCGGAGATGGAGCTGGTGTCTGTTTGTTTCCTCGGTACGAGTGGTGAGAGGGCCAGGAGCTCCCGGAGATGGAGCTGGTGTCTACTGGGTATGAGTGGTGAGTGGGCCAGGAGGTCCCGGAGATGGAGCTGGTGTTTCCTTGGTATGAGTGGTGAGAGGGCCAGGAGCTCCCGGAGATGGAGATGGAGATGGAGCTGGAGCTGGAGCTGGAGCTGGAGCTGGAGCTGGGGTTTGTTTCCTCGGTATGAGAGGGCCAGTAGCTCCCGGAGATGGAGCTGGAGCTGGAGCTGGAGCTGGAGCTGGAGCTGGGGTTTGTTTCCTCGGTATGAGAGGGCCAGGAGCTCCCGGAGATGGAGCTGGAGCTGGAGCTGGAGCTGGAGCTGGGGTTTGTTTCCTCGGTATGAGAGGGCCAGGAGCTCCCGGAGATGGAGCTGGAGCTGGAGCTGGAGCTGGAGCTGGAGCTGGGGTTTGTTTCCTCGGTATGAGAGGGCCAGGAGCTCCCGGAGATGGAGCTGGAGCTGGAGCTGGAGCTGGAGCTGGAGCTGGAGCTGGGGTTTGTTTCCTCGGTATGAGAGGGCCAGGAGCTCCCGGAGATGGAGCTGGAGCTGGTGTCTGTCTGTCTGTCTGTCTGTCTGTCTGTCTGTCTGTCTGTCTGTCTGTCTGTCTGTTTGTTTGTTTGTTTCCTCGGTATGAGAGGGCCAGGAGCTCCCGGAGATGGAGCTGGTGTCTACTGGGTATGAGTGGGGATTCGTCCAGGAGGTCCCGGAGGTTCCGGAGGTCCCGGGGAGTTGGTGTAAGTGTGGTGGTGGTGGTGGTGTCTCCTGGTTATGCGTGGTGAGCGGCCACCGCATGACTTTGCCTGTCTGTCTGTCTGTCTGTCTGTCTGTCTGTCTGTCTGTCTGTCTGTCTGTCTGGCAGGCAGGCACGGCAGGTGCTGGGCTGCCCCCGGTACTGTCCGGAGTACCAGGGGCGGCGACTTCCAGAGTACCAGGGGCACGAGCCTTTGCCCGGAGTACCAGGGGCGCCGACTTCCAGACGCCGCGGACTCGTGGGTTTAGTCGGCGGGAGGGGGTGCTTAAGCGTGGGTACCCGGGCACGCCCGGAGGTAAAGGTTGCGGAGAAGGGGTCTTGACCGGGCTCCGGCCCCGGCCCCGGCCCCGGCCCCGGCCCCGGTTGTGGGTGTATGGAGTCCGGTGGTGGCGGCGGCGGCGGCGGCGGCGGCGGTGTCCCTGGGTATAAGTGGTGAGTGGTCCCGGAGGTCCCGGAGGTCCCGGGGTGTTGGCGTAAGTGTAGCGGGGGTGGAGGTGGTGTCTCCTGGGTATGAGTGGGGAGTCGTCCAGGAGGGCCAGGAGGTCCCGGAGATGGAGCTGGTGTCTGTTTGTTTCCTCGGTACGAGTGGTGAGAGGGCCAGGAGCTCCCGGAGATGGAGCTGGTGTCTACTGGGTATGAGTGGTGAGTGGGCCAGGAGGTCCCGGAGATGGAGCTGGTGTTTCCTTGGTATGAGTGGTGAGAGGGCCAGGAGCTCCCGGAGATGGAGATGGAGATGGAGCTGGAGCTGGAGCTGGAGCTGGAGCTGGAGCTGGGGTTTGTTTCCTCGGTATGAGAGGGCCAGTAGCTCCCGGAGATGGAGCTGGAGCTGGAGCTGGAGCTGGAGCTGGAGCTGGGGTTTGTTTCCTCGGTATGAGAGGGCCAGGAGCTCCCGGAGATGGAGCTGGAGCTGGAGCTGGAGCTGGAGCTGGGGTTTGTTTCCTCGGTATGAGAGGGCCAGGAGCTCCCGGAGATGGAGCTGGAGCTGGAGCTGGAGCTGGAGCTGGAGCTGGGGTTTGTTTCCTCGGTATGAGAGGGCCAGGAGCTCCCGGAGATGGAGCTGGAGCTGGAGCTGGAGCTGGAGCTGGAGCTGGAGCTGGGGTTTGTTTCCTCGGTATGAGAGGGCCAGGAGCTCCCGGAGATGGAGCTGGAGCTGGTGTCTGTCTGTCTGTCTGTCTGTCTGTCTGTCTGTCTGTCTGTCTGTCTGTCTGTCTGTTTGTTTGTTTGTTTCCTCGGTATGAGAGGGCCAGGAGCTCCCGGAGATGGAGCTGGTGTCTACTGGGTATGAGTGGGGATTCGTCCAGGAGGTCCCGGAGGTTCCGGAGGTCCCGGGGAGTTGGTGTAAGTGTGGTGGTGGTGGTGGTGTCTCCTGGTTATGCGTGGTGAGCGGCCACCGCATGACTTTGCCTGTCTGTCTGTCTGTCTGTCTGTCTGTCTGTCTGTCTGTCTGTCTGTCTGTCTGGCAGGCAGGCACGGCAGGTGCTGGGCTGCCCCCGGTACTGTCCGGAGTACCAGGGGCGGCGACTTCCAGAGTACCAGGGGCACGAGCCTTTGCCCGGAGTACCAGGGGCGCCGACTTCCAGACGCCGCGGACTCGTGGGTTTAGTCGGCGGGAGGGGGTGCTTAAGCGTGGGTACCCGGGCACGCCCGGAGGTAAAGGTTGCGGAGAAGGGGTCTTGACCGGGCTCCGGCCCCGGCCCCGGCCCCGGCCCCGGCCCCGGTTGTGGGTGTATGGAGTCCGGTGGTGGCGGCGGCGGCGGCGGCGGCGGCGGTGTCCCTGGGTATAAGTGGTGAGTGGTCCCGGAGGTCCCGGAGGTCCCGGGGTGTTGGCGTAAGTGTAGCGGGGGTGGAGGTGGTGTCTCCTGGGTATGAGTGGGGAGTCGTCCAGGAGGGCCAGGAGGTCCCGGAGATGGAGCTGGTGTCTGTTTGTTTCCTCGGTACGAGTGGTGAGAGGGCCAGGAGCTCCCGGAGATGGAGCTGGTGTCTACTGGGTATGAGTGGTGAGTGGGCCAGGAGGTCCCGGAGATGGAGCTGGTGTTTCCTTGGTATGAGTGGTGAGAGGGCCAGGAGCTCCCGGAGATGGAGATGGAGATGGAGCTGGAGCTGGAGCTGGAGCTGGAGCTGGAGCTGGGGTTTGTTTCCTCGGTATGAGAGGGCCAGTAGCTCCCGGAGATGGAGCTGGAGCTGGAGCTGGAGCTGGAGCTGGAGCTGGGGTTTGTTTCCTCGGTATGAGAGGGCCAGGAGCTCCCGGAGATGGAGCTGGAGCTGGAGCTGGAGCTGGAGCTGGGGTTTGTTTCCTCGGTATGAGAGGGCCAGGAGCTCCCGGAGATGGAGCTGGAGCTGGAGCTGGAGCTGGAGCTGGAGCTGGGGTTTGTTTCCTCGGTATGAGAGGGCCAGGAGCTCCCGGAGATGGAGCTGGAGCTGGAGCTGGAGCTGGAGCTGGAGCTGGAGCTGGGGTTTGTTTCCTCGGTATGAGAGGGCCAGGAGCTCCCGGAGATGGAGCTGGAGCTGGTGTCTGTCTGTCTGTCTGTCTGTCTGTCTGTCTGTCTGTCTGTCTGTCTGTCTGTCTGTTTGTTTGTTTGTTTCCTCGGTATGAGAGGGCCAGGAGCTCCCGGAGATGGAGCTGGTGTCTACTGGGTATGAGTGGGGATTCGTCCAGGAGGTCCCGGAGGTTCCGGAGGTCCCGGGGAGTTGGTGTAAGTGTGGTGGTGGTGGTGGTGTCTCCTGGTTATGCGTGGTGAGCGGCCACCGCATGACTTTGCCTGTCTGTCTGTCTGTCTGTCTGTCTGTCTGTCTGTCTGTCTGTCTGTCTGTCTGGCAGGCAGGCACGGCAGGTGCTGGGCTGCCCCCGGTACTGTCCGGAGTACCAGGGGCGGCGACTTCCAGAGTACCAGGGGCACGAGCCTTTGCCCGGAGTACCAGGGGCGCCGACTTCCAGACGCCGCGGACTCGTGGGTTTAGTCGGCGGGAGGGGGTGCTTAAGCGTGGGTACCCGGGCACGCCCGGAGGTAAAGGTTGCGGAGAAGGGGTCTTGACCGGGCTCCGGCCCCGGCCCCGGCCCCGGCCCCGGCCCCGGTTGTGGGTGTATGGAGTCCGGTGGTGGCGGCGGCGGCGGCGGCGGCGGCGGTGTCCCTGGGTATAAGTGGTGAGTGGTCCCGGAGGTCCCGGAGGTCCCGGGGTGTTGGCGTAAGTGTAGCGGGGGTGGAGGTGGTGTCTCCTGGGTATGAGTGGGGAGTCGTCCAGGAGGGCCAGGAGGTCCCGGAGATGGAGCTGGTGTCTGTTTGTTTCCTCGGTACGAGTGGTGAGAGGGCCAGGAGCTCCCGGAGATGGAGCTGGTGTCTACTGGGTATGAGTGGTGAGTGGGCCAGGAGGTCCCGGAGATGGAGCTGGTGTTTCCTTGGTATGAGTGGTGAGAGGGCCAGGAGCTCCCGGAGATGGAGATGGAGATGGAGCTGGAGCTGGAGCTGGAGCTGGAGCTGGAGCTGGGGTTTGTTTCCTCGGTATGAGAGGGCCAGTAGCTCCCGGAGATGGAGCTGGAGCTGGAGCTGGAGCTGGAGCTGGAGCTGGGGTTTGTTTCCTCGGTATGAGAGGGCCAGGAGCTCCCGGAGATGGAGCTGGAGCTGGAGCTGGAGCTGGAGCTGGGGTTTGTTTCCTCGGTATGAGAGGGCCAGGAGCTCCCGGAGATGGAGCTGGAGCTGGAGCTGGAGCTGGAGCTGGAGCTGGGGTTTGTTTCCTCGGTATGAGAGGGCCAGGAGCTCCCGGAGATGGAGCTGGAGCTGGAGCTGGAGCTGGAGCTGGAGCTGGAGCTGGGGTTTGTTTCCTCGGTATGAGAGGGCCAGGAGCTCCCGGAGATGGAGCTGGAGCTGGTGTCTGTCTGTCTGTCTGTCTGTCTGTCTGTCTGTCTGTCTGTCTGTCTGTCTGTCTGTTTGTTTGTTTGTTTCCTCGGTATGAGAGGGCCAGGAGCTCCCGGAGATGGAGCTGGTGTCTACTGGGTATGAGTGGGGATTCGTCCAGGAGGTCCCGGAGGTTCCGGAGGTCCCGGGGAGTTGGTGTAAGTGTGGTGGTGGTGGTGGTGTCTCCTGGTTATGCGTGGTGAGCGGCCACCGCATGACTTTGCCTGTCTGTCTGTCTGTCTGTCTGTCTGTCTGTCTGTCTGTCTGTCTGTCTGTCTGGCAGGCAGGCACGGCAGGTGCTGGGCTGCCCCCGGTACTGTCCGGAGTACCAGGGGCGGCGACTTCCAGAGTACCAGGGGCACGAGCCTTTGCCCGGAGTACCAGGGGCGCCGACTTCCAGACGCCGCGGACTCGTGGGTTTAGTCGGCGGGAGGGGGTGCTTAAGCGTGGGTACCCGGGCACGCCCGGAGGTAAAGGTTGCGGAGAAGGGGTCTTGACCGGGCTCCGGCCCCGGCCCCGGCCCCGGCCCCGGCCCCGGTTGTGGGTGTATGGAGTCCGGTGGTGGCGGCGGCGGCGGCGGCGGCGGCGGTGTCCCTGGGTATAAGTGGTGAGTGGTCCCGGAGGTCCCGGAGGTCCCGGGGTGTTGGCGTAAGTGTAGCGGGGGTGGAGGTGGTGTCTCCTGGGTATGAGTGGGGAGTCGTCCAGGAGGGCCAGGAGGTCCCGGAGATGGAGCTGGTGTCTGTTTGTTTCCTCGGTACGAGTGGTGAGAGGGCCAGGAGCTCCCGGAGATGGAGCTGGTGTCTACTGGGTATGAGTGGTGAGTGGGCCAGGAGGTCCCGGAGATGGAGCTGGTGTTTCCTTGGTATGAGTGGTGAGAGGGCCAGGAGCTCCCGGAGATGGAGATGGAGATGGAGCTGGAGCTGGAGCTGGAGCTGGAGCTGGAGCTGGGGTTTGTTTCCTCGGTATGAGAGGGCCAGTAGCTCCCGGAGATGGAGCTGGAGCTGGAGCTGGAGCTGGAGCTGGAGCTGGGGTTTGTTTCCTCGGTATGAGAGGGCCAGGAGCTCCCGGAGATGGAGCTGGAGCTGGAGCTGGAGCTGGAGCTGGGGTTTGTTTCCTCGGTATGAGAGGGCCAGGAGCTCCCGGAGATGGAGCTGGAGCTGGAGCTGGAGCTGGAGCTGGAGCTGGGGTTTGTTTCCTCGGTATGAGAGGGCCAGGAGCTCCCGGAGATGGAGCTGGAGCTGGAGCTGGAGCTGGAGCTGGAGCTGGAGCTGGGGTTTGTTTCCTCGGTATGAGAGGGCCAGGAGCTCCCGGAGATGGAGCTGGAGCTGGTGTCTGTCTGTCTGTCTGTCTGTCTGTCTGTCTGTCTGTCTGTCTGTCTGTCTGTCTGTTTGTTTGTTTGTTTCCTCGGTATGAGAGGGCCAGGAGCTCCCGGAGATGGAGCTGGTGTCTACTGGGTATGAGTGGGGATTCGTCCAGGAGGTCCCGGAGGTTCCGGAGGTCCCGGGGAGTTGGTGTAAGTGTGGTGGTGGTGGTGGTGTCTCCTGGTTATGCGTGGTGAGCGGCCACCGCATGACTTTGCCTGTCTGTCTGTCTGTCTGTCTGTCTGTCTGTCTGTCTGTCTGTCTGTCTGTCTGGCAGGCAGGCACGGCAGGTGCTGGGCTGCCCCCGGTACTGTCCGGAGTACCAGGGGCGGCGACTTCCAGAGTACCAGGGGCACGAGCCTTTGCCCGGAGTACCAGGGGCGCCGACTTCCAGACGCCGCGGACTCGTGGGTTTAGTCGGCGGGAGGGGGTGCTTAAGCGTGGGTACCCGGGCACGCCCGGAGGTAAAGGTTGCGGAGAAGGGGTCTTGACCGGGCTCCGGCCCCGGCCCCGGCCCCGGCCCCGGCCCCGGTTGTGGGTGTATGGAGTCCGGTGGTGGCGGCGGCGGCGGCGGCGGCGGCGGTGTCCCTGGGTATAAGTGGTGAGTGGTCCCGGAGGTCCCGGAGGTCCCGGGGTGTTGGCGTAAGTGTAGCGGGGGTGGAGGTGGTGTCTCCTGGGTATGAGTGGGGAGTCGTCCAGGAGGGCCAGGAGGTCCCGGAGATGGAGCTGGTGTCTGTTTGTTTCCTCGGTACGAGTGGTGAGAGGGCCAGGAGCTCCCGGAGATGGAGCTGGTGTCTACTGGGTATGAGTGGTGAGTGGGCCAGGAGGTCCCGGAGATGGAGCTGGTGTTTCCTTGGTATGAGTGGTGAGAGGGCCAGGAGCTCCCGGAGATGGAGATGGAGATGGAGCTGGAGCTGGAGCTGGAGCTGGAGCTGGAGCTGGGGTTTGTTTCCTCGGTATGAGAGGGCCAGTAGCTCCCGGAGATGGAGCTGGAGCTGGAGCTGGAGCTGGAGCTGGAGCTGGGGTTTGTTTCCTCGGTATGAGAGGGCCAGGAGCTCCCGGAGATGGAGCTGGAGCTGGAGCTGGAGCTGGAGCTGGGGTTTGTTTCCTCGGTATGAGAGGGCCAGGAGCTCCCGGAGATGGAGCTGGAGCTGGAGCTGGAGCTGGAGCTGGAGCTGGGGTTTGTTTCCTCGGTATGAGAGGGCCAGGAGCTCCCGGAGATGGAGCTGGAGCTGGAGCTGGAGCTGGAGCTGGAGCTGGAGCTGGGGTTTGTTTCCTCGGTATGAGAGGGCCAGGAGCTCCCGGAGATGGAGCTGGAGCTGGTGTCTGTCTGTCTGTCTGTCTGTCTGTCTGTCTGTCTGTCTGTCTGTCTGTCTGTCTGTTTGTTTGTTTGTTTCCTCGGTATGAGAGGGCCAGGAGCTCCCGGAGATGGAGCTGGTGTCTACTGGGTATGAGTGGGGATTCGTCCAGGAGGTCCCGGAGGTTCCGGAGGTCCCGGGGAGTTGGTGTAAGTGTGGTGGTGGTGGTGGTGTCTCCTGGTTATGCGTGGTGAGCGGCCACCGCATGACTTTGCCTGTCTGTCTGTCTGTCTGTCTGTCTGTCTGTCTGTCTGTCTGTCTGTCTGTCTGGCAGGCAGGCACGGCAGGTGCTGGGCTGCCCCCGGTACTGTCCGGAGTACCAGGGGCGGCGACTTCCAGAGTACCAGGGGCACGAGCCTTTGCCCGGAGTACCAGGGGCGCCGACTTCCAGACGCCGCGGACTCGTGGGTTTAGTCGGCGGGAGGGGGTGCTTAAGCGTGGGTACCCGGGCACGCCCGGAGGTAAAGGTTGCGGAGAAGGGGTCTTGACCGGGCTCCGGCCCCGGCCCCGGCCCCGGCCCCGGCCCCGGTTGTGGGTGTATGGAGTCCGGTGGTGGCGGCGGCGGCGGCGGCGGCGGCGGTGTCCCTGGGTATAAGTGGTGAGTGGTCCCGGAGGTCCCGGAGGTCCCGGGGTGTTGGCGTAAGTGTAGCGGGGGTGGAGGTGGTGTCTCCTGGGTATGAGTGGGGAGTCGTCCAGGAGGGCCAGGAGGTCCCGGAGATGGAGCTGGTGTCTGTTTGTTTCCTCGGTACGAGTGGTGAGAGGGCCAGGAGCTCCCGGAGATGGAGCTGGTGTCTACTGGGTATGAGTGGTGAGTGGGCCAGGAGGTCCCGGAGATGGAGCTGGTGTTTCCTTGGTATGAGTGGTGAGAGGGCCAGGAGCTCCCGGAGATGGAGATGGAGATGGAGCTGGAGCTGGAGCTGGAGCTGGAGCTGGAGCTGGGGTTTGTTTCCTCGGTATGAGAGGGCCAGTAGCTCCCGGAGATGGAGCTGGAGCTGGAGCTGGAGCTGGAGCTGGAGCTGGGGTTTGTTTCCTCGGTATGAGAGGGCCAGGAGCTCCCGGAGATGGAGCTGGAGCTGGAGCTGGAGCTGGAGCTGGGGTTTGTTTCCTCGGTATGAGAGGGCCAGGAGCTCCCGGAGATGGAGCTGGAGCTGGAGCTGGAGCTGGAGCTGGAGCTGGGGTTTGTTTCCTCGGTATGAGAGGGCCAGGAGCTCCCGGAGATGGAGCTGGAGCTGGAGCTGGAGCTGGAGCTGGAGCTGGAGCTGGGGTTTGTTTCCTCGGTATGAGAGGGCCAGGAGCTCCCGGAGATGGAGCTGGAGCTGGTGTCTGTCTGTCTGTCTGTCTGTCTGTCTGTCTGTCTGTCTGTCTGTCTGTCTGTCTGTTTGTTTGTTTGTTTCCTCGGTATGAGAGGGCCAGGAGCTCCCGGAGATGGAGCTGGTGTCTACTGGGTATGAGTGGGGATTCGTCCAGGAGGTCCCGGAGGTTCCGGAGGTCCCGGGGAGTTGGTGTAAGTGTGGTGGTGGTGGTGGTGTCTCCTGGTTATGCGTGGTGAGCGGCCACCGCATGACTTTGCCTGTCTGTCTGTCTGTCTGTCTGTCTGTCTGTCTGTCTGTCTGTCTGTCTGTCTGGCAGGCAGGCACGGCAGGTGCTGGGCTGCCCCCGGTACTGTCCGGAGTACCAGGGGCGGCGACTTCCAGAGTACCAGGGGCACGAGCCTTTGCCCGGAGTACCAGGGGCGCCGACTTCCAGACGCCGCGGACTCGTGGGTTTAGTCGGCGGGAGGGGGTGCTTAAGCGTGGGTACCCGGGCACGCCCGGAGGTAAAGGTTGCGGAGAAGGGGTCTTGACCGGGCTCCGGCCCCGGCCCCGGCCCCGGCCCCGGCCCCGGTTGTGGGTGTATGGAGTCCGGTGGTGGCGGCGGCGGCGGCGGCGGCGGCGGTGTCCCTGGGTATAAGTGGTGAGTGGTCCCGGAGGTCCCGGAGGTCCCGGGGTGTTGGCGTAAGTGTAGCGGGGGTGGAGGTGGTGTCTCCTGGGTATGAGTGGGGAGTCGTCCAGGAGGGCCAGGAGGTCCCGGAGATGGAGCTGGTGTCTGTTTGTTTCCTCGGTACGAGTGGTGAGAGGGCCAGGAGCTCCCGGAGATGGAGCTGGTGTCTACTGGGTATGAGTGGTGAGTGGGCCAGGAGGTCCCGGAGATGGAGCTGGTGTTTCCTTGGTATGAGTGGTGAGAGGGCCAGGAGCTCCCGGAGATGGAGATGGAGATGGAGCTGGAGCTGGAGCTGGAGCTGGAGCTGGAGCTGGGGTTTGTTTCCTCGGTATGAGAGGGCCAGTAGCTCCCGGAGATGGAGCTGGAGCTGGAGCTGGAGCTGGAGCTGGAGCTGGGGTTTGTTTCCTCGGTATGAGAGGGCCAGGAGCTCCCGGAGATGGAGCTGGAGCTGGAGCTGGAGCTGGAGCTGGGGTTTGTTTCCTCGGTATGAGAGGGCCAGGAGCTCCCGGAGATGGAGCTGGAGCTGGAGCTGGAGCTGGAGCTGGAGCTGGGGTTTGTTTCCTCGGTATGAGAGGGCCAGGAGCTCCCGGAGATGGAGCTGGAGCTGGAGCTGGAGCTGGAGCTGGAGCTGGAGCTGGGGTTTGTTTCCTCGGTATGAGAGGGCCAGGAGCTCCCGGAGATGGAGCTGGAGCTGGTGTCTGTCTGTCTGTCTGTCTGTCTGTCTGTCTGTCTGTCTGTCTGTCTGTCTGTCTGTTTGTTTGTTTGTTTCCTCGGTATGAGAGGGCCAGGAGCTCCCGGAGATGGAGCTGGTGTCTACTGGGTATGAGTGGGGATTCGTCCAGGAGGTCCGGAGGTTCCGGAGGTCCCGGGGAGTTGGTGTAAGTGTGGTGGTGGTGGTGGTGTCTCCTGGTTATGCGTGGTGAGCGGCCACCGCATGACTTTGCCTGTCTGTCTGTCTGTCTGTCTGTCTGTCTGTCTGTCTGTCTGTCTGTCTGTCTGGCAGGCAGGCACGGCAGGTGCTGGGCTGCCCCCGGTACTGTCCGGAGTACCAGGGGCGGCGACTTCCAGAGTACCAGGGGCACGAGCCTTTGCCCGGAGTACCAGGGGCGCCGACTTCCAGACGCCGCGGACTCGTGGGTTTAGTCGGCGGGAGGGGGTGCTTAAGCGTGGGTACCCGGGCACGCCCGGAGGTAAAGGTTGCGGAGAAGGGGTCTTGACCGGGCTCCGGCCCCGGCCCCGGCCCCGGCCCCGGCCCCGGTTGTGGGTGTATGGAGTCCGGTGGTGGCGGCGGCGGCGGCGGCGGCGGCGGTGTCCCTGGGTATAAGTGGTGAGTGGTCCCGGAGGTCCCGGAGGTCCCGGGGTGTTGGCGTAAGTGTAGCGGGGGTGGAGGTGGTGTCTCCTGGGTATGAGTGGGGAGTCGTCCAGGAGGGCCAGGAGGTCCCGGAGATGGAGCTGGTGTCTGTTTGTTTCCTCGGTACGAGTGGTGAGAGGGCCAGGAGCTCCCGGAGATGGAGCTGGTGTCTACTGGGTATGAGTGGTGAGTGGGCCAGGAGGTCCCGGAGATGGAGCTGGTGTTTCCTTGGTATGAGTGGTGAGAGGGCCAGGAGCTCCCGGAGATGGAGATGGAGATGGAGCTGGAGCTGGAGCTGGAGCTGGAGCTGGAGCTGGGGTTTGTTTCCTCGGTATGAGAGGGCCAGTAGCTCCCGGAGATGGAGCTGGAGCTGGAGCTGGAGCTGGAGCTGGAGCTGGGTTTGTTTCCTCGGTATGAGAGGGCCAGGAGCTCCCGGAGATGGAGCTGGAGCTGGAGCTGGGAGCTGGAGCTGGGGTTTGTTTCCTCGGTATGAGAGGGCCAGGAGCTCCCGGAGATGGAGCTGGAGCTGGAGCTGGAGCTGGAGCTGGAGCTGGGGTTTGTTTCCTCGGTATGAGAGGGCCAGGAGCTCCCGGAGATGGAGCTGGAGCTGGAGCTGGAGCTGGAGCTGGAGCTGGAGCTGGGGTTTGTTTCCTCGGTATGAGAGGGCCAGGAGCTCCCGGAGATGGAGCTGGAGCTGGTGTCTGTCTGTCTGTCTGTCTGTCTGTCTGTCTGTCTGTCTGTCTGTCTGTCTGTCTGTTTGTTTGTTTGTTTCCTCGGTATGAGAGGGCCAGGAGCTCCCGGAGATGGAGCTGGTGTCTACTGGGTATGAGTGGGGATTCGTCCAGGAGGTCCCGGAGGTTCCGGAGGTCCCGGGGAGTTGGTGTAAGTGTGGTGGTGGTGGTGGTGTCTCCTGGTTATGCGTGGTGAGCGGCCACCGCATGACTTTGCCTGTCTGTCTGTCTGTCTGTCTGTCTGTCTGTCTGTCTGTCTGTCTGTCTGTCTGGCAGGCAGGCACGGCAGGTGCTGGGCTGCCCCCGGTACTGTCCGGAGTACCAGGGGCGGCGACTTCCAGAGTACCAGGGGCACGAGCCTTTGCCCGGAGTACCAGGGGCGCCGACTTCCAGACGCCGCGG